>NC_091287.1:1689203-1990068 GCF_032444005.1 Ranitomeya imitator
GGAAAGGGGGAAAACGCAAACTCCTGGGATTAGGTTTAGGCTGCATCTCCAATGGTTAGGGTTAGAGTAGAGAACAGGGGAGGGATAGCACGTTCGATCGCATTAAGTTACTTGGAGACCAGGGTTGGTTCGGCAAGTTACTTGGGAAAGGGGGAAAACGTTCGATCGGTCGCATTAAGTTACTTGGAGACCAGGGTTGGTTCGGCAAGTTACTTGGGAAAGGGGGAAAACGTTCGATCGGTCGCATTAAGTTACTTGGAGACCGGGATTTGCGTCATGTTCCCCTAACCCTAACCCTAACCCTAACCCGGGGGTGGCGTTTTTAAGATTCTCCTCTAACCCTAACCCCAGGGGTCATTAAGTTACTTGGAGACCAGGGTTGGTTCGGCAAGTTACTTGGGAAAGGGGGAAAACGCAAACTCCTGGGATTAGGTTTAGGCTGCAACTCCAATGGTTAGGGTTAGAGTAGAGAACAGGGGAGGGATAGCACGTTCGATCGCATTAAGTTACTTGGAGACCAGGGTTGGTTCGGCAAGTTACTTGGGAAAGGGGGAAAACGTTCGATCGGTCGCATTAAGTTACTTGGAGACCGGGATTGGCGTCATGTTCCCCTAACCCTAACCCTAACCCTAACCCCTATCCCTAACCCTAACCCCTAACCCTAACCCTAACCCTAACCCGGGGGTGGCGTTTTTAAGATTCTCCTCTAACCCTAACCCCAGGGGTCATTAAGTTACTTGGAGACCAGGGTTGGTTCGGCAAGTTACTTGGGAAAGGGGGAAAACGCAAACTCCTGGGATTAGGTTTAGGCTGCAACTCCAATGGTTAGGGTTAGAGTAGAGAACAGGGGAGGGATAGCACGTTCGATCGCATTAAGTTACTTGGAGACCAGGGTTGGTTCGGCAAGTTACTTGGGAAAGGGGGAAAACGTTCGATCGGTCGCATTAAGTTACTTGGAGACCAGGGTTGGTTCGGCAAGTTACTTGGGAAAGGGGGAAAACGTTCGATCGGTCGCATTAAGTTACTTGGAGACCGGGATTTGCGTCATGTTCCCCTAACCCTAACCCTAACCCTAACCCGGGGGTGGCGTTTTTAAGATTCTCCTCTAACCCTAGCCCCAGGGGTCATTAAGTTACTTGGAGACCAGGGTTGGTTCGGCAAGTTACTTGGGAAAGGGGGAAAACGCAAACTCCTGGGATTAGGTTTAGGCTGCAACTCCAATGGTTAGGGTTAGAGTAGAGAACAGGGGAGGGATAGCACGTTCGATCGCATTAAGTTACTTGGAGACCAGGGTTGGTTCGTCAAGTTACTTGGGAAAGGGGGAAAACGTTCGATCGGTCGCATTAAGTTACTTGGAGACCAGGGTTGGTTCGTCAAGTTACTTGGGAAAGGGGGAAAACGTTCGATCGGTCGCATTAAGTTACTTGGAGACCGGGATTGGCGTTATGTTCCCCTAACCCTAACCCTAACCCGGGGGTGGCGTTTTTAAGATTCTCCTCTAACCCTAACCCTAGGGGTCATTAAGTTACTTGGAGACCAGGGTTGGTTCGGTAAGTTACTTGGGAAAGGGGGAAAACGCAAACTCCTGGGATTAGGTTTAGGCTGCAACTCCAATGGTTAGGGTTAGAGTAGAGAACAGGGGAGGGATAGCACGTTCGATCGCATTAAGTTACTTGGAGACCAGGGTTGGTTCGTCAAGTTACTTGGGAAAGGGGGAAAACGTTCGATCGGTCGCATTAAGTTACTTGGAGACCAGGGTTGGTTCGGCAAGTTACTTGGGAAAGGGGGAAAACGTTCGATCGGTCGCATTAAGTTACTTGGAGACCGGGATTGGCGTCATGTTCCCCTAACCCTAACCCTAACCCTAACCCAAACCCTAACCCGGGGGTGGCGTTTTTAAGATTCTCCTCTAACCCTAACCCCAGGGGTCATTAAGTTACTTGGAGACCAGGGTTGGTTCGGCAAGTTACTTGGGAAAGGGGGAAAACGCAAACTCCTGGGATTAGGTTTAGGCTGCAACTCCAATGGTTAGGGTTAGAATAGAGAACAGGGGAGGGATAGCACGTTCGATCGCATTAAGTTACTTGGAGACCAGGGTTGGTTCGGCAAGTTACTTGGGAAAGGGGGAAAACGTTCGATCGGTCGCATTAAGTTACTTGGAGACCAGGGTTGGTTCGGCAAGTTACTTGGGAAAGGGGGAAAACGTTCGATCGGTCGCATTAAGTTACTTGGAGACCGGGATTGGCGTCATGTTCCCCTAACCCTAACCCTAACCCTAACCCGGGGGTGGCTTTTTAAGATTCTCCTCTAACCCTAACCCCAGGGGTCATTAAGTTACTTGGAGACCAGGGTTGGTTCGGCAAGTTACTTGGGAAAGGGGGAAAACGCAAACTCCTGGGATTAGGTTTAGGCTGCAACTCCAATGGTTAGGGTTAGAGTAGAGAACAGGGGAGGGATAGCACGTTCGATCGCATTAAGTTACTTGGAGACCAGGGTTGGTTCGGCAAGTTACTTGGGAAAGGGGGAAAACGTTCGATCGGTCGCATTAAGTTACTTGGAGACCAGGGTTGGTTCGGCAAGTTACTTGGGAAAGGGGGAAAACGTTCGATCGGTCGCATTAAGTTACTTGGAGACCGGGATTGGCGTCATGTTCCCCTAACCCTAACCCTAACCCTAACCCAAACCCTAACCCGGGGGTGGCGTTTTTAAGATTCTCCTCTAACCCTAACCCCAGGGGTCATTAAGTTACTTGGAGACCAGGGTTGGTTCGGCAAGTTACTTGGGAAAGGGGGAAAACGCAAACTCCTGGGATTAGGTTTAGGCTGCAACTCCAATGGTTAGGGTTAGAGTAGAGAACAGGGGAGGGATAGCACGTTCGATCGCATTAAGTTACTTGGAGACCAGGGTTGGTTCGTCAAGTTACTTGGGAAAGGGGGAAAACGTTCGATCGGTCGCATTAAGTTACTTGGAGACCAGGGTTGGTTCGTCAAGTTACTTGGGAAAGGGGGAAAACGTTCGATCGGTCGCATTAAGTTACTTGGAGACCGGGATTGGCGTTATGTTCCCCTAACCCTAACCCTAACCCTAACCCTAACCCGGGGGTGGCGTTTTTAAGATTCTCCTCTAACCCTAACCCTAGGGGTCATTAAGTTACTTGGAGACCAGGGTTGGTTCGGCAAGTTACTTGGGAAAGGGGGAAAACGCAAACTCCTGGGATTAGGTTTAGGCTGCAACTCCAATGGTTAGGGTTAGAGTAGAGAACAGGGGAGGGATAGCACGTTCGATCGCATTAAGTTACTTGGAGACCAGGGTTGGTTCGGCAAGTTACTTGGGAAAGGGGGAAAACGCAAACTCCTGGGATTAGGTTTAGGCTGCAACTCCAATGGTTAGGGTTAGAGTAGAGAACAGGGGAGGGATAGCACGTTCGATCGCATTAAGTTACTTGGAGACCAGGGTTGGTTCGGCAAGTTACTTGGGAAAGGGGGAAAACGTTCGATCGGTCGCATTAAGTTACTTGGAGACCAGGGTTGGTTCGGCAAGTTACTTGGGAGAGGGGGAAAACGTTCGATCGGTCGCATTAAGTTACTTGGAGACCGGGATTGGCGTCATGTTCCCCTAATCCTAACCCTAACCCCCAACCCTAACCCTAACCCCTAACCCTAACCCTAACACTAACCCTAACCCTAACCCTAACTCGGGGGTGGCGTTTTTAAGATTCTCCTCTAACCCTAACCCCAGGGGTCATTAAGTTACTTGGAGACCAGGGTTGGTTCGGCAAGTTACTTGGGAAAGGGGGAAAACGCAAACTCCTGGGATTAGGTTTAGGCTGCAACTCCAATGGTTAGGGTTAGAGTAGAGAACAGGGGAGGGATAGCACGTTCGATCGCATTAAGTTACTTGGAGACCAGGGTTGGTTCGGCAAGTTACTTGGGAAAGGGGGAAAACGTTCGATCGGTCGCATTAAGTTACTTGGAGACCAGGGTTGGTTCGGCAAGTTACTTGGGAAAGGGGGAAAACGTTCGATCGGTCGCATTAAGTTACTTGGAGACCGGGATTGGCGTCATGTTCCCCTAACCCTAACCCTAACCCTAACCCTAACCCGGGGGTGGCGTTTTTAAGATTCTCCTCTAACCCTAACTCCAGGGGTCATTAAGTTACTTGGAGACCAGGGTTGGTTCGGCAAGTTACTTGGGAAAGGGGGAAAACGCAAACTCCTGGGATTAGGTTTAGGCTGCATCTCCAATGGTTAGGGTTAGAGTAGAGAACAGGGGAGGGATAGCACGTTCGATCGCATTAAGTTACTTGGAGACCAGGGTTGGTTCGGCAAGTTACTTGGGAAAGGGGGAAAACGTTCGATCGGTCGCATTAAGTTACTTGGAGACCAGGGTTGGTTCGGCAAGTTACTTGGGAAAGGGGGAAAACGTTCGATCGGTCGCATTAAGTTACTTGGAGACCGGGATTGGCGTCATGTTCCCCTAACCCTAACCCTAACCCTAACCCGGGGGTGGCGTTTTTAAGATTCTCCTCTAACCCTAACCCCAGGGGTCATTAAGTTACTTGGAGACCAGGGTTGGTTCGGCAAGTTACTTGGGAAAGGGGGAAAACGCAAACTCCTGGGATTAGGTTTAGGCTGCAACTCCAATGGTTAGGGTTAGAGTAGAGAACAGGGGAGGGATAGCACGTTCGATCGCATTAAGTTACTTGGAGACCAGGGTTGGTTCGGCAAGTTACTTGGGAAAGGGGGAAAACGTTCGATCGGTCGCATTAAGTTACTTGGAGACCGGGATTGGCGTCATGTTCCCCTAACCCTAACCCTAACCCCTAACCCTAACCCTAACCCCTAACCCTAACCCTAACCCGGGGGTGGCGTTTTTAAGATTCTCCTCTAACCCTAACCCCAGGGGTCATTAAGTTACTTGGAGACCAGGGTTGGTTCGGCAAGTTACTTGGGAAAGGGGGAAAACGCAAACTCCTGGGATTAGGTTTAGGCTGCAACTCCAATGGTTAGGGTTAGAGTAGAGAACAGGGGAGGGATAGCACGTTCGATCGCATTAAGTTACTTGGAGACCAGGGTTGGTTCGGCAAGTTACTTGGGAAAGGGGGAAAACGTTCGATCGGTCGCATTAAGTTACTTGGAGACCAGGGTTGGTTCGGCAAGTTACTTGGGAAAGGGGGAAAACGTTCGATCGGTCGCATTAAGTTACTTGGAGACCGGGATTTGCGTCATGTTCCCCTAACCCTAACCCTAACCCTAACCCTAACCCTAACCCGGGGGTGGCGTTTTTAAGATTCTCCTCTAACCCTAGCCCCAGGGGTCATTAAGTTACTTGGAGACCAGGGTTGGTTCGGCAAGTTACTTGGGAAAGGGGGAAAACGCAAACTCCTGGGATTAGGTTTAGGCTGCAACTCCAATGGTTAGGGTTAGAGTAGAGAACAGGGGAGGGATAGCACGTTCGATCGCATTAAGTTACTTGGAGACCAGGGTTGGTTCGGCAAGTTACTTGGGAAAGGGGGAAAACGTTAGATCGGTCGCATTAAGTTACTTGGAGACCAGGGTTGGTTCGGTAAGTTACTTGGGAAAGGGGGAAAACGCAAACTCCTGGGATTAGGTTTAGGCTGCAACTCCAATGGTTAGGGTTAGAGTAGAGAACAGGGGAGGGATAGCACGTTCGATCGCATTAAGTTACTTGGAGACCAGGGTTGGTTCGTCAAGTTACTTGGGAAAGGGGGAAAACGTTCGATCGGTCGCATTAAGTTACTTGGAGACCAGGGTTGGTTCGGCAAGTTACTTGGGAAAGGGGGAAAACGTTCGATCGGTCGCATTAAGTTACTTGGAGACCGGGATAGGCGTCATGTTCCCCTAACCCTAACCCTAATCCTAACCCAAACCCTAACCCGGGGGTGGCGTTTTTAAGATTCTCCTCTAACCCTAACCCCAGGGGTCATTAAGTTACTTGGAGACCAGGGTTGGTTCGGCAAGTTACTTGGGAAAGGGGGAAAACGCAAACTCCTGGGATTAGGTTTAGGCTGCAACTCCAATGGTTAGGGTTAGAGTAGAGAACAGGGGAGGGATAGCACGTTCGATCGCATTAAGTTACTTGGAGACCAGGGTTGGTTCGTCAAGTTACTTGGGAAAGGGGGAAAACGTTCGATCGGTCGCATTAAGTTACTTGGAGACCAGGGTTGGTTCGTCAAGTTACTTGGGAAAGGGGGAAAACATTCGATCAGTCGCATTAAGTTACTTGGAGACCGGGATTGGCGTTATGTTCCCCTAACCCTAACCCTAACCCTAACCCTAACCCGGGGGTGGCGTTTTTAAGATTCTCCTCTAACCCTAACCCTAGGGGTCATTAAGTTACTTGGAGACCAGGGTTGGTTCGGCAAGTTACTTGGGAAAGGGGGAAAACGCAAACTCCTGGGATTAGGTTTAGTCTGCAACTCCAATGGTTAGGGTTAGAGTAGAGAACAGGGGAGGGATAGCACGTTCGATCGCATTAAGTTACTTGGAGACCAGGGTTGGTTCGGCAAGTTACTTGGGAAAGGGGGAAAACGTTCGATCGGTCGCATTAAGTTACTTGGAGACCAGGGTTGGTTCGGCAAGTTACTTGGGAAAGGGGGAAAACGTTCGATCGGTCGCATTAAGTTACTTGGAGACCGGGATTGGCGTCATGTTCCCCTAACCCTAACCCTAACCCTAACCCGGGGGTGGCGTTTTTAAGATTCTCCTCTAACCCTAACCCCAGGGGTCATTAAGTTACTTGGAGACCAGGGTTGGTTCGGCAAGTTACTTGGGAAAGGGGGAAAACGCAAACTCCTGGGATTAGGTTTAGGCTGCAACTCCAATGGTTAGGGTTAGAGTAGAGAACAGGGGAGGGATAGCACGTTCGATCGCATTAAGTTACTTGGAGACCTGGGTTGGTTCGGCAAGTTACTTGGGAAAGGGGGAAAACGTTCGATCGGTCGCATTAAGTTACTTGGAGACCAGGGTTGGCTCGGCAAGTTACTTGGGAAAGGGGGAAAACGTTCGATCGGTCGCATTAAGTTACTTGGAGACCGGGATTGGCGTCATGTTCCCCTAACCCTAACCCTAACCCGGGGGTGGCGTTTTTAAGATTCTCCTCTAACCCTAACCCCAGGGGTCATTAAGTTACTTGGAGACCAGGGTTGGTTCGGCAAGTTACTTGGGAAAGGGGGAAAACGCAAACTCCTGGGATTAGGTTTAGGCTGCAACTCCAATGGTTAGGGTTAGAGTAGAGAACAGGGGAGGGATAGCACGTTCGATCGCATTAAGTTACTTGGAGACCAGGGTTGGTTCGGCAAGTTACTTGGGAAAGGGGGAAAACGTTCGATCGGTCGCATTAAGTTACTTGGAGACCAGGGTTGGTTCGGCAAGTTACTTGGGAGAGGGGGAAAACGTTCGATCGGTCGCATTAAGTTACTTGGAGACCGGGATTGGCGTCATGTTCCCCTAACCCTAACCCTAACCCCTAACCCTAACCCTAACCCTAACCCCTAACCCTAACCCTAACACTAACCCTAACCCTAACCCTAACCCGGGGGTGGCGTTTTTAAGATTCTCCTCTAACCCTAACCCCAGGGGTCATTAAGTTACTTGGAGACCAGGGTTGGTTCGGCAAGTTACTTGGGAAAGGGGGAAAACGCAAACTCCTGGGATTAGGTTTAGGCTGCAACTCCAATGGTTAGGGTTAGAGTAGAGAACAGGGGAGGGATAGCACGTTCGATCGCATTAAGTTACTTGGAGACCAGGGTTGGTTCGTCAAGTTACTTGGGAAAGGGGGAAAACGTTCGATCGGTCGCATTAAGTTACTTGGAGACCAGGGTTGGTTCGGCAAGTTACTTGGGAAAGGGGGAAAACGTTCGATCGGTCGCATTAAGTTACTTGGAGACCGGGATTGGCGTCATGTTCCCCTAACCCTAACCCTAACCCTAACCCGGGGGTGGCGTTTTTAAGATTCTCCTCTAACCCTAACCCCAGGGGTCATTAAGTTACTTGGAGACCAGGGTTGGTTTGGCAAGTTACTTGGGAAAGGGGGAAAACGCAAACTCCTGGGATTAGGTTTAGGCTGCAACTCCAATGGTTAGGGTTAGAGTAGAGAACAGGGGAGGGATAGCATGTTCGATCGCATTAAGTTACTTGGAGACCAGGGTTGATTCGGCAAGTTACTTGGGAAAGGGGGAAAACGTTCGATCGGTCGAATTAAGTTACTTGGAGACCAGGGTTGGTTCGGCAAGTTACATGGGAAAGGGGGAAAACGTTCGATCGGTCGCATTAAGTTACTTGGAGACCAGGGTTGGTTCGGCAAGTTACTTGGGAAAGGGGGAAAACGTTCGATCGGTCGCATTAAGTTACTTGGAGACCGGGATTGGCGTCATGTTCCCCTAACCCTAACCCTAACCCTAACCCTAAAACCCTAACCCTAACCCTAACCCTAACCCGGGGGTGGCGTTTTTAAGATTCTCCTCTAACCCTAACCCCAGGGGTCATTAAGTTACTTGGAGACCAGGGTTGGTTCGGCAAGTTACTTGGGAAAGGGGGAAAACGCAAACTCCTGGGATTAGGTTTAGGCTGCAACTCCAATGGTTAGGGTTAGAGTAGAGAACAGGGGAGGGATAGCACGTTCGATCGCATTAAGTTACTTGGAGACCAGGGTTGGTTCGGCAAGTTACTTGGGAAAGGGGGAAAACGTTCGATCGGTCGCATTAAGTTACTTGGAGACCAGGGTTGGTTCGGCAAGTTACTTGGGAAAGGGGGAAAACGTTCGATCGGTCGCATTAAGTTACTTGGAGACCAGGGTTGGTTCGGCAAGTTACTTGGGAAAGGGGGAAAAAAGGTTCGATCGGTGGCATTAAGTTACTTGGAGACCAGGGTTGGTTCGGCAAGTTACTTGGGAAAGGGGGAAAACGTTCGATCGGTCGCATTAAGTTACTTGGAGACCGGGATTGGCGTCATGTTCCCCTAACCCTAACCCTAACCCTAACCCGGGGGTGGCGTTTTTAAGATTCTCCTCTAACCCTAACCCCAGGGGTCATTAAGTTACTTGGAGACCAGGGTTGGTTCGGCAAGTTACTTGGGAAAGGGGGAAAACGCAAACTCCTGGGATTAGGTTTAGGCTGCAACTCCAATGGTTAGGGTTAGAGTAGAGAACAGGGGAGGGATAGCACGTTCAATCGCATTAAGTTACTTGGAGACCAGGGTTGGTTCGGCAAGTTACTTGGGAAAGGGGGAAAACGTTCGATCGGTCGCATTAAGTTACTTGGAGACCAGGGTTGGTTCGGCAAGTTACTTGGGAAAGGGGGAAAACGTTCGATCGGTCGCATTAAGTTACTTGGAGACCGGGATTGGCGTCATGTTCCCCTAACCCTATCCCTAACCCTAACCCGGGGGTGGCGTTTTTAAGATTCTCCTCTAACCCTAACCCCAGGGGTCATTAAGTTACTTGGAGACCAGGGTTGGTTCGGCAAGTTACTTGGGAAAGGGGGAAAACGCAAACTCCTGGGATTAGGTTTAGGCTGCAACTCCAATGGTTAGGGTTAGAGTAGAGAACTGGGGAGGGATAGCATGTTCGATCGCATTAAGTTACTTGGAGACCAGGGTTGATTCGGCAAGTTACTTGGGAAAGGGGGAAAACGTTCGATCGGTCGAATTAAGTTACTTGGAGACCAGGGTTGGTTCGGCAAGTTACATGGGAAAGGGGGAAAACGTTCGATCGGTCGCATTAAGTTACTTGGAGACCAGGGTTGGTTCGGCAAGTTACTTGGGAAAGGGGGAATACGTTCGATCGGTCGCATTAAGTTACTTGGAGACCGGGATTGGCGTCATGTTCCCCTAACCCTAACCCTAACCCTAAAACCCTAACCCTAACCCTAACCCTAACCCGGGGGTGGCGTTTTTAAGATTCTCCTCTAACCCTAACCCCAGGGGTCATTAAGTTACTTGGAGACCAGGGTTGGTTCGGCAAGTTACTTGGGAAAGGGGGAAAACGCAAACTCCTGGGATTAGGTTTAGGCTGCAACTCCAATGGTTAGGGTTAGAGTAGAGAACAGGGGAGGGATAGCACGTTCGATCGCATTAAGTTACTTGGAGACCAGGGTTGGTTCGGCAAGTTACTTGGGAAAGGGGGAAAACGTTCGATCGGTCGCATTAAGTTACTTGGAGACCAGGGTTGGTTCGGCAAGTTACTTGGGAAAGGGGGAAAACGTTCGATCGGTCGCATTAAGTTACTTGGAGACCAGGGTTGGTTCGGCAAGTTACTTGGGAAAGGGGGAAAAAAGGTTCGATCGGTCGCATTAAGTTACTTGGAGACCAGGGTTGGTTCGGCAAGTTACTTGGGAAAGGGGGAAAACGTTCGATCGGTCGCATTAAGTTACTTGGAGACCGGGATTGGCGTCATGTTCCCCTAACCCTAACCCTAACCCTAACCCGGGGGTGGCGTTTTTAAGATTCTCCTCTAACCCTAACCCCAGGGGTCATTAAGTTACTTGGAGACCAGGGTTGGTTCGGCAAGTTACTTGGGAAAGGGGGAAAACGCAAACTCCTGGGATTAGGTTTAGGCTGCAACTCCAATGGTTAGGGTTAGAGTAGAGAACAGGGGAGGGATAGCACGTTCAATCGCATTAAGTTACTTGGAGACCAGGGTTGGTTCGGCAAGTTACTTGGGAAAGGGGGAAAACGTTCGATCGGTCGCATTAAGTTACTTGGAGACCAGGGTTGGTTCGGCAAGTTACTTGGGAAAGGGGGAAAACGTTCGATCGGTCGCATTAAGTTACTTGGAGACCGGGATTGGCGTCATGTTCCCCTAACCCTAACCCTAACCCGGGGGTGGCGTTTTTAAGATTCTCCTCTAACCCTAACCCCAGGGGTCATTAAGTTACTTGGAGACCAGGGTTGGTTCGGCAAGTTACTTGGGAAAGGGGGAAAACGCAAACTCCTGGGATTAGGTTTAGGCTGCAACTCCAATGGTTAGGGTTAGAGTAGAGAACAGGGGAGGGATAGCACGTTCGATCGCATTAAGTTACTTGGAGACCAGGGTTGGTTCGGCAAGTTACTTGGGAAAGGGGGAAAACGTTCGATCGGTCGCATTAAGTTACTTGGAGACCAGGGTTGGTTCGGCAAGTTACTTGGAAAAGGGGGAAAACGTTCGATCGGTCGCATTAAGTTACTTGGAGACCGGGATTGGCGTCATGTTCCCCTAACCCTAACCCTAACCCCTAACCCTAACCCCTAACCCTAACCCGAACCCTAACCCCTAACCCTAACCCCTAACACTAACCCTAACCCTAACCCGTGGGTGGCGTTTTTAAGATTCTCCTCTAACCCTAACCCCAGGGGTCATTAAGTTACTTGGAGACCAGGTTTGGTTCGGCAAGTTACTTGGGAAAGGGGGAAAACGCAAACTCCTGGGATTAGGTTTAGGCTGCAACTCCAATGGTTAGGGTTAGAGTAGAGAACAGGGGAGGGATAGCACGTTCGATTGCATTAAGTTACTTGGAGACCAGGGTTGGTTCGGCAAGTTACTTGGGAAAGGGGTAAAACGCAAACTCCAGGGATTAGGTTTAGGCTGCAACTCCAATGGTTAGGGTTAGAGTAGAGAACAGGGAAGGGATAGCACGTTCGATCGCATTAAGTTACTTGGAGACCAGGATTGGTTCGGCAAGTTACTTGGGAAAGGGGGAAAACGTTCAATCGGTCGCATTAAGTTACTTGGAGACCAGGGTTGGTTCGGCAAGTTACTTGGGAAAGGGGGAAAACGTTCGATCGGTCGCATTGAGTTACTTGGAGACCAGAGTTGGTTCGGCAAGTTACTTGGGAAAGGGGGAAAACGTTCGATCGGTCGCATTAAGTTACTTGGAGACCGGGATTGGCGTCATGTTCCCCTAACCCTAACCCTAACCCTAACCCTAACCCGGGGGTGGCGTTTTTAAGATTCTCCTCTAACCCTAACCCCAGGGGTCATTAAGTTACTTGGAGACCAGGGTTGGTTCGGCAAGTTACTTGGGAAAGGGGGAAAACGCAAACTCCTGGGATTAGGTTTAGGCTGCAACTCCAATGGTTAGGGTTAGAGTAGAGAACAGGGGAGGGATACCACGTTCGATCGCATTAAGTTACTTGGAGACCAGGGTTGGTTCGGCAAGTTACTTGGGAAAGGGGGAAAACGTTTGATCGGTCGCATTAAGTTACTTGGAGACCAGGGTTGGTTCGGCAAGTTACTTGGGAAAGGGGGAAAACGTTCGATCGGTCGCATTAAGTTACTTGGAGACCGGGATTGGCGTCATGTTCCCCTAACCCTAACCCTAACCCCTAACCCTAACCCCTAACCCTAACCCTAACCCTAACCCTAACCCCTAACCCTAACCCCTAACCCTAACCCTAACCCGGGGGTGGCGTTTTTAAGATTCTCCTCTAACCCTAACCCCAGGGGTCATTAAGTTACTTGGAGACCAGGGTTGGTTCGGCAAGTTACTTGGGAAAGGGGGAAAACGCAAACTCCTGGGATTAGGTTTAGGCTGCAACTCCAATGGTTAGGGTTAGAGTAGAGAACAGGGGAGGGATAGCACGTTCGATCGCATTAAGTTACTTGGAGACCAGGGTTGGTTCGGCAAGTTACTTGGGAAAGGGGTAAAACGCAAACTCCAGGGATTAGGTTTAGGCTGCAACTCCAATGGTTAGGGTTAGAGTAGAGAACAGGGGAGGGATAGCACGTTCGATCGCATTAAGTTACTTGGAGACCAGGGTTGGTTCGGCAAGTTACTTGGGAAAGGGGGAAAACGTTCGATCGGTCGCATTAAGTTACTTGGAGACCAGGGTTGGTTCGGCAAGTTACTTGGGAAAGGGGGAAAACGTTCGATCGGTCGCATTAAGTTACTTGGCGACCAGGGTTGGTTCGGCAAGTTACTTGGGAAAGGGGGAAAACGTTCGATCGGTCGCATTAAGTTACTTGGAGACCGGGATTGGCGTCATGTTCCCCTAACCCTAACCCTAACCCTAACCCTAACCCGGGGGTGGCGTTTTTAAGATTCTCCTCTAACCCTAACCCCAGGGGTCATTAAGTTACTTGGAGACCAGGGTTGGTTCGGCAAGTTACTTGGGAAAGGGGGAAAATGCAAACTCCTGGGATTAGGTTTAGGCTGCAACTCCAATGGTTAGGGTTAGAGTAGAGAACAGGGGAGGGATAGCACGTTCGATCGCATTAAGTTACTTGGAGACCAGGGTTGGTTCGGCAAGTTACTTGGGAAAGGGGGAAAACGTTCGATCGGTCGCATTAAGTTACTTGGAGACCAGAGTTGGTTCGGCAAGTTACTTGGGAAAGGGGGAAAACGTTCGATCGGTCGCATTAAGTTACTTGGAGACCGGGATTGGCGTCATGTTCCCCTAACCCTAACCCTAACCCTAACCCGGGGGTGGCGTTTTTAAGATTATCCTCTAACCCTAACCCCAGGGGTCATTAAGTTACTTGGAGACCAGGGTTGGTTCGGCAAGTTACTTGGGAAAGGGGGAAAACGCAAACTCCTGGGATTAGGCTTAGGCTGCAACTCCAATGGTTAGGGTTAGAGTAGAGAACAGGGGAGAGATAGCACGTTCGATCGCATTAAGTTACTTGGAGACCAGGGTTGGTTCGGCAAGTTACTTGGGAAAGGGAGAAAACGTTCGATCGGTCGCATTAAGTTACTTGGAGACCAGGGTTGGTTCGGCAAGTTACTTGGGAAAGGGGGAAAACGTTCGATCGGTCGCATTAAGTTACTTGGAGCCCGGGATTGGCGTCATGTTCCCCTAACCCTAACCCTAACCCCTAACCCTAACCCGGGGGTGGCGTTTTTAAGATTCTCCTCTAACCCTAACCCCAGGGGTCATTAAGTTACTTGGAGACCAGGGTTGGTTCGGCAAGTTACTTGGGAAAAGGGGAAAACGCAAACTCCTGGGATTAGATTTAGGCTGCAACTCCAATGGTTAGGGTTAGAGTAGAGAACAGGGGAGGGATAGCACGTTCGATCGCATTAAGTTACTTGGAGACCAGGGTTGGTTCGGCAAGTTACTTGGGAAAGGGGGAAAACGTTCGATCGGTCGCATTAAGTTACTTGGAGACCAGGGTTGGTTCGGCAAGTTACTTGGGAAAGGGGGAAAACGCAAACTCCTGGGATTAGGTTTAGGCTGCAACTCCAATGGTTAGGGTTAGAGTAGAGAACAGGGGAGGGATAGCACGTTCGATCGCATTAAGTTACTTGGAGACCAGGGTTGGTTCGGCAAGTTACTTGGGAAAGGGGGAAAACGTTCGATCGGTCGCATTAAGTTACTTGGAGACCAGGGTTGGTTCGGCAAGTTACTTGGGAAAGGGGGAAAACGTTCGATCGGTCGCATTAAGTTACTTGGAGACCGGGATTGGCGTCATGTTCCCCTAACCCTAACCCTAACCCTAACCCGGGGGTGGCGTTTTTAAGATTCTCCTCTAACCCTAACCCCAGGGGTCATTAAGTTACTTGGAGACTAGGGTTGGTTCGGCAAGTTACTTGGGAAAGGGGGAAAACGCAAACTCCTGGGATTAGGTTTAGGCTGCAACTCCAATGGTTAGGGTTAGAGTAGAGAACAGGGGAGGGATAGCACGTTCGATTGCATTAAGTTACTTGGAGACCAGGGTTGGTTCGGCAAGTTACTTGGGAAAGGGGGAAAACGTTCGATCGGTCGCATTAAGTTACTTGGAGACCAGGGTTGGTTCGGCAAGTTACTTGGGAAAGGGGGAAATCGTTCGATCGGTCGCATTAAGTTACTTGGAGACCGGGATTGGCGTCATGTTCCCCTAACCCTAACCCTAACCCTAACCCGGGGGTGGCGTTTTTAAGATTCTCCTCTAACCCTAACCCCAGGGGTCATTAAGTTACTTGGAGACCAGGGTTGGTTCGGCAAGTTACTTGGGAAAGGGGGAAAACGCAAACTCCTGGGATTAGGTTTAGGCTGCAACTCCAATGGTTAGGGTTAGAGTAGAGAACAGGGGAGGGATAGCACGTTCGATCGCATTAAGTTACTTGGAGACCAGGGTTGGTTCGGCAAGTTACTTGGGAAAGGGGGAAAACGTTCGATCGGTCGCATTAAGTTACTTGGAGACCAGGGTTGGTTCGGCAAGTTACTTGGGAGAGGGGGAAAACGTTCGATCGGTCGCATTAAGTTACTTGGAGACCGGGATTGGCGTCATGTTCCCCTAACCCTAACCCTAACCCTAACCCTAACCCCTAACCCTAACCCTAACCCTAACCCAGAGGGTGGCGTTTTTAAGATTCTCCTCTAACCCTAACCCCAGGGGTCATTAAGTTACTTGGAGACCAGGGTTGGTTCGGCAAGTTACTTGGGAAAGGGGGAAAACGCAAACTCCTGGGATTAGGCTTAGGCTGCAACTCCAATGGTTAGGGTTAGAGTAGAGAACAGGGGAGAGATAGCACGTTCGATCGCATTAAGTTACTTGGAGACCAGGGTTGGTTCGGCAAGTTACTTGGGAAAGGGGGAAAACGTTCGATCGGTCGCATTAAGTTACTTGGAGACCAGGGTTGGTTCGGCAAGTTACTTGGGAAAGGGGGAAAACGTTCGATCGGTCGCATTAAGTTACTTGGAGCCCGGGATTGGCGTCATGTTCCCCTATCCCTAAACCTAACCCTAACCCCTAACCCTAACCCTAACCCCTAACCCTAACCCTAACCCTAACCGTAACCCGGGGGTGGCGTTTTTAAGATTCTCCTCTAACCCTAACCCCAGGGGTCATTAAGTTACTTGGAGACCAGGGTTGGTTCGGCAAGTTACTTGGGAAAGGGGGAAAACGCAAACTCCTGGGATTAGGTTTAGGCTGCAACTCCAATGGTTAGGGTTAGAGTAGAGAACAGGGGAGGGATAGCACGTTCGATCGCATTAAGTTACTTGGAGACCATGGTTGGTTCGTCAAGTTACTTGGGATAGGGGGAAAACGTTCGATCGGTCGCATTAAGTCACTTGGAGACCAGGGTTGGTTCGGCAAGTTACTTGGGAAAGGGGGAAAACGTTCGATCGGTCGCATTAAGTTACTTGGAGACCGGGATTGGCGTCATGTTCCCCTAACCCTAACCCTAACCCGGGGGTGGCGTTTTTAAGATTCTCCTCTAACCCTAACCCCAGGGGTCATTAAGTTACTTGGAGACCAGGGTTGGTTCGGCAAGTTACTTGGGAAAGGGGGAAAACGCAAACTCCTGGGATTAGGTTTAGGCTGCAACTCCAATGGTTAGGGTTAGAGTAGAGAACAGGGGAGGGATAGCACGTTCGATCGCATTAAGTTACTTGGAGACCAGGGTTGGTTCGGCAAGTTACTTGGGAAAGGGGGAAAACGTTCGATCGGTCGCATTAAGTTACTTGGAGACCAGGGTTGGTTCGGCAAGTTACTTGGGAAAGGGGGAAAACGCAAACTCCTGGGATTAGGTTTAGGCTGCAACTCCAAAGGTTAGGGTTAGAGTAGAGAACAGGGGAGGGATAGCACGTTCGATCGCATTAAGTTACTTGGAGACCAGGGTTGGTTCGTCAAGTTACTTGGGAAAGGGGGAAAACGTTCGATCGGTCGCATTAAGTTACTTGGAGACCAGGGTTGGTTCGGCAAGTTACTTGGGAAAGGGGGAAAACGTTCGATCGGTCGCATTAAGTTACTTGGAGACCGGGATTGGCGTCATGTTCCCCTAACCCTAACCCTAACCCTAACACGGGGGTGGCGTTTTTAAGATTCTCCTCTAACCCTAACCCCAGGGGTCATTAAGTTACTTGGAGACCAGGGTTGGTTCGGCAAGTTACTTGGGAAAGGGGGAAAACGCAAACTCCTGGGATTAGGTTTAGGCTGCAACTCCAATGGTTAGGGTTAGAGTAGAGAACAGGGGAGGGATAGCACGTTCGATTGCATTAAGTTACTTGGAGACCAGGGATGGTTCGGCAAGTTACTTGGGAAAGGGGGAAAACGTTCGATCGGTCGCATTAAGTTACTTGGAGACCAGGGTTGGTTCGGCAAGTTACTTGGGAAAGGGGGAAAACGTTCGATCGGTCGCATTAAGTTACTTGGAGACCGGGATTGGCGTCATGTTCCCCTAACCCTAACCCTAACCCTAACCCGGGGGTGGCGTTTTTAAGATTCTCCTCTAACCCTAACCCCAGGGGTCATTAAGTTACTTGGAGACCAGGGTTGGTTCGGCAAGTTACTTGGGAAAGGGGGAAAACGCAAACTCCTGGGATTAGGTTTAGGCTGCAACTCCAATGGTTAGGGTTAGAGTAGAGAACAGGGGAGGGATAGCACGTTCGATCGCATTAAGTTACTTGGAGACCAGGGTTGGTTCGTCAAGTTACTTGGGAAAGGGGGAAAACGTTCGATCGGTCGCATTAAGTTACTTGGAGACCAGGGTTGGTTCGGCAAGTTACTTGGGAAAGGGGGAAAACGTTCGATCGGTCGCATTAAGTTACTTGGAGACCGGGATTGGCGTCATGTTCCCCTAACCCTAACCCTAACCCTAACCCGGGGGTGGCGTTTTTAAGATTCTCCTCTAACCCTAACCCCAGGGGTCATTAAGTTACTTGGAGACCAGGGTTGGTTCGGCAAGTTACTTGGGAAAGGGGGAAAACGCAAACTCCTGGGATTAGGTTTAGGCTGCAACTCCAATGGTTAGGGTTAGATTAGAGAACAGGGGAGGGATAGCACGTTCGATCGCATTAAGTTACTTGGAGACCAGGGTTGGTTCGGCAAGTTACTTGGGAAAGGGGGAAAACGTTCGATCGGTCGCATTAAGTTACTTGGAGACCAGGGTTGGTTCGGCAAGTTACTTGGGAGAGGGGGAAAACGCAAACTCCTGGGATTAGGTTTAGGCTGCAACTCCAATGGTTAGGGTTAGAGTAGAGAACAGGGGAGGGATAGCACGTTCGATCGCATTAAGTTACTTGGAGACCAGGGTTGGTTCGGCAAGTTACTTGGGAAAGGGGGAAAACGTTCGATCGGTCGCATTAAGTTACTTGGAGACCAGGGTTGGTTCGGCAAGTTACTTGGGAAAGGGGGAAAACGTTCGATCGGTCGCATTAAGTTACTTGGAGACCGGGATTGGCGTCATGTTCCCCTAACCCTAACCCTAACCCGGGGGTGGCGTTTTTAAGATTCTCCTCTAACCCTAACCCCAGGGGTCATTAAGTTACTTGGAGACTAGGGTTGGTTCGGCAAGTTACTTGGGAAAGGGGGAAAACGCAAACTCCTGGGATTAGGTTTAGGCTGCAACTCCAATGGTTAGGGTTAGAGTAGAGAACAGGGGAGGGATAGCACGTTCGATTGCATTAAGTTACTTGGAGACCAGGGTTGGTTCGGCAAGTTACTTGGGAAAGGGGGAAAACGTTCGATCGGTCGCATTAAGTTACTTGGAGACCAGGGTTGGTTCGGCAAGTTACTTGGGAAAGGGGGAAATCGTTCGATCGGTCGCATTAAGTTACTTGGAGACCGGGATTGGTGTCATGTTCCCCTAACCCTAACCCTAACCCTAACCCGGGGGTGGCGTTTTTAAGATTCTCCTCTAACCCTAACCCCAGGGGTCATTAAGTTACTTGGAGACCAGGGTTGGTTCGGCAAGTTACTTGGGAAAGGGGGAAAACGCAAACTCCTGGGATTAGGTTTAGGCTGCAACTCCAATGGTTAGGGTTAGAGTAGAGAACAGGGGAGGGATAGCACGTTCGATCGCATTAAGTTACTTGGAGACCAGGGTTGGTTCGGCAAGTTACTTGGGAAAGGGGGAAAACGTT
This sequence comes from Ranitomeya imitator, assembly GCF_032444005.1. Taxonomy (NCBI): domain Eukaryota; kingdom Metazoa; phylum Chordata; class Amphibia; order Anura; family Dendrobatidae; genus Ranitomeya; species Ranitomeya imitator. Next base: position 1,707,985 of record NC_091287.1, read on the forward strand.
CGATCGGTCGCATTAAGTTACTTGGAGACCAGGGTTGGTTCGGCAAGTTACTTGGGAGAGGGGGAAAACGTTCGATCGGTCGCATTAAGTTACTTGGAGACCGGGATTGGCGTCATGTTCCCCTAACCCTAACCCTAACCCTAACCCTAACCCCTAACCCTAACCCTAACCCTAACCCAGAGGGTGGCGTTTTTAAGATTCTCCTCTAACCCTAACCCCAGGGGTCATTAAGTTACTTGGAGACCAGGGTTGGTTCGGCAAGTTACTTGGGAAAGGGGGAAAACGCAAACTCCTGGGATTAGGCTTAGGCTGCAACTCCAATGGTTAGGGTTAGAGTAGAGAACAGGGGAGAGATAGCACGTTCGATCGCATTAAGTTACTTGGAGACCAGGGTTGGTTCGGCAAGTTACTTGGGAAAGGGGGAAAACGTTCGATCGGTCGCATTAAGTTACTTGGAGACCAGGGTTGGTTCGGCAAGTTACTTGGGAAAGGGGGAAAACGTTCGATCGGTCGCATTAAGTTACTTGGAGCCCGGGATTGGCGTCATGTTCCCCTATCCCTAAACCTAACCCTAACCCCTAACCCTAACCCTAACCCCTAACCCTAACCCTAACCCTAACCGTAACCCGGGGGTGGCGTTTTTAAGATTCTCCTCTAACCCTAACCCCAGGGGTCATTAAGTTACTTGGAGACCAGGTTTGGTTCGGCAAGTTACTTGGGAAAGGGGGAAAACGCAAACTCTTGGGATTAGGTTTAGGCTGCAACTCCAATGGTTAGGGTTAGAGTAGAGAACAGGGGAGGGATAGCACGTTCGATCGCATTAAGTTACTTGGAGACCATGGTTGGTTCGTCAAGTTACTTGGGATAGGGGGAAAACGTTCGATCGGTCGCATTAAGTCACTTGGAGACCAGGGTTGGTTCGGCAAGTTACTTGGGAAAGGGGGAAAACGTTCGATCGGTCGCATTAAGTTACTTGGAGACCGGGATTGGCGTCATGTTCCCCTAACCCTAACCCTAACCCGGGGGTGGCGTTTTTAAGATTCTCCTCTAACCCTAACCCCAGGGGTCATTAAGTTACTTGGAGACCAGGGTTGGTTCGGCAAGTTACTTGGGAAAGGGGGAAAACGCAAACTCCTGGGATTAGGTTTAGGCTGCAACTCCAATGGTTAGGGTTAGAGTAGAGAACAGGGGAGGGATAGCACGTTCGATCGCATTAAGTTACTTGGAGACCAGGGTTGGTTCGGCAAGTTACTTGGGAAAGGGGGAAAACGTTCGATCGGTCGCATTAAGTTACTTGGAGACCAGGGTTGGTTCGGCAAGTTACTTGGGAAAGGGGGAAAACGCAAACTCCTGGGATTAGGTTTAGGCTGCAACTCCAATGGTTAGGGTTAGAGTAGAGAACAGGGGAGGGATAGCACGTTCGATCGCATTAAGTTACTTGGAGACCAGGGTTGGTTCGTCAAGTTACTTGGGAAAGGGGGAAAACGTTCGATCGGTCGCATTAAGTTACTTGGAGACCAGGGTTGGTTCGGCAAGTTACTTGGGAAAGGGGGAAAACGTTCGATCGGTCGCATTAAGTTACTTGGAGACCGGGATTGGCGTCATGTTCCCCTAACCCTAACCCTAACCCTAACCCGGGGGTGGCGTTTTTAAGATTCTCCTCTAACCCTAACCCCAGGGGTCATTAAGTTACTTGGAGACCAGGGTTGGTTCGGCAAGTTACTTGGGAAAGGGGGAAAACGCAAACTCCTGGGATTAGGTTTAGGCTGCAACTCCAATGGTTAGGGTTAGAGTAGAGAACAGGGGAGGGATAGCACGTTCGATTGCATTAAGTTACTTGGAGACCAGGGTTGGTTCGGCAAGTTACTTGGGAAAGGGGGAAAACGTTCGATCGGTCGCATTAAGTTACTTGGAGACCAGGGTTGGTTCGGCAAGTTACTTGGGAAAGGGGGAAAACGTTCGATCGGTCGCATTAAGTTACTTGGAGACCGGGATTGGCGTCATGTTCCCCTAACCCTAACCCTAACCCTAACCCGGGGGTGGCGTTTTTAAGATTCTCCTCTAACCCTAACCCCAGGGGTCATTAAGTTACTTGGAGACCAGGGTTGGTTCGGCAAGTTACTTGGGAAAGGGGGAAAACGCAAACTCCTGGGATTAGGTTTAGGCTGCAACTCCAATGGTTAGGGTTAGAGTAGAGAACAGGGGAGGGATAGCACGTTCGATCGCATTAAGTTACTTGGAGACCAGGGTTGGTTCGTCAAGTTACTTGGGAAAGGGGGAAAACGTTCGATCGGTCGCATTAAGTTACTTGGAGACCAGGGTTGGTTCGGCAAGTTACTTGGGAAAGGGGGAAAACGTTCGATCGGTCGCATTAAGTTACTTGGAGACCGGGATTGGCGTCATGTTCCCCTAACCCTAACCCTAACCCTAACCCGGGGGTGGCGTTTTTAAGATTCTCCTCTAACCCTAACCCCAGGGGTCATTAAGTTACTTGGAGACCAGGGTTGGTTCGGCAAGTTACTTGGGAAAGGGGGAAAACGCAAACTCCTGGGATTAGGTTTAGGCTGCAACTCCAATGGTTAGGGTTAGATTAGAGAACAGGGGAGGGATAGCACGTTCGATCGCATTAAGTTACTTGGAGACCAGGGTTGGTTCGGCAAGTTACTTGGGAAAGGGGGAAAACGTTCGATCGGTCGCATTAAGTTACTTGGAGACCAGGGTTGGTTCGGCAAGTTACTTGGGAGAGGGGGAAAACGTTCGATCGGTCGCATTAAGTTACTTGGAGACCGGGATTGGCGTCATGATCCCCTAACCCTAACCCTAACCCTAACCCCTAACCCTAACCCTAACCCTAACCCGGGGGTGGCGTTTTTAAGATTCTCCTCTAACCCTAACCCCAGGGGTCATTAAGTTACTTGGAGACCAGGGTTGGTTCGGCAAGTTACTTGGGAAAGGGGGAAAACGCAAACTCCTGGGATTAGGTTTAGGCTGCAACTCCAATGGTTAGGGTTAGAGTAGAGAACAGGGGAGGGATAGCACGTTCGATCGCATTAAGTTACTTGGAGACCAGGGTTGGTTCGGCAAGTTACTTGGGAAAGGGGGAAAACGTTCGATCGGTCGCATTAAGTTACTTGGAGACCAGGGTTGGTTCGGCAAGTTACTTGGGAAAGGGGGAAAACGCAAACTCCTGGGATTAGGTTTAGGCTGCAACTCCAATGGTTAGGGTTAGAGTAGAGAACAGGGGAGGGATAGCACGTTCGATCGCATTAAGTTACTTGGAGACCAGGGTTGGTTCGTCAAGTTACTTGGGAAAGGGGGAAAACGTTCGATCGGTCGCATTAAGTTACTTGGAGACCAGGGTTGGTTCGGCAAGTTACTTGGGAAAGGGGGAAAACGTTCGATCGGTCGCATTAAGTTACTTGGAGACCGGGATTGGCGTCATGTTCCCCTAACCCTAACCCTAACCCGGGGGTGGCGTTTTTAAGATTCTCCTCTAACCCTAACCCCAGGGGTCATTAAGTTACTTGGAGACCAGGGTTGGTTCGGCAAGTTACTTGGGAAAGGGGGAAAACGCAAACTCCTGGGATTAGGTTTAGGCTGCAACTCCAATGGTTAGGGTTAGAGTAGAGAACAGGGGAGGGATAGCACGTTCGATCGCATTAAGTTACTTGGAGACCAGGGTTGGTTCGGCAAGTTACTTGGGAAAGGGGGAAAACGTTCGATCGGTCGCATTAAGTTACTTGGAGACCAGGGTTGGTTCGGCAAGTTACTTGGGAAAGGGGGAAAACGTTCGATCGGTCGCATTAAGTTACTTGGAGACCAGGGTTGGTTCGGCAAGTTACTTGGGAACGGGGGAAAACGTTCGATCGGTCGCATTAAGTTACTTGGAGACCAGGGTTGGTTCGGCAAGTTACTTGGGAAAGGGGGAAAACGTTCGATCGGTCGCATTAAGTTACTTGGAGACCGGGATTGGCGTCATGTTCCCCTAACCCTAACCCTAACCCTAACCCGGGGGTGGCGTTTTTAAGATTCTCCTCTAACCCTAACCCCAGGGGTCATTAAGTTACTTGGAGACCAGGGTTGGTTCGGCAAGTTACTTGGGAAAGGGGGAAGACGCTAACTCCTGGGATTAGGTTTAGGCTGCAACTCCAATGGTTAGGGTTAGAGTAGAGAACAGGGGAGGGATAGCACGTTCGATCGCATTAAGTTACTTGGAGACCAGGGTTGGTTCGGCAAGTTACTTGGGAAAAGGGGAAAACGTTCGATCGGTCGCATTAAGTTACTTGGAGACCAGGGTTGGTTCGGCAAGTTACCTGGGAAAGGGGGAAAACGTTCGATCGGTCGCATTAAGTTACTTGGAGACCGGGATTGGCGTCATGTTCCCCTAACCCTAACCCTAACCCGGGGGTGGCGTTTTTAAGATTCTCCTCTAACCCTAACCCCAGGGGTCATTAAGTTACTTAGAGACCAGGGTTGGTTCGGCAAGTTACTTGGGAAAGGGGGAAAACGCAAACTCCTGGGATTAGGTTTAGGCTGCAACTCCAATGGTTAGGGTTAGAGTAGAGAACAGGGGAGGGATAGCACGTTCGATCGCATTAAGTTACTTGGAGACCAGGGTTGGTTCGGCAAGTTACTTGGGAAAGGGGGAAAACGTTCGATCGGTCGCATTAAGTTACTTGGAGACCAGGGTTGGTTCGGCAAGTTACTTGGGAAAGGGGGAAAACGCAAACTCCTGGGATTAGGTTTAGGCTGCAACTCCAATGGTTAGGGTTAGAGTAGAGAACAGGGGAGGGATAGCACGTTCGATCGCATTAAGTTACTTGGAGACCAGGGTTGGTTCGTCAAGTTACTTGGGAAAGGGGGAAAACGTTCGATCGGTCGCATTAAGTTACTTGGAGAGCAGGGTTGGTTCGGCAAGTTACTTGGGAAAGGGGGAAAACGTTCGATCGGTCGCATTAAGTTACTTGGAGACCGGGATTGGCGTCATGTTCCCCTAACCCTAACCCTAACCCTAACCCGGGGGTGGCGTTTTTAAGATTCTCCTCTAACCCTAACCCCAGGGGTCATTAAGTTACTTGGAGACCAGGGTTGGTTCGGCAAGTTACTTGGGAAAGGGGGAAAACGCAAACTCCTGGGATTAGGTTTAGGCTGCAACTCCAATGGTTAGGGTTAGAGTAGAGAACAGGGGAGGGATAGCACGTTCGATCGCATTAAGATACTTGGAGACCAGGGTTGGTTCGGCAAATTACTTGGGAAAGGGGGAAAACGTTCGATCGGTCGCATTAAGTTACTTGGAGACCAGGGTTGGTTCGGCAAGTTACTTGGGAAAGGGGGAAAACGTTCGATCGGTCGCATTAAGTTACTTGGAGACCAGGGTTGGTTCGGCAAGTTACTTGGGAAAGGGGGAAAACGTTCGATCGGTCGCATTAAGTTACTTGGAGACCAGGGTTGGTTCGGCAAGTTACTTGGGAAAGGCGGAAAACGTTCAATCGGTCGCATTAAGTTACTTGGAGACCGGGATTGGCGTCATGTTCCCCTAACCCTAACCCTAACCCTAACCCGGGGGTGGCGTTTTTAAGATTCTCCTCTAACCCTAACCCCAGGGGTCATTAAGTTACTTGGAGACCAGGGTTGGTTCGGCAAGTTACTTGGGAAAGGGGGAAAACGCAAACTCCTGGGATTAGGTTTAGGCTGCAACTCCAATGGTTAGGGTTAGAGTAGAGAACAGGGGAGGGATAGCACGTTCGATCGCATTAAGTTACTTGGAGACCAGGGTTGGTTCGGCAAGTTACTTGGGAAAGGGGGAAAACGTTCGATCGGTCGCATTAAGTTACTTGGAGACCAGGGTTGGTTCGGCAAGTTACCTGGGAAAGGGGGAAAACGTTCGATCGGTCGCATTAAGTTACTTGGAGACCGGGATTGGAGTCATGTTCCCCTAACACTAACCCTAACCCTAACCCGGGGGTGGCGTTTTTAAGATTCTCCTCTAACCCTAACCCCAGGGGTCATTAAGTTACTTGGAGACCAGGGTTGGTTCGGCAAGTTACTTGGGAAAGGGGGAAAACGCAAACTCCTGGGATTAGGTTTAGGCTGCAACTCCAATGGTTAGGGTTAGAGTAGAGAACAGGGGAGGGATAGCACGTTCGATCGCATTAAGTTACTTGGAGACCAGGGTTGGTTCGGCAAGTTACTTGGGAAAGGGGGAAAACGTTCGATCGGTCGCATTAAGTTACTTGGAGACCAGGGTTGGTTCGGCAAGTTACTTGGGAAAGGGGGAAAACGCAAACTCCTGGGATTAGGTTTAGGCTGCAACTCCAATGGTTAGGGTTAGAGTAGAGAACAGGGGAGGGATAGCACGTTCGATCGCATTAAGTTACTTGGAGACCATGGTTGGTTCGTCAAGTTACTTGGGATAGGGGGAAAACGTTCGATCGGTCGCATTAAGTTACTTGGAGACCAGGGTTGGTTCGGCAAGTTACTTGGGAAAGGGGGAAAACGTTAGATCGGTCGCATTAAGTTACTTGGAGACCGGGATTGGCGTCATGTTCCCCTAACCCTAACCCTAACCCTAACCCTAACCCGGGGGTGGCGTTTTTAAGATTCTCCTCTAACCCTAACCCCAGGGGTCATTAAGTTACTTGGAGACCAGGGTTGGTTCGGCAAGTTACTTGGGAAAGGGGGAAAACGCAAACTCCTGGGATTAGGTTTAGGCTGCAACTCCAATGGTTAGGGTTAGAGTAGAGAACAGGGGAGGGATAGCACGTTCGATCGCATTAAGTTACTTGGAGACCAGGGTTGGTTCGGCAAGTTACTTGGGAAAGGGGGAAAACGTTTGATCGGTCGCATTAAGTTACTTGGAGACCAGGGTTGGTTCGGCAAGTTACTTGGGAAAGGGGGAAAACGTTCGATCGGTCGCATTAAGTTACTTGGAGACCGGGATTGGCGTCATGTTCCCCTAACCCTAACCCTAACCCTAACCCTAACCCTAACCCGGGGGTGGCGTTTTTAAGATTCTCCTCTAACCCTAACCCCAGGGGTCATTAAGTTACTTGGAGACCAGGGTTGGTTCGGCAAGTTACTTGGGAAAGGGGGAAAACGCAAACTCCTGGGATTAGGTTTAGGCTGCAACTCCAATGGTTAGGGTTAGAGTAGAGAACAGGGGAGGGATAGCACGTTCGATCGCATTAAGTTACTTGGAGACCAGGGTTGGTTCGGCAAGTTACTTGGGAAAGGGGGAAAACGTTCGATCGGTCGCATTAAGTTACTTGGAGACCAGGGTTGGTTCGGCAAGTTACTTGGGAAAGGGGGAAAACGCAAACTCCTGGGATTAGGTTTAGGCTGCAACTCCAATGGTTAGGGTTAGAGTAGAGAACAGGGGAGGGATAGCACGTTCGATCGCATTAAGTTACTTGGAGACCAGGGTTGGTTCGTCAAGTTACTTGGGAAAGGGGGAAAACGTTCGATCGGTCGCATTAAGTTACTTGGAGACCAGGGTTGGTTCGGCAAGTTACTTGGGAAAGGGGGAAAACGTTCGATCGGTCGCATTAAGTTACTTGGAGACCGGGATTGGCGTCATGTTCCCCTAACCCTAACTCTAACCCGGGGGTGGCGTTTTTAAGATTCTCCTCTAACCCTAACCCCAGGGGTCATTAAGTTACTTGGAGACCAGGGTTGGTTCGGCAAGTTACTTGGGAAAGGGGGAAAACGCAAACTCCTGGGATTAGGTTTAGGCTGCAACTCCAATGGTTAGGGTTAGAGTAGAGAACAGGGGAGGGATAGCACGTTCGATCGCATTAAGTTACTTGGAGACCAGGGTTGGTTCGGCAAGTTACTTGGGAAAGGGGGAAAACGTTCGATCGGTCGCATTAAGTTACTTGGAGACCAGGGTTGGTTCGGCAAGTTACTTGGGAAAGGGGGAAAACGCAAACTCCTGGGATTAGGTTTAGGCTGCAACTCCAATGGTTAGGGTTAGAGTAGAGAACAGGGGAGGGATAGCACGTTCGATCGCATTAAGTTACTTGGAGACCAGGGTTGGTTCGTCAAGTTACTTGGGAAAGGGGGAAAACGTTCGATCGGTCGCATTAAGTTACTTGGAGACCAGGGTTGGTTCGGCAAGTTACTTGGGAAAGGGGGAAAACGTTCGATCGGTCGCATTAAGTTACTTGGAGACCGGGATTGGCGTCATGTTCCCCTAACCCTAACCCTAACCCTAACCCGGGGGTGGCGTTTTTAAGATTCTCCTCTAACCCTAACCCCAGGGGTCATTAAGTTACTTGGAGACCAGGGTTGGTTCGGCAAGTTACTTGGGAAAGGGGGAAAACGCAAACTCCTGGGATTAGGTTTAGGCTGCAACTCCAATGGTTAGGGTTAGAGTAGAGAACAGGGGAGGGATAGCACGTTCGATTGCATTAAGTTACTTGGAGACCAGGGTTGGTTCGGCAAGTTACTTGGGAAAGGGGGAAAACGTTCGATCGGTCGCATTAAGTTACTTGGAGACCAGGGTTGGTTCGGCAAGTTACTTGGGAAAGGGGGAAAACGTTCGATCGGTCGCATTAAGTTACTTGGAGACCGGGATTGGCGTCATGTTCCCCTAACCCTAACCCTAACCCTAACCCGGGGGTGGCGTTTTTAAGATTCTCCTCTAACCCTAACCCCAGGGGTCATTAAGTTACTTGGAGACCAGGGTTGGTTCGGCAAGTTACTTGGGAAAGGGGGAAAACGCAAACTCCTGGGATTAGGTTTAGGCTGCAACTCCAATGGTTAGGGTTAGAGTAGAGAACAGGGGAGGGATAGCACGTTCGATCGCATTAAGTTACTTGGAGACCAGGGTTGGTTCGTCAAGTTACTTGGGAAAGGGGGAAAACGTTCGATCGGTCGCATTAAGTTACTTGGAGACCAGGGTTGGTTCGGCAAGTTACTTGGGAAAGGGGGAAAACGTTCGATCGGTCGCATTAAGTTACTTGGAGACCGGGATTGGCGTCATGTTCCCCTAACCCTAACCCTAACCCTAACCCGGGGGTGGCGTTTTTAAGATTCTCCTCTAACCCTAACCCCAGGGGTCATTAAGTTACTTGGAGACCAGGGTTGGTTCGGCAAGTTACTTGGGAAAGGGGGAAAACGCAAACTCCTGGGATTAGGTTTAGGCTGCAACTCCAATGGTTAGGGTTAGATTAGAGAACAGGGGAGGGATAGCACGTTCGATCGCATTAAGTTACTTGGAGACCAGGGTTGGTTCGGCAAGTTACTTGGGAAAGGGGGAAAACGTTCGATCGGTCGCATTAAGTTACTTGGAGACCAGGGTTGGTTCGGCAAGTTACTTGGGAGAGGGGGAAAACGTTCGATCGGTCGCATTAAGTTACTTGGAGACCGGGATTGGCGTCATGATCCCCTAACCCTAACCCTAACCCTAACCCCTAACCCTAACCCTAACCCTAACCCGGGGGTGGCGTTTTTAAGATTCTCCTCTAACCCTAACCCCAGGGGTCATTAAGTTACTTGGAGACCAGGGTTGGTTCGGCAAGTTACTTGGGAAAGGGGGAAAACGCAAACTCCTGGGATTAGGTTTAGGCTGCAACTCCAATGGTTAGGGTTAGAGTAGAGAACAGGGGAGGGATAGCACGTTCGATCGCATTAAGTTACTTGGAGACCAGGGTTGGTTCGGCAAGTTACTTGGGAAAGGGGGAAAACGTTCGATCGGTCGCATTAAGTTACTTGGAGACCAGGGTTGGTTCGGCAAGTTACTTGGGAAAGGGGGAAAACGCAAACTCCTGGGATTAGGTTTAGGCTGCAACTCCAATGGTTAGGGTTAGAGTAGAGAACAGGGGAGGGATAGCACGTTCGATCGCATTAAGTTACTTGGAGACCAGGGTTGGTTCGTCAAGTTACTTGGGAAAGGGGGAAAACGTTCGATCGGTCGCATTAAGTTACTTGGAGACCAGGGTTGGTTCGGCAAGTTACTTGGGAAAGGGGGAAAACGTTCGATCGGTCGCATTAAGTTACTTGGAGACCGGGATTGGCGTCATGTTCCCCTAACCCTAACCCTAACCCGGGGGTGGCGTTTTTAAGATTCTCCTCTAACCCTAACCCCAGGGGTCATTAAGTTACTTGGAGACCAGGGTTGGTTCGGCAAGTTACTTGGGAAAGGGGGAAAACGCAAACTCCTGGGATTAGGTTTAGGCTGCAACTCCAATGGTTAGGGTTAGAGTAGAGAACAGGGGAGGGATAGCACGTTCGATCGCATTAAGTTACTTGGAGACCAGGGTTGGTTCGGCAAGTTACTTGGGAAAGGGGGAAAACATTCGATCGGTCGCATTAAGTTACTTGGAGACAAGGGTTGGTTCGGCAAGTTACTTGGGAAAGGGGGAAAACGTTCGATCGGTCGCATTAAGTTACTTGGAGACCAGGGTTGGTTCGGCAAGTTACTTGGGAACGGGGGAAAACGTTCGATCGGTCGCATTAAGTTACTTGGAGACCAGGGTTGGTTCGGCAAGTTACTTGGGAAAGGGGGAAAACGTTCGATCGGTCGCATTAAGTTACTTGGAGACCGGGATTGGCGTCATGTTCCCCTAACCCTAACCCTAACCCTAACCCGGGGGTGGCGTTTTTAAGATTCTCCTCTAACCCTAACCCCAGGGGTCATTAAGTTACTTGGAGACCAGGGTTGGTTCGGCAAGTTACTTGGGAAAGGGGGAAGACGCTAACTCCTGGGATTAGGTTTAGGCTGCAACTCCAATGGTTAGGGTTAGAGTAGAGAACAGGGGAGGGATAGCACGTTCGATCGCATTAAGTTACTTGGAGACCAGGGTTGGTTCGGCAAGTTACTTGGGAAAAGGGGAAAACGTTCGATCGGTCGCATTAAGTTACTTGGAGACCAGGGTTGGTTCGGCAAGTTACCTGGGAAAGGGGGAAAACGTTCGATCGGTCGCATTAAGTTACTTGGAGACCGGGATTGGCGTCATGTTCCCCTAACCCTAACCCTAACCCGGGGGTGGCGTTTTTAAGATTCTCCTCTAACCCTAACCCCAGGGGTCATTAAGTTACTTAGAGACCAGGGTTGGTTCGGCAAGTTACTTGGGAAAGGGGGAAAACGCAAACTCCTGGGATTAGGTTTAGGCTGCAACTCCAATGGTTAGGGTTAGAGTAGAGAACAGGGGAGGGATAGCACGTTCGATCGCATTAAGTTACTTGGAGACCAGGGTTGGTTCGGCAAGTTACTTGGGAAAGGGGGAAAACGTTCGATCGGTCGCATTAAGTTACTTGGAGACCAGGGTTGGTTCGGCAAGTTACTTGGGAAAGGGGGAAAACGCAAACTCCTGGGATTAGGTTTAGGCTGCAACTCCAATGGTTAGGGTTAGAGTAGAGAACAGGGGAGGGATAGCACGTTCGATCGCATTAAGTTACTTGGAGACCAGGGTTGGTTCGTCAAGTTACTTGGGAAAGGGGGAAAACGTTCGATCGGTCGCATTAAGTTACTTGGAGAGCAGGGTTGGTTCGGCAAGTTACTTGGGAAAGGGGGAAAACGTTCGATCGGTCGCATTAAGTTACTTGGAGACCGGGATTGGCGTCATGTTCCCCTAACCCTAACCCTAACCCTAACCCGGGGGTGGCGTTTTTAAGATTCTCCTCTAACCCTAACCCCAGGGGTCATTAAGTTACTTGGAGACCAGGGTTGGTTCGGCAAGTTACTTGGGAAAGGGGGAAAACGCAAACTCCTGGGATTAGGTTTAGGCTGCAACTCCAATGGTTAGGGTTAGAGTAGAGAACAGGGGAGGGATAGCACGTTCGATCGCATTAAGATACTTGGAGACCAGGGTTGGTTCGGCAAATTACTTGGGAAAGGGGGAAAACGTTCGATCGGTCGCATTAAGTTACTTGGAGACCAGGGTTGGTTCGGCAAGTTACTTGGGAAAGGGGGAAAACGTTCGATCGGTCGCATTAAGTTACTTGGAGACCAGGGTTGGTTCGGCAAGTTACTTGGGAAAGGGGGAAAACGTTCGATCGGTCGCATTAAGTTACTTGGAGACCAGGGTTGGTTCGGCAAGTTACTTGGGAAAGGCGGAAAACGTTCAATCGGTCGCATTAAGTTACTTGGAGACCGGGATTGGCGTCATGTTCCCCTAACCCTAACCCTAACCCTAACCCGGGGGTGGCGTTTTTAAGATTCTCCTCTAACCCTAACCCCAGGGGTCATTAAGTTACTTGGAGACCAGGGTTGGTTCGGCAAGTTACTTGGGAAAGGGGGAAAACGCAAACTCCTGGGATTAGGTTTAGGCTGCAACTCCAATGGTTAGGGTTAGAGTAGAGAACAGGGGAGGGATAGCACGTTCGATCGCATTAAGTTACTTGGAGACCAGGGTTGGTTCGGCAAGTTACTTGGGAAAGGGGGAAAACGTTCGATCGGTCGCATTAAGTTACTTGGAGACCAGGGTTGGTTCGGCAAGTTACCTGGGAAAGGGGGAAAACGTTCGATCGGTCGCATTAAGTTACTTGGAGACCGGGATTGGAGTCATGTTCCCCTAACCCTAACCCTAACCCTAACCCGGGGGTGGCGTTTTTAAGATTCTCCTCTAACCCTAACCCCAGGGGTCATTAAGTTACTTGGAGACCAGGGTTGGTTCGGCAAGTTACTTGGGAAAGGGGGAAAACGCAAACTCCTGGGATTAGGTTTAGGCTGCAACTCCAATGGTTAGGGTTAGAGTAGAGAACAGGGGAGGGATAGCACGTTCGATCGCATTAAGTTACTTGGAGACCAGGGTTGGTTCGGCAAGTTACTTGGGAAAGGGGGAAAACGTTCGATCGGTCGCATTAAGTTACTTGGAGACCAGGGTTGGTTCGGCAAGTTACTTGGGAAAGGGGGAAAACGCAAACTCCTGGGATTAGGTTTAGGCTGCAACTCCAATGGTTAGGGTTAGAGTAGAGAACAGGGGAGGGATAGCACGTTCGATCGCATTAAGTTACTTGGAGACCATGGTTGGTTCGTCAAGTTACTTGGGATAGGGGGAAAACGTTCGATCGGTCGCATTAAGTTACTTGGAGACCAGGGTTGGTTCGGCAAGTTACTTGGGAAAGGGGGAAAACGTTAGATCGGTCGCATTAAGTTACTTGGAGACCGGGATTGGCGTCATGTTCCCCTAACCCTAACCCTAACCCTAACCCTAACCCGGGGGTGGCGTTTTTAAGATTCTCCTCTAACCCTAACCCCAGGGGTCATTAAGTTACTTGGAGACCAGGGTTGGTTCGGCAAGTTACTTGGGAAAGGGGGAAAACGCAAACTCCTGGGATTAGGTTTAGGCTGCAACTCCAATGGTTAGGGTTAGAGTAGAGAACAGGGGAGGGATAGCACGTTCGATCGCATTAAGTTACTTGGAGACCAGGGTTGGTTCGGCAAGTTACTTGGGAAAGGGGGAAAACGTTTGATCGGTCGCATTAAGTTACTTGGAGACCAGGGTTGGTTCGGCAAGTTACTTGGGAAAGGGGGAAAACGTTCGTTCGGTCGCATTAAGTTACTTGGAGACCGGGATTGGCGTCATGTTCCCCTAACCCTAACCCTAACCCTAACCCTAACCCTAACCCGGGGGTGGCGTTTTTAAGATTCTCCTCTAACCGTAACCCCAGGGGTCATTAAGTTACTTGGAGACCAGGGTTGGTTCGGCAAGTTACTTGGGAAAGGGGGAAAACGCAAACTCCTGGGATTATAATAATAATAATAATAATAATAATTTTTATTTATATAGCGCCAACATATTCCGCAGCGCTTTACAAATTATAGAGGGGACTTGTACATACAATAGACATTACAGCATAACAGAAATACAGTTCAAAACAGATACCAGGAGGAGTGAGGGCCCTGCTCGTAAGCTTACAAACTATGAGGAAAAGGGGAGACACGAGAGGTGGATGGTAACAATTGCTATAGTTATTCGGACCAGCCATAGTGTAAGGCTTGGGTGTTCATGTAAAGCTGCATGAACCAGTTAATTAATTTTTTTTTTTTTTTTTTTTTTTAATATAGGCCACACAGGGATCGTTAGGTTAATGCATTGAGGCGGTAGGCCAGTCTGAACAAATGAGTTTTTAGGGCACGCTTAAAACTGTGGGGATTGGGGATTAATCGTATTATCCTAGGTAGTGCATTCCAAAGAATCGGCGCAGCACGTGTAAAGTCTTGGAGACGGGAGTGGGAGGTTCTGATTATTGAGGATGCTAACCTGAGGTCATTAGCGGAGCGGAGGGCACGGGTAGGGTGGTAGACTGATACCAGGGAGGAGATGTAGGGTGGTGCTGAGCCATGGAGTGCTTTGTGGATGAGGGTAGTAGTTTTGTACTGGATTCTGGAGTGGATGGGTAACCAGTGTAATGACTGGCACAAGGTAGAGGCATCGGTGTAACGGTTGGTGAGGAATATGATCCTGGCAGCAGCATTCAGGACAGATTGGAGCGGGGAGAGTTTGGTAAGAGGGAGGCCGATTAGTAGAGAGTTACAATAGTCCAGACGAGAATGAATAAGTGAAACAGTAAGAGTTTTTGCAGAGTCGAAAGTAAGAAAAGGGCGAATTCTAGAAATGTTTTTGAGATGCAGGTAAGAAGAGCGAGCCAGTGATCGGATGTGGGGGGTGAATGAAAGGTCATAATCAAGGATGACCCCAAGGCAGCGGGCATGTTGCTTTGGAGTAATGGTGGAACCGCAAACGGAGATGGCAATGTCAGGCAAAGGTAGGTTAGTAGAGGGAGAGAACACTAGGAGTTCAGTTTTTGACAGGTTTAGTTTCAGATAGAGGGAGGACATGATGCTAGAGACAGCGGATTAGGTTTAGGCTGCAACTCCAATGGTTAGGGTTAGAGTAGAGAACAGGGGAGGGATAGCACGTTCAATCGCATTAAGTTACTTGGAGACCAGGGTTGGTTCGGCAAGTTACTTGGGAAAGGGGGAAAACGTTCGATCGGTCGCATTAAGTTACTTGGAGACCAGGGTTGGTTCGGCAAGTTACTTGGGAAAGGGGGAAAACGTTCGATCGGTCGCATTAAGTTACTTGGAGACCGGGATTGGCGTCATGTTCCCCTAATCCTAACCCTAACCCCCAACCCTAACCCTAACCCCTAACCCTAACCCTAACACTAACCCTAACCCTAACCCTAACTCGGGGGTGGCGTTTTTAAGATTCTCCTCTAACCCTAGCCCCAGGGGTCATTAAGTTACTTGGAGACCAGGGTTGGTTCGGCAAGTTACTTGGGAAAGGGGGAAAACGCAAACTCCTGGGATTAGGTTTAGGCTGCAACTCCAATGGTTAGGGTTAGAGTAGAGAACAGGGGAGGGATAGCACGTTCGATCGCATTAAGTTACTTGGAGACCAGGGTTGGTTCGGCAAGTTACTTGGGAAAGGGGGAAAACGTTCGATCGGTCGCATTAAGTTACTTGGAGACCAGGGTTGGTTCGGCAAGTTACTTGGGAAAGGGGGAAAACGTTCGATCGGTCGCATTAAGTTACTTGGAGACCGGGATTGGCGTCATGTTCCCCTAACCCTAACCCTAACCCTAACCCGGGGGTGGCGTTTTTAAGATTCTCCTCTAACCCTAACTCCAGGGGTCATTAAGTTACTTGGAGACCAGGGTTGGTTCGGCAAGTTACTTGGGAAAGGGGGAAAACGCAAACTCCTGGGATTAGGTTTAGGCTGCATCTCCAATGGTTAGGGTTAGAGTAGAGAACAGGGGAGGGATAGCACGTTCGATCGCATTAAGTTACTTGGAGACCAGGGTTGGTTCGTCAAGTTACTTGGGAAAGGGGGAAAACGTTCGATCGGTCGCATTAAGTTACTTGGAGACCAGGGTTGGTTCGGCAAGTTACTTGGGAAAGGGGGAAAACGTTCGATCGGTCGCATTAAGTTACTTGGAGACCGGGATTTGCGTCATGTTCCCCTAACCCTAACCCTAACCCTAACCCTAACCCGGGGGTGGCGTTTTTAAGATTCTCCTCTAACCCTAACCCCAGGGGTCATTAAGTTACTTGGAGACCAGGGTTGGTTCGGCAAGTTACTTGGGAAAGGGGGAAAACGCAAACTCCTGGGATTAGGTTTAGGCTGCAACTCCAATGGTTAGGGTTAGAGTAGAGAACAGGGGAGGGATAGCACGTTCGATCGCATTAAGTTACTTGGAGACCAGGGTTGGTTCGGCAAGTTACTTGGGAAAGGGGGAAAACGTTCGATCGGTCGCATTAAGTTACTTGGAGACCGGGATTGGCGTCATGTTCCACTAACCCTAACCCTAACCCCTAACCCTAACCCTAACCCCTAACCCTAACCCTAACCCTAACCCGGGGGTGGCGTTTTTAAGATTCTCCTCTAACCCTAACCCCAGGGGTCATTAAGTTACTTGGAGACCAGGGTTGGTTCGGCAAGTTACTTGGGAAAGGGGGAAAACGCAAACTCCTGGGATTAGGTTTAGGCTGCAACTCCAATGGTTAGGGTTAGAGTAGAGAACAGGGGAGGGATAGCACGTTCGATCGCATTAAGTTACTTGGAGACCAGGGTTGGTTCGGCAAGTTACTTGGGAAAGGGGGAAAACGTTCGATCGGTCGCATTAAGTTACTTGGAGACCAGGGTTGGTTCGGCAAGTTACTTGGGAAAGGGGGAAAACGTTCGATCGGTCGCATTAAGTTACTTGGAGACCGGGATTTGCGTCATGTTCCCCTAACCCTAACCCTAACCCTAACCCGGGGGTGGCGTTTTTAAGATTCTCCTCTAACCCTAGCCCCAGGGGTCATTAAGTTACTTGGAGACCAGGGTTGGTTCGGCAAGTTACTTGGGAAAGGGGGAAAACGCAAACTCCTGGGATTAGGTTTAGGCTGCAACTCCAATGGTTAGGGTTAGAGTAGAGAACAGGGGAGGGATAGCACGTTCGATCGCATTAAGTTACTTGGAGACCAGGGTTGGTTCGGCAAGTTACTTGGGAAAGGGGGAAAACGTTAGATCGGTCGCATTAAGTTACTTGGAGACCAGGGTTGGTTCGGTAAGTTACTTGGGAAAGGGGGAAAACGCAAACTCCTGGGATTAGGTTTAGGCTGCAACTCCAATGGTTAGGGTTAGAGTAGAGAACAGGGGAGGGATAGCACGTTCGATCGCATTAAGTTACTTGGAGACCAGGGTTGGTTCGTCAAGTTACTTGGGAAAGGGGGAAAACGTTCGATCGGTCGCATTAAGTTACTTGGAGACCAGGGTTGGTTCGGCAAGTTACTTGGGAAAGGGGGAAAACGTTCGATCGGTCGCATTAAGTTACTTGGAGACCGGGATAGGCGTCATGTTCCCCTAACCCTAACCCTAATCCTAACCCAAACCCTAACCCGGGGGTGGCGTTTTTAAGATTCTCCTCTAACCCTAACCCCAGGGGTCATTAAGTTACTTGGAGACCAGGGTTGGTTCGGCAAGTTACTTGGGAAAGGGGGAAAACGCAAACTCCTGGGATTAGGTTTAGGCTGCAACTCCAATGGTTAGGGTTAGAGTAGAGAACAGGGGAGGGATAGCACGTTCGATCGCATTAAGTTACTTGGAGACCAGGGTTGGTTCGTCAAGTTACTTGGGAAAGGGGGAAAACGTTCGATCGGTCGCATTAAGTTACTTGGAGACCAGGGTTGGTTCGTCAAGTTACTTGGGAAAGGGGGAAAACATTCGATCAGTCGCATTAAGTTACTTGGAGACCGGGATTGGCGTTATGTTCCCCTAACCCTAACCCTAACCCTAACCCTAACCCGGGGGTGGCGTTTTTAAGATTCTCCTCTAACCCTAACCCTAGGGGTCATTAAGTTACTTGGAGACCAGGGTTGGTTCGGCAAGTTACTTGGGAAAGGGGGAAAACGCAAACTCCTGGGATTAGGTTTAGGCTGCAACTCCAATGGTTAGGGTTAGAGTAGAGAACAGGGGAGGGATAGCACGTTCGATCGCATTAAGTTACTTGGAGACCAGGGTTGGTTCGTCAAGTTACTTGGGAAAGGGGGAAAACGTTCGATCGGTCGCATTAAGTTACTTGGAGACCAGGGTTGGTTCGGCAAGTTACTTGGGAAAGGGGGAAAACGTTCGATCGGTCGCATTAAGTTACTTGGAGACCGGGATTGGCGTCATGTTCCCCTAACCCTAACCCTAACCCTAACCCGGGGGTGGCGTTTTTAAGATTCTCCTCTAACCCTAACCCCAGGGGTCATTAAGTTACTTGGAGACCAGGGTTGGTTCGGCAAGTTACTTGGGAAAGGGGGAAAACGCAAACTCCTGGGATTAGGTTTAGGCTGCAACTCCAATGGTTAGGGTTAGAGTAGAGAACAGGGGAGGGATAGCACGTTCGATCGCATTAAGTTACTTGGAGACCTGGGTTGGTTCGGCAAGTTACTTGGGAAAGGGGGAAAACGTTCGATCGGTCGCATTAAGTTACTTGGAGACCAGGGTTGGTTCGGCAAGTTACTTGGGAAAGGGGGAAAACGTTCGATCGGTCGCATTAAGTTACTTGGAGACCGGGATTGGCGTCATGTTCCCCTAACCCTAACCCTAACCCTAACCCGGGGGTGGCGTTTTTAAGATTCTCCTCTAACCCTAACCCCAGGGGTCATTAAGTTACTTGGAGACCAGGGTTGGTTCGGCAAGTTACTTGGGAAAGGGGGAAAACGCAAACTCCTGGGATTAGGTTTAGGCTGCAACTCCAATGGTTAGGGTTAGAGTAGAGAACAGGGGAGGGATAGCACGTTCGATCGCATTAAGTTACTTGGAGACCAGGGTTGGTTCGGCAAGTTACTTGGGAAAGGGGGAAAACGTTCGATCGGTCGCATTAAGTTACTTGGAGACCAGGGTTGGTTCGGCAAGTTACTTGGGAGAGGGGGAAAACGTTCGATCGGTCGCATTAAGTTACTTGGAGACCGGGATTGGCGTCATGTTCCCCTAACCCTAACCCTAACCCCTAACCCTAACCCTAACCCTAACCCCTAACCCTAACCCTAACACTAACCCTAACCCTAACCCTAACCCGAGGGTGGCGTTTTTAAGATTCTCCTCTAACCCTAACCCCAGGGGTCATTAAGTTACTTGGAGACCAGGGTTGGTTCGGCAAGTTACTTGGGAAAGGGGGAAAACGCAAACTCCTGGGATTAGGTTTAGGCTGCAACTCCAATGGTTAGGGTTAGAGTAGAGAACAGGGGAGGGATAGCACGTTCGATCGCATTAAGTTACTTGGAGACCAGGGTTGGTTCGTCAAGTTACTTGGGAAAGGGGGAAAACGTTCGATCGGTCGCATTAAGTTACTTGGAGACCAGGGTTGGTTCGGCAAGTTACTTGGGAAAGGGGGAAAACGTTCGATCGGTCGCATTAAGTTACTTGGAGACCGGGATTGGCGTCATGTTCCCCTAACCCTAACCCTAACCCTAACCCGGGGGTGGCGTTTTTAAGATTCTCCTCTAACCCTAACCCCAGGGGTCATTAAGTTACTTGGAGACCAGGGTTGGTTTGGCAAGTTACTTGGGAAAGGGGGAAAACGCAAACTCCTGGGATTAGGTTTAGGCTGCAACTCCAATGGTTAGGGTTAGAGTAGAGAACAGGGGAGGGATAGCATGTTCGATCGCATTAAGTTACTTGGAGACCAGGGTTGATTCGGCAAGTTACTTGGGAAAGGGGGAAAACGTTCGATCGGTCGAATTAAGTTACTTGGAGACCAGGGTTGGTTCGGCAAGTTACATGGGAAAGGGGGAAAACGTTCGATCGGTCGCATTAAGTTACTTGGAGACCAGGGTTGGTTCGGCAAGTTACTTGGGAAAGGGGGAAAACGTTCGATCGGTCGCATTAAGTTACTTGGAGACCGGGATTGGCGTCATGTTCCCCTAACCCTAACCCTAACCCTAACCCTAAAACCCTAACCCTAACCCTAACCCTAACCCGGGGGTGGCGTTTTTAAGATTCTCCTCTAACCCTAACCCCAGGGGTCATTAAGTTACTTGGAGACCAGGGTTGGTTCGGCAAGTTACTTGGGAAAGGGGGAAAACGCAAACTCCTGGGATTAGGTTTAGGCTGCAACTCCAATGGTTAGGGTTAGAGTAGAGAACAGGGGAGGGATAGCACGTTCGATCGCATTAAGTTACTTGGAGACCAGGGTTGGTTCGGCAAGTTACTTGGGAAAGGGGGAAAACGTTCGATCGGTCGCATTAAGTTACTTGGAGACCAGGGTTGGTTCGGCAAGTTACTTGGGAAAGGGGGAAAACGTTCGATCGGTCGCATTAAGTTACTTGGAGACCAGGGTTGGTTCGGCAAGTTACTTGGGAAAGGGGGAAAAAAGGTTCGATCGGTCGCATTAAGTTACTTGGAGACCAGGGTTGGTTCGGCAAGTTACTTGGGAAAGGGGGAAAACGTTCGATCGGTCGCATTAAGTTACTTGGAGACCGGGATTGGCGTCATGTTCCCCTAACCCTAACCCTAACCCTAACCCTAACCCGGGGGTGGCGTTTTTAAGATTCTCCTCTAACCCTAACCCCAGGGGTCATTAAGTTACTTGGAGACCAGGGTTGGTTCGGCAAGTTACTTGGGAAAGGGGGAAAACGCAAACTCCTGGGATTAGGTTTAGGCTGCAACTCCAATGGTTAGGGTTAGAGTAGAGAACAGGGGAGGAATAGCACGTTCGATCGCATTAAGTTACTTGGAGACCAGGGTTGGTTCGGCAAGTTACTTGGGAAAGGGGGAAAACGTTCGATCGGTCGCATTAAGTTACTTGGAGACCAGGGTTGGTTCGGCAAGTTACTTGGGAAAGGGGGAAAACGTTCGATCGGTCGCATTAAGTTACTTGGAGACCGGGATTGGCGTCATGTTCCCCTAACCCTAACCCTAACCCTAACCCGGGGGTGGCGTTTTTAAGATTCTCCTCTAACCCTAACCCCAGGGGTCATTAAGTTACTTGGAGACCAGGGTCGGTTCGGCAAGTTACTTGGGAAAGGGGGAAAACGCAAACTCCTGGGATTAGGTTTAGGCTGCAACTCCAATGGTTAGGGTTAGAGTAGAGAACAGGGGAGGGATAGCACGTTCGATCGCATTAAGTTACTTGGAGACCAGGGTTGGTTCGGCAAGTTACTTGGGAAAGGGGGAAAACGTTCGATCGGTCGCATTAAGTTACTTGGAGACCAGGGTTGGTTCGGCAAGTTACTTGGAAAAGGGGGAAAACGTTCGATCGGTCGCATTAAGTTACTTGGAGACCGGGATTGGCGTCATGTTCCCCTAACCCTAACCCTAACCCCTAACCCTAACCCCTAACCCTAACCCGAACCCTAACCCCTAACCCTAACCCCTAACACTAACCCTAACCCTAACCCTAACCCGGGGGTGGCGTTTTTAAGATTCTCCTCTAACCCTAACCCCAGGGGTCATTAAGTTACTTGGAGACCAGGGTTGGTTCGGCAAGTTACTTGGGAAAGGGGGAAAACGCAAACTCCTGGGATTAGGTTTAGGCTGCAACTCCAATGGTTAGGGTTAGAGTAGAGAACAGGGGAGGGATAGCACGTTCGATTGCATTAAGTTACTTGGAGACCAGGGTTGGTTCGGCAAGTTACTTGGGAAAGGGGTAAAACGCAAACTCCAGGGATTAGGTTTAGGCTGCAACTCCAATGGTTAGGGTTAGAGTAGAGAACAGGGGAGGGATAGCACGTTCGATCGCATTAAGTTACTTGGAGACCAGGATTGGTTCGGCAAGTTACTTGGGAAAGGGGGAAAACGTTCAATCGGTCGCATTAAGTTACTTGGAGACCAGGGTTGGTTCGGCAAGTTACTTGGGAAAGGGGGAAAAC
This sequence comes from Ranitomeya imitator, assembly GCF_032444005.1. Taxonomy (NCBI): domain Eukaryota; kingdom Metazoa; phylum Chordata; class Amphibia; order Anura; family Dendrobatidae; genus Ranitomeya; species Ranitomeya imitator. Next base: position 1,729,775 of record NC_091287.1, read on the forward strand.
GTTCGATCGGTCGCATTAAGTTACTTGGAGACCAGGGTTGGTTCGGCAAGTTACTTGGGAAAGGGGGAAAACGTTCGATCGGTCGCATTGAGTTACTTGGAGACCAGAGTTGGTTCGGCAAGTTACTTGGGAAAGGGGGAAAACGTTCGATCGGTCGCATTAAGTTACTTGGAGACCGGGATTGGCGTCATGTTCCCCTAACCCTAACCCTAACCCTAACCCTAACCCGGGGGTGGCGTTTTTAAGATTCTCCTCTAACCCTAACCCCAGGGGTCATTAAGTTACTTGGAGACCAGGGTTGGTTCGGCAAGTTACTTGGGAAAGGGGGAAAACGCAAACTCCTGGGATTAGGTTTAGGCTGCAACTCCAATGGTTAGGGTTAGAGTAGAGAACAGGGGAGGGATACCACGTTCGATCGCATTAAGTTACTTGGAGACCAGGGTTGGTTCGGCAAGTTACTTGGGAAAGGGGGAAAACGTTTGATCGGTCGCATTAAGTTACTTGGAGACCAGGGTTGGTTCGGCAAGTTACTTGGGAAAGGGGGAAAACGTTCGATCGGTCGCATTAAGTTACTTGGAGACCGGGATTGGCGTCATGTTCCCCTAACCCTAACCCTAACCCCTAACCCTAACCCCTAACCCTAACCCTAACCCTAACCCTAACCCCTAACCCTAACCCCTAACCCTAACCCTAACCCGGGGGTGGCGTTTTTAAGATTCTCCTCTAACCCTAACCCCAGGGTTCATTAAGTTACTTGGAGACCAGGGTTGGTTCGGCAAGTTACTTGGGAAAGGGGGAAAACGCAAACTCCTGGGATTAGGTTTAGGCTGCAACTCCAATGGTTAGGGTTAGAGTAGAGAACAGGGGAGGGATAGCACGTTCGATCGCATTAAGTTACTTGGAGACCAGGGTTGGTTCGGCAAGTTACTTGGGAAAGGGGTAAAACGCAAACTCCAGGGATTAGGTTTAGGCTGCAACTCCAATGGTTAGGGTTAGAGTAGAGAACAGGGGAGGGATAGCACGTTCGATCGCATTAAGTTACTTGGAGACCAGGGTTGGTTCGGCAAGTTACTTGGGAAAGGGGGAAAACGTTCGATCGGTCGCATTAAGTTACTTGGAGACCAGGGTTGGTTCGGCAAGTTACTTGGGAAAGGGGGAAAACGTTCGATCGGTCGCATTAAGTTACTTGGCGACCAGGGTTGGTTCGGCAAGTTACTTGGGAAAGGGGGAAAACGTTCGATCGGTCGCATTAAGTTACTTGGAGACCGGGATTGGCGTCATGTTCCCCTAACCCTAACCCTAACCCTAACCCTAACCCGGGGGTGGCGTTTTTAAGATTCTCCTCTAACCCTAACCCCAGGGGTCATTAGGTTACTTGGAGACCAGGGTTGGTTCGGCAAGTTACTTGGGAAAGGGGGAAAATGCAAACTCCTGGGATTAGGTTTAGGCTGCAACTCCAATGGTTAGGGTTAGAGTAGAGAACAGGGGAGGGATAGCACGTTCGATCGCATTAAGTTACTTGGAGACCAGGGTTGGTTCGGCAAGTTACTTGGGAAAGGGGGAAAACGTTCGATCGGTCGCATTAAGTTACTTGGAGACCAGAGTTGGTTCGGCAAGTTACTTGGGAAAGGGGGAAAACGTTCGATCGGTCGCATTAAGTTACTTGGAGACCGGGATTGGCGTCATGTTCCCCTAACCCTAACCCTAACCCTAACCCGGGGGTGGCGTTTTTAAGATTATCCTCTAACCCTAACCCCAGGGGTCATTAAGTTACTTGGAGACCAGGGTTGGTTCGGCAAGTTACTTGGGAAAGGGGGAAAACGCAAACTCCTGGGATTAGGCTTAGGCTGCAACTCCAATGGTTAGGGTTAGAGTAGAGAACAGGGGAGAGATAGCACGTTCGATCGCATTAAGTTACTTGGAGACCAGGGTTGGTTCGGCAAGTTACTTGGGAAAGGGAGAAAACGTTCGATCGGTCGCATTAAGTTACTTGGAGACCAGGGTTGGTTCGGCAAGTTACTTGGGAAAGGGGGAAAACGTTCGATCGGTCGCATTAAGTTACTTGGAGCCCGGGATTGGCGTCATGTTCCCCTAACCCTAAACCTAACCCTAACCGCTAACCCTAACCCTAACCCCTAACCCTAACCCTAACCCGGGGGTGGCGTTTTTAAGATTCTCCTCTAACCCTAACCCCAGGGGTCATTAAGTTACTTGGAGACCAGGGTTGGTTCGGCAAGTTACTTGGGAAAGGGGGAAAACGCAAACTCCTGGGATTAGATTTAGGCTGCAACTCCAATGGTTAGGGTTAGAGTAGAGAACAGGGGAGGGATAGCACGTTCGATCGCATTAAGTTACTTGGAGACCAGGGTTGGTTCGGCAAGTTACTTGGGAAAGGGGGAAAACGTTCGATCGGTCGCATTAAGTTACTTGGAGACCAGGGTTGGTTCGGCAAGTTACTTGGGAAAGGGGGAAAACGCAAACTCCTGGGATTAGGTTTAGGCTGCAACTCCAATGGTTAGGGTTAGAGTAGAGAACAGGGGAGGGATAGCACGTTCGATCGCATTAAGTTACTTGGAGACCAGGGTTGGTTCGGCAAGTTACTTGGGAAAGGGGGAAAACGTTCGATCGGTCGCATTAAGTTACTTGGAGACCAGGGTTGGTTCGGCAAGTTACTTGGGAAAGGGGGAAATCGTTCGATCGGTCGCATTAAGTTACTTGGAGACCGGGATTGGCGTCATGTTCCCCTAACCCTAACCCTAACCCTAACCCGGGGGTGGCGTTTTTAAGATTCTCCTCTAACCCTAACCCCAGGGGTCATTAAGTTACTTGGAGACCAGGGTTGGTTCGGCAAGTTACTTGGGAAAGGGGGAAAACGCAAACTCCTGGGATTAGGTTTAGGCTGCAACTCCAATGGTTAGGGTTAGAGTAGAGAACAGGGGAGGGATAGCACGTTCGATCGCATTAAGTTACTTGGAGACCAGGGTTGGTTCGGCAAGTTACTTGGGAAAGGGGGAAAACGTTCGATCGGTCGCATTAAGTTACTTGGAGACCAGGGTTGGTTCGGCAAGTTACTTGGGAGAGGGGGAAAACGTTCGATCGGTCGCATTAAGTTACTTGGAGACCGGGATTGGCGTCATGTTCCCCTAACCCTAACCCTAACCCTAACCCCTAACCCTAACCCTAACCCTAACCCGGGGGTGGCGTTTTTAAGATTCTCCTCTAACCCTAACCCCAGGGGTCATTAAGTTACTTGGAGACCAGGGTTGGTTCGGCAAGTTACTTGGGAAAGGTGGAAAACGCAAACTCCTGGGATTAGGCTTAGGCTGCAACTCCAATGGTTAGGGTTAGAGTAGAGAACAGGGGAGAGATAGCACGTTCGATCGCATTAAGTTACTTGGAGACCAGGGTTGGTTCGGCAAGTTACTTGGGAAAGGGGGAAAACGTTCGATCGGTCGCATTAAGTTACTTGGAGACCAGGGTTGGTTCGGCAAGTTACTTGGGAAAGGGGGAAAACGTTCGATCGGTCGCATTAAGTTACTTGGAGCCCGGGATTGGCGTCATGTTCCCCTATCCCTAAACCTAACCCTAACCCCTAACCCTAACCCTAACCCCTAACCCTAACCCTAACCCTAACCGTAACCCGGGGGTGGCGTTTTTAAGATTCTCCTCTAACCCTAACCCCAGGGGTCATTAAGTTACTTGGAGACCAGGGTTGGTTCGGCAACTTACTTGGGAAAGGGGGAAAACGCAAACTCCTGGGATTAGGTTTAGGCTGCAACTCCAATGGTTAGGGTTAGAGTAGAGAACAGGGGAGGGATAGCACGTTCGATCGCATTAAGTTACTTGGAGACCAGGGTTGGTTCGGCAAGTTACTTGGGAAAGGGGGAAAACGTTCGATCGGTCGCATTAAGTTACTTGGAGACCAGGGTTGGTTCGGCAAGTTACTTGGGAAAGGGGGAAAACGCAAACTCCTGGGATTAGGTTTAGGCTGCAACTCCAATGGTTAGGGTTAGAGTAGAGAACAGGGGAGGGATAGCACGTTCGATCGCATTAAGTTACTTGGAGACCAGGGTTGGTTCGTCAAGTTACTTGGGAAAGGGGGAAAACGTTCGATCGGTCGCATTAAGTTACTTGGAGACCAGGGTTGGTTCGGCAAGTTACTTGGGAAATGGGGAAAACGTTCGATCGGTCGCATTAAGTTACTTGGAGACCGGGATTGGCGTCATGTTCCCCTAACCCTAACCCTAACCCGGGGGTGGCGTTTTTAAGATTCTCCTCTAACCCTAACCCCAGGGGTCATTAAGTTACTTGGAGACCAGGGTTGGTTCGGCAAGTTACTTGGGAAAGGGGGAAAACGCAAACTCCTGGGATTAGGTTTAGGCTGCAACTCCAATGGTTAGGGTTAGAGTAGAGAACAGGGGAGGGATAGCACGTTCGATTGCATTAAGTTACTTGGAGACCAGGGTTGGTTCGGCAAGTTACTTGGGAAAGGGGGAAAACGTTCGATCGGTCGCATTAAGTTACTTGGAGACCAGGGTTGGTTCGGCAAGTTACTTGGGAAAGGGGGAAAACGTTCGATCGGTCGCATTAAGTTACTTGGACACCGGGATTGGCGTCATGTTCCCCTAACCCTAACCCTAACCCTAACCCGGGGGTGGCGTTTTTAAGATTCTCCTCTAACCCTAACCCCAGGGGTCATTAAGTTACTTGGAGACCAGGGTTGGTTCGGCAAGTTACTTGGGAAAGGGGGAAAACGCAAACTCCTGGGATTAGGTTTAGGCTGCAACTCCAATGGTTAGGGTTAGAGTAGAGAACAGGGGAGGGATAGCACGTTCGATCGCATTAAGTTACTTGGAGACCAGGGTTGGTTCGTCAAGTTACTTGGGAAAGGGGGAAAACGTTCGATCGGTCGCATTAAGTTACTTGGAGACCAGGGTTGGTTCGGCAAGTTACTTGGGAAAGGGGGAAAACGTTCGATCGGTCGCATTAAGTTACTTGGAGACCGGGATTGGCGTCATGTTCCCCTAACCCTAACCCTAACCCGGGGGTGGCGTTTTTAAGATTCTCCTCTAACCCTAACCCCAGGGGTCATTAAGTTACTTGGAGACCAGGGTTGGTTCGGCAAGTTACTTGGGAAAGGGGGAAAACGCAAACTCCTGGGATTAGGTTTAGGCTGCAACTCCAATGGTTAGGGTTAGATTAGAGAACAGGGGAGGGATAGCACGTTCGATCGCATTAAGTTACTTGGAGACCAGGGTTGGTTCGGCAAGTTACTTGGGAAAGGGGGAAAACGTTCGATCGGTCGCATTAAGTTACTTGGAGACCAGGGTTGGTTCGGCAAGTTACTTGGGAGAGGGGGAAAACGTTCGATCGGTCGCATTAAGTTACTTGGAGACCGGGATTGGCGTCATGATCCCCTAACCCTAACCCTAACCCTAACCCCTAACCCTAACCCTAACCCCTAACCCTAACCCTAACCCTAACCCTAACCCGGGGGTGGCGTTTTTAAGATTCTCCTCTAACCCTAACCCCAGGGGTCATTAAGTTACTTGGAGACCAGGGTTGGTTCGGCAAGTTACTTGGGAAAGGGGGAATACGCAAACTCCTGGGATTAGGTTTAGGCTGCAACTCCAATGGTTAGGGTTAGAGTAGAGAACAGGAGAGGGATAGCACGTTCGATCGCATTAAGTTACTTGGAGACCAGGGTTGGTTCGGCAAGTTACTTGGGAAAGGGGGAAAACGTTCGATCGGTCGCATTAAGTTACTTGGAGACCAGGGTTGGTTCGGCAAGTTACTTGGGAAAGGGGGAAAACGCAAACTCCTGGGATTAGGTTTAGGCTGCAACTCCAATGGTTAGGGTTAGAGTAGAGAACAGGGGAGGGATAGCACGTTCGATCGCATTAAGTTACTTGGAGACCAGGGTTGGTTCGTCAAGTTACTTGGGAAAGGGGGAAAACGTTCGATCGGTCGCATTAAGTTACTTGGAGACCAGGGTTGGTTCGGCAAGTTACTTGGGAAAGGGGGGAAACGTTCGATCGGTCGCATTAAGTTACTTGGAGACCGGGATTGGCGTCATGTTCCCCTAACCCTAACCCTAACCCTAACCCGGGGGTGGCGTTTTTAAGATTCTCCTCTAACCCTAACCCCAGGGGTCATTAAGTTACTTGGAGACCAGGGTTGGTTCGGCAAGTTACTTGGGAAAGGGGGAAAACGCAAACTCCTGGGATTAGGTTTAGGCTGCAACTCCAATGGTTAGGGTTAGAGTAGAGAACAGGGGAGGGATAGCACGTTCGATCGCATTAAGTTACTTGGAGACCAGGGTTGGTTCGGCAAGTTACTTGGGAAAGGGGGAAAACGTTCGATCGGTCGCATTAAGTTACTTGGAGACCAGGGTTGGTTCGGCAAGTTACTTGGGAAAGGGGGAAAACGTTCGATCGGTCGCATTAAGTTACTTAGAGACCAGGGTTGGTTCGGCAAGTTACTTGGGAACGGGGGAAAACGTTCGATCGGTCGCATTAAGTTACTTGGAGACCAGGGTTGGTTCGGCAAGTTACTTGGGAAAGGGGGAAAACGTTCGATCGGTCGCATTAAGTTACTTGGAGACCGGGATTGGCGTCATGTTCCCCTAACCCTAACCCTAACCCTAACCCGGGGGTGGCGTTTTTAAGATTCTCCTCTAACCCTAACCCCAGGGGTCATTAAGTTACTTGGAGACCAGGGTTGGTTCGGCAAGTTACTTGGGAAAGGGGGAAAACGCAAACTCCTGGGATTAGGTTTAGGCTGCAACTCCAATGGTTAGGGTTAGAGTAGAGAACAGGGGAGGGATAGCACGTTCGATCGCATTAAGTTACTTGGAGACCAGGGTTGGTTCGGCAAGTTACTTGGGAAAAGGGGAAAACGTTCGATCGGTCGCATTAAGTTACTTGGAGACCAGGGTTGGTTCGGCAAGTTACCTGGGAAAGGGGGAAAACGTTCGATCGGTCGCATTAAGTTACTTGGAGACCGGGATTGGCGTCATGTTCCCCTAACCCTAACCCTAACCCGGGGGTGGCGTTTTTAAGATTCTCCTCTAACCCTAACCCCAGGGGTCATTAAGTTACTTAGAGACCAGGGTTGGTTCGGCAAGTTACTTGGGAAAGGGGGAAAACGCAAACTCCTGGGATTAGGTTTAGGCTGCAACTCCAATGGTTAGGGTTAGAGTAGAGAACAGGGGAGGGATAGCACGTTCGATCGCATTAAGTTACTTGGAGACCAGGGTTGGTTCGGCAAGTTACTTGGGAAAGGGGGAAAACGTTCGATCGGTCGCATTAAGTTACTTGGAGACCAGGGTTGGTTCGGCAAGTTACTTGGGAAAGGGGGAAAACGCAAACTCCTGGGATTAGGTTTAGGCTGCAACTCCAATGGTTAGGGTTAGAGTAGAGAACAGGGGAGGGATAGCACGTTCGATCGCATTAAGTTACTTGGAGACCAGGGTTGGTTCGGCAAGTTACTTGGGAAAGGGGGAAAACGTTCGATCGGTCGCATTAAGTTACTTGGAGAGCAGGGTTGGTTCGGCAAGTTACTTGGGAAAGGGGGAAAACGTTCGATCGGTCGCATTAAGTTACTTGGAGACCGGGATTGGCGTCATGTTCCCTTAACCCTAACCCTAACCCGGGGGTGGCGTTTTTAAGATTCTCCTCTAACCCTAACCCCAGGGGTCATTAAGTTACTTGGAGACCAGGGTTGGTTCGGCAAGTTACTTGGGAAAGGGGGAAAACGCAAACTCCTGGGATTAGGTTTAGGCTGCAACTCCAATGGTTAGGGTTAGAGTAGAGAACAGGGGAGGGATAGCACGTTCGATCGCATTAAGATACTTGGAGACCAGGGTTGGTTCGGCAAATTACTTGGGAAAGGGGGAAAACGTTCGATCGGTCGCATTAAGTTACTTGGAGACCAGGGTTGGTTCGGCAAGTTACTTGGGAAAGGGGGAAAACGTTCGATCGGTCGCATTAAGTTACTTGGAGACCAGGGTTGGTTCGGCAAGTTACTTGGGAAAGGGGGAAAACGTTCGATCGGTCGCATTAAGTTACTTGGAGACCAGGGTTGGTTCGGCAAGTTACTTGGGAAAGGGGGAAAACGTTCAATCGGTCGCATTAAGTTACTTGGAGACCGGGATTGGCGTCATGTTCCCCTAACCCTAACCCTAACCCTAACCCGGGGGTGGCGTTTTTAAGATTCTCCTCTAACCCTAACCCCAGGGGTCATTAAGTTACTTGGAGACCAGGGTTGGTTCGGCAAGTTACTTGGGAAAGGGGGAAAACGCAAACTCCTGGGATTAGGTTTAGGCTGCAACTCCAATGGTTAGGGTTAGAGTAGAGAACAGGGGAGGGATAGCACGTTCGATCGCATTAAGTTACTTGGAGACCAGGGTTGGTTCGGCAAGTTACTTGGGAAAGGGGGAAAACGTTCGATCGGTCGCATTAAGTTACTTGGAGACCAGGGTTGGTTCGGCAAGTTACCTGGGAAAGGGGGAAAACGTTCGATCGGTCGCATTAAGTTACTTGGAGACCGGGATTGGAGTCATGTTCCCCTAACCCTAACCCTAACCCTAACCCGGGGGTGGCGTTTTTAAGATTCTCCTCTAACCCTAACCCCAGGGGTCATTAAGTTACTTGGAGACCAGGGTTGGTTCGGCAAGTTACTTGGGAAAGGGGGAAAACGCAAACTCCTGGGATTAGGTTTAGGCTGCAACGCCAATGGTTAGGGTTAGAGTAGAGAACAGGGGAGGGATAGCACGTTCGATCGCATTAAGTTACTTGGAGACCAGGGTTGGTTCGGCAAGTTACTTGGGAAAGGGGGAAAACGTTCGATCGGTCGCATTAAGTTACTTGGAGACCAGGGTTGGTTCGGCAAGTTACTTGGGAAAGGGGGAAAACGCAAACTCCTGGGATTAGGTTTAGGCTGCAACTCCAATGGTTAGGGTTAGAGTAGAGAACAGGGGAGGGATAGCACGTTCGATCGCATTAAGTTACTTGGAGACCAGGGTTGGTTCGTCAAGTTACTTGGGAAAGGGGGAAAACGTTCGATCGGTCGCATTAAGTTACTTGGAGACCAGGGTTGGTTCGGCAAGTTACTTGGGAAAGGGGGAAAACGTTCGATCGGTCGCATTAAGTTACTTGGAGACCGGGATTGGCGTCATGTTCCCCTAACCCTAACCCTAACCCTAACCCGGGGGTGGCGTTTTTAAGATTCTCCTCTAACCCTAACCCCAGGGGTCATTAAGTTACTTGGAGACCAGGGTTGGTTCGGCAAGTTACTTGGGAAAGGGGGAAAACGCAAACTCCTGGGATTAGGTTTAGGCTGCAACTCCAATGGTTAGGGTTAGATTAGAGAACAGGGGAGGGATAGCACGTTCGATCGCATTAAGTTACTTGGAGACCAGGGTTGGTTCGGCAAGTTACTTGGGAAAGGGGGAAAACGTTCGATCGGTCGCATTAAGTTACTTGGAGACCAGGGTTGGTTCGGCAAGTTACTTGGGAGAGGGGGAAAACGTTCGATCGGTCGCATTAAGTTACTTGGAGACCGGGATTGGCGTCATGATCCCCTAACCCTAACCCTAACCCTAACCCCTAACCCTAACCCTAACCCTAACCCCTAACCCTAACCCTAACCCTAACCCTAACCCGGGGGTGGCGTTTTTAAGATTCTCCTCTAACCCTAACCCCAGGGGTCATTAAGTTACTTGGAGACCAGGGTTGGTTCGGCAAGTTACTTGGGAAAGGGGGAATACGCAAACTCCTGGGATTAGGTTTAGGCTGCAACTCCAATGGTTAGGGTTAGAGTAGAGAACAGGAGAGGGATAGCACGTTCGATCGCATTAAGTTACTTGGAGACCAGGGTTGGTTCGGCAAGTTACTTGGGAAAGGGGGAAAACGTTCGATCGGTCGCATTAAGTTACTTGGAGACCAGGGTTGGTTCGGCAAGTTACTTGGGAAAGGGGGAAAACGCAAACTCCTGGGATTAGGTTTAGGCTGCAACTCCAATGGTTAGGGTTAGAGTAGAGAACAGGGGAGGGATAGCACGTTCGATCGCATTAAGTTACTTGGAGACCAGGGTTGGTTCGTCAAGTTACTTGGGAAAGGGGGAAAACGTTCGATCGGTCGCATTAAGTTACTTGGAGACCAGGGTTGGTTCGGCAAGTTACTTGGGAAAGGGGGAAAACGTTCGATCGGTCGCATTAAGTTACTTGGAGACCGGGATTGGCGTCATGTTCCCCTAACCCTAACCCTAACCCTAACCCGGGGGTGGCGTTTTTAAGATTCTCCTCTAACCCTAACCCCAGGGGTCATTAAGTTACTTGGAGACCAGGGTTGGTTCGGCAAGTTACTTGGGAAAGGGGGAAAACGCAAACTCCTGGGATTAGGTTTAGGCTGCAACTCCAATGGTTAGGGTTAGAGTAGAGAACAGGGGAGGGATAGCACGTTCGATCGCATTAAGTTACTTGGAGACCAGGGTTGGTTCGGCAAGTTACTTGGGAAAGGGGGAAAACGTTCGATCGGTCGCATTAAGTTACTTGGAGACCAGGGTTGGTTCGGCAAGTTACTTGGGAAAGGGGGAAAACGTTCGATCGGTCGCATTAAGTTACTTGGAGACCAGGGTTGGTTCGGCAAGTTACTTGGGAACGGGGGAAAACGTTCGATCGGTCGCATTAAGTTACTTGGAGACCAGGGTTGGTTCGGCAAGTTACTTGGGAAAGGGGGAAAACGTTCGATCGGTCGCATTAAGTTACTTGGAGACCGGGATTGGCGTCATGTTCCCCTAACCCTAACCCTAACCCTAACCCGGGGGTGGCGTTTTTAAGATTCTCCTCTAACCCTAACCCCAGGGGTCATTAAGTTACTTGGAGACCAGGGTTGGTTCGGCAAGTTACTTGGGAAAGGGGGAAAACGCAAACTCCTGGGATTAGGTTTAGGCTGCAACTCCAATGGTTAGGGTTAGAGTAGAGAACAGGGGAGGGATAGCACGTTCGATCGCATTAAGTTACTTGGAGACCAGGGTTGGTTCGGCAAGTTACTTGGGAAAAGGGGAAAACGTTCGATCGGTCGCATTAAGTTACTTGGAGACCAGGGTTGGTTCGGCAAGTTACCTGGGAAAGGGGGAAAACGTTCGATCGGTCGCATTAAGTTACTTGGAGACCGGGATTGGCGTCATGTTCCCCTAACCCTAACCCTAACCCGGGGGTGGCGTTTTTAAGATTCTCCTCTAACCCTAACCCCAGGGGTCATTAAGTTACTTAGAGACCAGGGTTGGTTCGGCAAGTTACTTGGGAAAGGGGGAAAACGCAAACTCCTGGGATTAGGTTTAGGCTGCAACTCCAATGGTTAGGGTTAGAGTAGAGAACAGGGGAGGGATAGCACGTTCGATCGCATTAAGTTACTTGGAGACCAGGGTTGGTTCGGCAAGTTACTTGGGAAAGGGGGAAAACGTTCGATCGGTCGCATTAAGTTACTTGGAGACCAGGGTTGGTTCGGCAAGTTACTTGGGAAAGGGGGAAAACGCAAACTCCTGGGATTAGGTTTAGGCTGCAACTCCAATGGTTAGGGTTAGAGTAGAGAACAGGGGAGGGATAGCACGTTCGATCGCATTAAGTTACTTGGAGACCAGGGTTGGTTCGGCAAGTTACTTGGGAAAGGGGGAAAACGTTCGATCGGTCGCATTAAGTTACTTGGAGAGCAGGGTTGGTTCGGCAAGTTACTTGGGAAAGGGGGAAAACGTTCGATCGGTCGCATTAAGTTACTTGGAGACCGGGATTGGCGTCATGTTCCCCTAACCCTAACCCTAACCCGGGGGTGGCGTTTTTAAGATTCTCCTCTAACCCTAACCCCAGGGGTCATTAAGTTACTTGGAGACCAGGGTTGGTTCGGCAAGTTACTTGGGAAAGGGGGAAAACGCAAACTCCTGGGATTAGGTTTAGGCTGCAACTCCAATGGTTAGGGTTAGAGTAGAGAACAGGGGAGGGATAGCACGTTCGATCGCATTAAGATACTTGGAGACCAGGGTTGGTTCGGCAAATTACTTGGGAAAGGGGGAAAACGTTCGATCGGTCGCATTAAGTTACTTGGAGACCAGGGTTGGTTCGGCAAGTTACTTGGGAAAGGGGGAAAACGTTCGATCGGTCGCATTAAGTTACTTGGAGACCAGGGTTGGTTCGGCAAGTTACTTGGGAAAGGGGGAAAACGTTCGATCGGTCGCATTAAGTTACTTGGAGACCAGGGTTGGTTCGGCAAGTTACTTGGGAAAGGGGGAAAACGTTCAATCGGTCGCATTAAGTTACTTGGAGACCGGGATTGGCGTCATGTTCCCCTAACCCTAACCCTAACCCTAACCCGGGGGTGGCGTTTTTAAGATTCTCCTCTAACCCTAACCCCAGGGGTCATTAAGTTACTTGGAGACCAGGGTTGGTTCGGCAAGTTACTTGGGAAAGGGGGAAAACGCAAACTCCTGGGATTAGGTTTAGGCTGCAACTCCAATGGTTAGGGTTAGAGTAGAGAACAGGGGAGGGATAGCACGTTCGATCGCATTAAGTTACTTGGAGACCAGGGTTGGTTCGGCAAGTTACTTGGGAAAGGGGGAAAACGTTCGATCGGTCGCATTAAGTTACTTGGAGACCAGGGTTGGTTCGGCAAGTTACCTGGGAAAGGGGGAAAACGTTCGATCGGTCGCATTAAGTTACTTGGAGACCGGGATTGGAGTCATGTTCCCCTAACCCTAACCCTAACCCTAACCCGGGGGTGGCGTTTTTAAGATTCTCCTCTAACCCTAACCCCAGGGGTCATTAAGTTACTTGGAGACCAGGGTTGGTTCGGCAAGTTACTTGGGAAAGGGGGAAAACGCAAACTCCTGGGATTAGGTTTAGGCTGCAACGCCAATGGTTAGGGTTAGAGTAGAGAACAGGGGAGGGATAGCACGTTCGATCGCATTAAGTTACTTGGAGACCAGGGTTGGTTCGGCAAGTTACTTGGGAAAGGGGGAAAACGTTCGATCGGTCGCATTAAGTTACTTGGAGACCAGGGTTGGTTCGGCAAGTTACTTGGGAAAGGGGGAAAACGCAAACTCCTGGGATTAGGTTTAGGCTGCAACTCCAATGGTTAGGGTTAGAGTAGAGAACAGGGGAGGGATAGCACGTTCGATCGCATTAAGTTACTTGGAGACCATGGTTGGTTCGTCAAGTTACTTGGGATAGGGGGAAAACGTTCGATCGGTCGCATTAAGTTACTTGGAGACCAGGGTTGGTTCGGCAAGTTACTTGGGAAAGGGGGAAAACGTTAGATCGGTCGCATTAAGTTACTTGGAGACCGGGATTGGCGTCATGTTCCCCTAACCCTAACCCTAACCCTAACCCTAACCCGGGGGTGGCGTTTTTAAGATTCTCCTCTAACCCTAACCCTAACCCCAGGGGTCATTAAGTTACTTGGAGACCAGGGTTGGTTCGGCAAGTTACTTGGGAAAGGGGGAAAACGCAAACTCCTGGGATTAGGTTTAGGCTGCAACTCCAATGGTTAGGGTTAGAGTAGAGAACAGGGGAGGGATAGCACGTTCGATCGCATTAAGTTACTTGGAGACCAGGGTTGGTTCGGCAAGTTACTTGGGAAAGGGGGAAAACGTTTGATCGGTCGCATTAAGTTACTTGGAGACCAGGGTTGGTTCGGCAAGTTACTTGGGAAAGGGGGAAAACGTTCGATCGGTCGCATTAAGTTACTTGGAGACCGGGATTGGCGTCATGTTCCCCTAACCCTAACCCTAACCCTAACCCTAACCCTAACCCGGGGGTGGCGTTTTTAAGATTCTCCTCTAACCGTAACCCCAGGGGTCATTAAGTTACTTGGAGACCAGGGTTGGTTCGGCAAGTTACTTGGGAAAGGGGGAAAATGCAATCTCCTGGGATTAGGTTTAGGCAGCAACTCCAATGGTTAGGGTTAGAGTAGAGAACAGGGGAGGGATAGCACGTTCGATCGCATTAAGTTACTTGGAGACCAGGGTTGGTTCGGCAAGTTACTTGGGAAAGGGGGAAAACGTTCGATCGGTCGCATTAAGTTACTTGGAGACCAGGGTTGGTTCGGCAAGTTACTTGGGAAAGGGGGAAAACGCAAACTCCTGGGATTAGGTTTAGGCTGCAACTCCAACGGTTAGGGTTAGAGTAGAGAACAGGGGAGGGATAGCACGTTCGATCGCATTAAGTTACTTGGAGACCAGGGTTGGTTCGTCAAGTTACTTGGGAAAGGGGAAAAACGTTCGATCGGTCGCATTAAGTTACTTGGAGACCAGGGTTGGTTCGGCAAGTTACTTGGGAAAGGGGGAAAACGTTCGATCGGTCGCATTAAGTTACTTGGAGACCGGGATTGGCGTCATGTTCCCCAAACCCTAACCCCAACCCTAACCCGGGGGTGGCGTTTTTAAGATTCTCCTCTAACCCTAACCCCAGGGGTCATTAAGTTACTTGGAGACCAGGGTTGGTTCGGCAAGTTACTTGGGAAAGGGGGAAAACGCAAACTCCTGGGATTAGGTTTAGGCTGCAACTCCAATGGTTAGGGTTAGAGTAGAGAACAGGGGAGGGATAGCACGTTCGATCGCATTAAGTTACTTGGAGACCAGGGTTGGTTCGGCAAGTTACTTGGGAAAGGGGGAAAACGTTCGATCGGTCGCATTAAGTTACTTGGAGACCAGGGTTGGTTCGGCAAGTTACTTGGGAAAGGGGGAAAACGCAAACTCCTGGGATTAGGTTTAGGCTGCAACTCCAACGGTTAGGGTTAGAGTAGAGAACAGGGGAGGGATAGCACGTTCGATCGCATTAAGTTACTTGGAGACCAGGGTTGGTTCGTCAAGTTACTTGGGAAAGGGGGAAAACGTTCGATCGGTCGCATTAAGTTACTTGGAGACCGGGATTGGCGTCATGTTCCCCAAACCCTAACCCCAACCCTAACCCGGGGGTGGCGTTTTTAAGATTCTCCTCTAACCCTAACCCCAGGGGTCATTAAGTTACTTGGAGACCAGGGTTGGTTCGGCAAGTTACTTGGGAAAGGGGGAAAACGCAAACTCCTGGGATTAGGTTTAGGCTGCAACTCCAATGGTTAGGGTTAGAGTAGAGAACAGGGGAGGGATAGCACGTTCGATCGCATTAAGTTACTTGGAGACCAGGGTTGGTTCGGCAAGTTACTTGGGAAAGGGGGAAAACGTTCGATCGGTCGCATTAAGTTACTTGGAGACCAGGGTTGGTTCGGCAAGTTACTTGGGAAAGGGGGAAAACGTTCGATCGGTCGCATTAAGTTACTTGGAGACCTTGATTGGCGTCATGTTCCCCAAACCCTAACCCCAACCCTAACCCGGGGGTGGCGTTTTTAAGATTCTCCTCTAACCCTAACCCCAGGGGTCATTAAGTTGCTTGGAGACGAGGGTTGGTTCGGCAAGTTACTTGGGAAAGGGGGAAAACGCAAACTCCTGGGATTAGGTTTAGGCTGCAACTCCAATGGTTAGGGTTAGAGTAGAGAACAGGGGAGGGATAGCACGTTCGATCGCATTAAGTTACTTGGAGACCAGGGTTGGTTCGGCAAGTTACTTGGGAAAGGGGGAAAACGTTCGATCGGTCGCATTAAGTTACTTGGAGACCAGGGTTGGTTCGGCAAGTTACTTGGGAAAGGGGGAAAACGTTCGATCGGTCGCATTAAGTTACTTGGAGAACGGGATTGGCGTCATGTTCCCCTAACCCTAACCCTAACCCTAACCCCTAACCCTAACCCTAACCCTAACCCCTAACCCTAACCCTAACCCTAACCCGGGGGTGGCGTGTTTAAGATTCTCCTCTAACCCTAACCCCAGGGGTCATTAAGTTACTTGGAGACCAGGGTTGGTTCGGCAAGTTACTTGGGAAAGGGGTAAAACGCAAACTCCTGGGATTAGGTTTAGGCTGCAACTCCAATGGTTAGGGTTAGAGTAGAGAACAGGGGAGGGATAGCACGTTCGATCGCATTAAGTTACTTGGAGACCAGGGTTGGTTCGGCAAGTTACTTGGGAAAGGGGGAAAACGATCGATCGGTCGCATTAAGTTACTTGGAGACCAGGGTTGGTTCGGCAAGTTACTTGGGAAAGGGGGAAAACGTTCGATCGGTCGCATTAAGTTACTTGGAGACCGGAATTGGCGTCATGTTCCCCTAACCCTAACCCTAACCCTAACCCTAACCCGGGGGTGGCGTTTTTAAGATTCTCCTCTAACCCTAACCCCAGGGGTCATTAAGTTACTTGGAGACGAGGGTTGGTTCGGCAAGTTACTTGGGAAAGGGGGAAAACGCAAACTCCTGGGATTAGGTTTAGGCTGCAACTCCAATGGTTAGGGTTAGAGTAGAGAACAGGGGAGGGATAGCACGTTCGATCGCATTAAGTTACTTGGAGACCAGGTTGGTTCGGCAAGTTACTTGGGAAAGGGGGAAAACGTTCGATCGGTCGCATTAAGTTACTTGGAGACCAGGGTTGGTTCGGCAAGTTACTTGGGAAAGGGGGAAAACGCAAACTCCTGGGATTAGGTTTAGGCTGCAACTCCAATGGTTAGGGTTAGAGTAGAGAACAGGGGAGGGATAGCACGTTCGATCGCATTAAGTTACTTGGAGACCAGGGTTGGTTCATCAAGTTACTTGGGAAAGGGGGAAAACGTTCGATCGGTCGCATTAAGTTACTTGGAGACCAGGGTTGGTTCGGCAAGTTACTTGGGAAAGGGGGAAAACTTTCGATCGGTCGCATTAAGTTACTTGGAGACCGGGATTGGCGTCATGTTCCCCTAACCCTAACCCTAACCCGGGGGTGGCGTTTTTAAAATTCTCCTCTAACCCTAACCCCAGGGGTCATTAAGTTACTTGGAGACCAGGGTTGGTTCGGCAAGTTACTTGGGAAAGGGGGAAAACGCAAACTCCTGGGATTAGGTTTAGGCTGCAACTCCAATGGTTAGGGTTAGAGTAGAGAACAGGGGAGGGATAGCACGTTCGATCGCATTAAGTTACTTGGAGACCAGGGTTGGTTCGGCAAGTTACTTGGGAAAGGGGGAAAACGTTCGATCGGTCGCATTAAGTTACTTGGAGACCAGGGTTGGTTCGGCAAGTTACTTGGGAAAGGGGGAAAACGTTCAATCGGTCGCATTAAGTTACTTGGAGACCGGGATTGGCGTCATGTTCCCCTAACCCTAACCCTAACCCTAACCCTAACCCGGGGGTGGCGTTTTTAAGATTCTCCTCTAACCCTAACCCCAGGGGTCATTAAGTTACTTGGAGACCAGGGTTGGTTCGGCAAGTTACTTGGGAAAGGGGGAAAACGCAAACTCCTGGAATTAGGTTTAGGCTGCAACTCCAATGGTTAGGGTTAGAGTAGAGAACAGGGGAGGGATAGCACGTTCGATTGCATTAAGTTACTTGGAGACCAGGGTTGGTTCGGCAAGTTACTTGGGAAAGGGGGAAAACGTTCGATCGGTCGCATTAAGTTACTTGGAGACCAGGGTTGGTTCGGCAAGTTACTTGGGAAAGGGGGAAAACGCAAACTCCTGGGATTAGGTTTAGGCTGCAACTCCAATGGTTAGGGTTAGAGTAGAGAACAGGGGAGGGATAGCACGTTCGATCGCATTAAGTTACTTGGAGACCAGGGTTGGTTCGTCAAGTTACTTGGGAAAGGGGGAAAACGTTCGATCGGTCGCATTAAGTTACTTGGAGACCAGGGTTGGTTCGGCAAGTTACTTGGGAAAGGGGGAAAACGTTCGATCGGTCGCATTAAGTTACTTGGAGACCGGGATTGGCGTCATGTTCCCCTAACCCTAACCCTAACCCTAACCCTAACCCGGGGGTGGCGTTTTTAAGATTCTCCTCTAACCCTAACCCCAGGGGTCATTAAGTTACTTGGAGACCAGGGTTGGTTCGGCAAGTTACTTGGGAAAGGGGGAAAACGTTCGATCGGTCGCATTAAGTTACTAGGAGACCAGGGTTGGTTCGGCAAGTTACTTGGGAAAGGGGGAAAACGTTCGATCGGTCGAATTAAGTTACTTGGAGACCAGGGTTGGTTCGGCAAGTTACTTGGGAAAGGGGGAAAACGTTCGATCGGTCGCATTAAGTTACTTGGAGACCGGGATTGGCGTCATGTTCCCCTAACCCTAACCCTAACCCTAACCCTAAGCCGGGGGTGGCGTTTTTAAGATTCTCCTCTAACCCTAACCCCAGGGGTCATTAAGTTACTTGGAGACCAGGGTTGGTTCGGCAAGTTACTTGGTAAAGGGGGAAAACGCAAACTCCTGGGATTAGGTTTAGGCTGCAACTCCAATGGTTAGGGTTAGAGTAGAGAACAGGGGAGGGATAGCACGTTCGATCGCAATAAGTTACTTGGAGACCAGGGTTGGTTCGGCAAGTTACTTGGGAAAGGGGGAAAACGTTCGATCGGTCGCATTAAGTTACTTGGAGACCAGGGTTGGTTCGGCAAGTTACTTGGGAAAGGGGGAAAACGTTCGATCGGTCGCATTAAGTTACTTGGAGACCAGGGTTGGTTCGGCAAGTTACTTGGGAAAGGGGGAAAACGTTCGATCGGTCGCATTAAGTTACTTGGAGACCGGGATTGGCGTCATGTTCCCCTAACCCTAACCCTAACCCTAACCCTAAAACCCTAACCCTAACCCGGGGGTGGCGTTTTTAAGATTCTCCTCTAACCCTAACCCCAGGGGTCATTAAGTTACTTGGAGACCAGGGTTGGTTCGGCAAGTTACTTGGGAAAGGGGGAAAACGCAAACTCCTGGGATTAGGTTTAGGCTGCAACTCCAATGGTTAGGGTTAGAGTAGAGAACAGGGGAGGGATAGCACGTTCGATCGCATTAAGTTACTTGGAGACCAGGGTTGGTTCGGCAAGTTACTTGGGAAAGGGGGAAAACGTTCGATCGGTCGCATTAAGTTACTTGGAGACCAGGGTTGGTTCGGCAAGTTACTTGGGAAAGGGGGAAAACGTTCGATCGGTCGCATTAATTTACTTGGAGACCAGGGTTGGTTCGGCAAGTTACTTGGGAAAGGGGGAAAACGTTCGATCGGTCGCATTAAGTTACTTGGAGACCAGGGTTGGTTCGGCAAGTTACTTGGGAAAGGGGGAAAACGTTCGATCGGTTGCATTAAGTTACTTGGAGACCGGGATTGGCGTCATGTTCCCCTAACCCTAACCCTAACCCTAACCCGGGGGTGGCGTTTTTAAGATTCTCCTCTAACCCTAACCCCAGGGGTCATTAAGTTACTTGGAGACCAGGGTTGGTTCGGCAAGTTACTTGGGAAAGGGGGAAAACGCAAACTCCTGGGATTAGGTTTAGGCTGCAAATCCAATGGTTAGGGTTAGAGTAGAGAACAGGGGAGGGATAGCACGTTCGATCGCATTAAGTTACTTGGAGACCAGGGTTGGTTCGGCAAGTTACTTGGGAAAGGGGGAAAACGTTCGATCGGTCGCATTAAGTTACTTGGAGACCAGGGTTGGTTCGGCAAGTTACTTGGGAAAGGGGGAAAACGTTCGATCGGTCGCATTAAGTTACTTGGATACCGGGATTGGCGTCATGTTCCCCTAACCCTAACCCTAACCCTAACCCCTAACCCTAACCCTAACCCTAACCCCTAACCCTAACCCTAACCCTAACCCGGGGGTGGCGTTTTTAAGATTCTCCTCTAACCCTAACCCCAGGGGTCATTAAGTTACTTGGAGACCAGGGTTGGTTCGGCAAGTTACTTGGGAAAGGGGGAAAATGCAAACTCCTGGGATTAGGTTTAAGCTGCAACTCCAATGGTTAGGGTTAGAGTAGAGAACAGGGGAGGGATAGCACGTTCGATCGCATTAAGTTACTTGGAGACCAGGGTTGGTTCGGCAAGTTACTTGGGAAAGGGGGAAAACGTTTGATCGGTCGCATTAAGTTACTTGGAGACCAGGGTTGGTTCGGCAAGTTACTTGGGAAAGGGGGAAAACGTTCGATCGGTCGCATTAAGTTACTTGGAGACCGGGATTGGCGTCATGTTCCCCTAACCCTAACCCTAACCCTAACCCTAACCCGGGGGTGGCGTTTTTAAGATTCTCCTCTAACCGTAACCCCAGGGGTCATTAAGTTACTTGGAGACCAGGGTTGGTTCGGCAAGTTACTTGGGAAAGGGGGAAAATGCAATCTCCTGGGATTAGGTTTAGGCAGCAACTCCAATGGTTAGGGTTAGAGTAGAGAACAGGGGAGGGATAGCACGTTCGATCGCATTAAGTTACTTGGAGACCAGGGTTGGTTCGGCAAGTTACTTGGGAAAGGGGGAAAACGTTCGATCGGTCGCATTAAGTTACTTGGAGACCAGGGTTGGTTCGGCAAGTTACTTGGGAAAGGGGGAAAACGCAAACTCCTGGGATTAGGTTTAGGCTGCAACTCCAACGGTTAGGGTTAGAGTAGAGAACAGGGGAGGGATAGCACGTTCGATCGCATTAAGTTACTTGGAGACCAGGGTTGGTTCGTCAAGTTACTTGGGAAAGGGGGAAAACGTTCGATCGGTCGCATTAAGTTACTTGGAGACCAGGGTTGGTTCGGCAAGTTACTTGGGAAAGGGGGAAAACGTTCGATCGGTCGCATTAAGTTACTTGGAGACCGGGATTGGCGTCATGTTCTCCAAACCCTAACCCCAACCCTAACCCGGGGGTGGCGTTTTTAAGATTCTCCTCTAACCCTAACCCCAGGGGTCATTAAGTTACTTGGAGACCAGGGTTGGTTCGGCAAGTTACTTGGGAAAGGGGGAAAACGCAAACTCCTGGGATTAGGTTTAGGCTGCAACTCCAATGGTTAGGGTTAGAGTAGAGAACAGGGGAGGGATAGCACGTTCGATCGCATTAAGTTACTTGGAGACCAGGGTTGGTTCGGCAAGTTACTTGGGAAAGGGGGAAAACGTTCGATCGGTCGCATTAAGTTACTTGGAGACCAGGGTTGGTTCGGCAAGTTACTTGGGAAAGGGGGAAAACGTTCGATCGGTCGCATTAAGTTACTTGGAGACCTTGATTGGCGTCATGTTCCCCAAACCCTAACCCCAACCCTAACCCGGGGGTGGCGTTTTTAAGATTCTCCTCTAACCCTAACCCCAGGGGTCATTAAGTTACTTGGAGACGAGGGTTGGTTCGGCAAGTTACTTGGGAAAGGGGGAAAACGCAAACTCCTGGGATTAGGTTTAGGCTGCAACTCCAATGGTTAGGGTTAGAGTAGAGAACAGGGGAGGGATAGCACGTTCGATCGCATTAAGTTACTTGGAGACAAGGGTTGGTTCGTCAAGTTACTTGGGAAAGGGGGAAAACGTTCGATCGGTCGCATTAAGTTACTTGGAGACCAGGGTTGGTTCGGCAAGTTACTTGGGAAAGGGGGAAAACGTTCGATCGGTCGCATTAAGTTACTTGAAGACCGGGATTGGCGTCATGTTCCCCTAACCCTAACCCTAACCCTAACCCTAACCCGGGGGTGGCGTTTTTAAGATTCTCCTCTAACCGTAACCCCAGGGGTCATTAAGTTACTTGGAGACCAGGGTTGGTTCGGCAAGTTACTTGGGAAAGGGGGAAAATGCAATCTCCTGGGATTAGGTTTAGGCAGCAACTCCAATGGTTAGGGTTAGAGTAGAGAACAGGGGAGGGATAGCACGTTCGATCGCATTAAGTTACTTGGAGACCAGGGTTGGTTCGGCAAGTTACTTGGGAAAGGGGGAAAACGTTCGATCGGTCGCATTAAGTTACTTGGAGACCAGGGTTGGTTCGGCAAGTTACTTGGGAAAGGGGGAAAACGCAAACTCCTGGGATTAGGTTTAGGCTGCAACTCCAACGGTTAGGGTTAGAGTAGAGAACAGGGGAGGGATAGCACGTTCGATCGCATTAAGTTACTTGGAGACCAGGGTTGGTTCGTCAAGTTACTTGGGAAAGGGGGAAAACGTTCGATCGGTCGCATTAAGTTACTTGGAGACCAGGGTTGGTTCGGCAAGTTACTTGGGAAAGGGGGAAAACGTTCGATCGGTCGCATTAAGTTACTTGGAGACCGGGATTGGCGTCATGTTCTCCAAACCCTAACCCCAACCCTAACCCGGGGGTGGCGTTTTTAAGATTCTCCTCTAACCCTAACCCCAGGGGTCATTAAGTTACTTGGAGACCAGGGTTGGTTCGGCAAGTTACTTGGGAAAGGGGGAAAACGCAAACTCCTGGGATTAGGTTTAGGCTGCAACTCCAATGGTTAGGGTTAGAGTAGAGAACAGGGGAGGGATAGCACGTTCGATCGCATTAAGTTACTTGGAGACCAGGGTTGGTTCGGCAAGTTACTTGGGAAAGGGGGAAAACGTTCGATCGGTCGCATTAAGTTACTTGGAGACCAGGGTTGGTTCGGCAAGTTACTTGGGAAAGGGGGAAAACGTTCGATCGGTCGCATTAAGTTACTTGGAGACCTTGATTGGCGTCATGTTCCCCAAACCCTAACCCCAACCCTAACCCGGGGGTGGCGTTTTTAAGATTCTCCTCTAACCCTAACCCCAGGGGTCATTAAGTTACTTGGAGACCAGGGTTGGTTCGGCAAGTTACTTGGGAAAGGGGGAAAACGCAAACTCCTGGGATTAGGTTTAGGCTGCAACTCCAATGGTTAGGGTTAGAGTAGAGAACAGGGGAGGGATAGCACGTTCGATCGCATTAAGTTACTTGGAGACCAGGGTTGGTTCGGCAAGTTACTTGGGAAAGGGGGAAAACGTTCGATCGGTCGCATTAAGTTACTTGGAGACCAGGGTTGGTTCGGCAAGTTACTTGGGAAAGGGGGAAAACGTTCGATCGGTCGCATTAAGTTACTTGGAGACCTTGATTGGCGTCATGTTCCCCAAACCCTAACCCCAACCCTAACCCGGGGGTGGCGTTTTTAAGATTCTCCTCTAACCCTAACCCCAGGGGTCATTAAGTTACTTGGAGACGAGGGTTGGTTCGGCAAGTTACTTGGGAAAGGGGGAAAACGCAAACTCCTGGGATTAGGTTTAGGCTGCAACTCCAATGGTTAGGGTTAGAGTAGAGAACAGGGGAGGGATAGCACGTTCGATCGCATTAAGTTACTTGGAGACCAGGGTTGGTTCGGCAAGTTACTTGGGAAAGGGGGAAAACGTTCGATCGGTCGCATTAAGTTACTTGGAGACCAGGGTTGGTTCGGCAAGTTACTTGGGAAAGGGGGAAAACGTTCAATCGGTCGCATTAAGTTACTTGGAGACCGGGATTGGCGTCATGTTCCCCTAACCCTAACCCTAACCCTAACCCGGGGGTGGCGTTTTTAAGATTCTCCTCTAACCCTAACCCCAGGGGTCATTAAGTTACTTGGAGACCAGGGTTGGTTCGGCAAGTTACTTGGGAAAGGGGGAAAACGCAAACTCCTGGAATTAGGTTTAGGCTGCAACTCCAATGGTTAGGGTTAGAGTAGAGAACAGGGGAGGGATAGCACGTTCGATCGCATTAAGTTACTTGGAGACCAGGGTTGGTTCGGCAAGTTACTTGGGAAAGGGGGAAAATGTTCGATCGGTCGCATTAAGTTACTTGGAGACCAGGGTTGGTTCGGCAAGTTACTTGGGAAAGGGGGAAATCGCAAACTCCTGGGATTAGGTTTAGGCTGCAACTCCAATGGTTAGGGTTAGAGTAGAGAACAGGGGAGGGATAGCACGTTCGATCGCATTAAGTTACTTGGAGACAAGGGTTGGTTCGTCAAGTTACTTGGGAAAGGGGGAAAACGTTCGATCGGTCGCATTAAGTTACTTGGAGACCAGGGTTGGTTCGGCAAGTTACTTGGGAAAGGGGGAAAACGTTCGATCGGTCGCATTAAGTTACTTGGAGACCAGGGTTGGTTCGGCAAGTTACTTGGGAAAGGGGGAAAACGTTCGATCGGTCGCATTAAGTTACTTGGAGACCGGGATTGGCGTCATGTTCCCCTAACCCTAACCCTAACCCGGGGGTGGCGTTTTTAAGATTCTCCTCTAACCCTAACCCCAGGGGTCATTAAGTTACTTGGAGACCAGGGTTGGTTCGGCAAGTTACTTGGGAAAGGGGGAAAACGCAAACTCCTGGGATTAGGTTTAGGCTGCAACTCCAATGGTTAGGGTTAGAGTAGAGAACAGGGGAGGGATAGCACGTTCGATCGCATTAAGTTACTTGGAGACCAGGGTTGGTTCGGCAAGTTACTTGGGAAAGGGGGAAAACGTTCGATCGGTCGCATTAAGTTACTTGGAGACCAGGGTTGGTTCGGCAAGTTACTTGGGAAAGGGGGAAAACGTTCGATCGGTCGCATTAAGTTACTTGGAGACCGGGATTGGCGTCATGTTCCCCTAACCCTAACCCTAACCCTAACCCCTAACCCTAACCCCTAACCCTAACCCTAACCCTAACCCTAACCCGGGGGTGGCGTTTTTAAGATTCTCCTCTAACCCTAACCCCAGGGGTCATTAAGTTACTTGGAGACCAGGGTTGGTTCGGCAAGTTACTTGGGAAAGGGGGAAAACGCAAACTCCTGGGTTAGGTTTAAGCTGCAACTCCAATGGTTAGGGTTAGAGTAGAGAACAGGGGAGGGATAGCACGTTCGATCGCATTAAGTTACTTGGAGACCAGGGTTGGTTCGGCAAGTTACTTGGGAAAGGGGGAAAACGTTCGATCGGTCACATTAAGTTACTTGGAGACCAGGGTTGGTTCGGCAAGTTACTTGGGAAAGGGGGAAAACGTTCGATCGGTCGCATTAAGTTACTTGGAGACCAGGGTTGGTTCGGCAAGTTACTTGGGAAAGGGGGAAAACGTTCGATCGGTCGCATTAAGTTACTTGGAGACCGGGATTGGCTTCATGTTCCCCTAACCCTAACCCTAACCCTAACCCTAAGCCGGGGGTGGCGTTTTTAAGATTCTCCTCTAACCCTAACCCCAGGGGTCATTAAGTTACTTGGAGACCAGGGTTGGTTCGGCAAGTTACTTGGTAAAGGGGGAAAACGCAAACTCCTGGGATTAGGTTTAGGCTGCAACTCCAATGGTTAGGGTTAGAGTAGAGAACAGGGGAGGGATAGCACGTTCGATCGCATTAAGTTACTTGGAGACCAGGGTTGGTTCGGCAAGTTACTTGGGAAAGGGGGAAAACGTTCGATCGGTCGCATTAAGTTACTTGGAGACCAGGGTTGGTTCGGCAAGTTACTTGGGAAAGGGGGAAAACTTTCGATCGGTCGCATTAAGTTACTTGGAGACCAGGGTTGGTTCGGCAAGTTACTTGGGAAAGGGGGAAAACGTTCGATCGGTCGCATTAAGTTACTTGGAGACCGGGATTGGCGTCATGTTCCCCTAACCCTAACCCTAACCCTAACCCTAAAACCCTAACCCTAACCCTAACCCTAACCCTAACCCGGGGGTGGCGTTTTTAAGATTCTCCTCTAACCCTAACCCCAGGGGTCATTAAGTTACTTGGAGACCAGGGTTGGTTCGGCAAGTTACTTGGGAAAGGGGGAAAATGCAAACTCCTGGGATTAGGTTTAGGCTGCAACTCCAATGGTTAGGGTTAGAGTAGAGAACAGGGGAGGGATAGCACGTTCGATCGCATTAAGTTACTTGGAGAAAAGGGTTGGTTCGGCAAGTTACTTGGGAAAGGGGGAAAACGTTCGATCGGTCGCATTAAGTTACTTGGAGACCAGGGTTGGTTCGGCAAGTTACTTGGGAAAGGGGGAAAACGTTCGATCGGTCGCATTAATTTACTTGGAAACCAGGGTTGGTTCGGCAAGTTACTTGGGAAAGGGGGAAAACGTTCGATCGGTCGCATTAAGTTACTTGGAGACCAGGGTTGGTTCGGCAAGTTACTTGGGAAAGGGGGAAAACGTTCGATCGGTTGCATTAAGTTACTTGGAGACCGGGATTGGCGTCATGTTCCCCTAACCCTAACCCTAACCCTAACCCGGGGGTGGCGTTTTTAAGATTCTCCTCTAACCCTAACCCCAGGGGTCATTAAGTTACTTGGAGACCAGGGTTGGTTCGGCAAGTTACTTGGGAAAGGGGGAAAACGCAAACTCCTGGGATTAGGTTTAGGCTGCAACTCCAATGGTTAGGGTTAGAGTAGAGAACAGGGGAGGGATAGCACGTTCGATCGCATTAAGTTACTTGGAGACCAGGGTTGGTTCGGCAAGTTACTTGGGAAAGGGGGAAAACGTTCGATCGGTCGCATTAAGTTACTTGGAGACCAGGGTTGGTTCGGCAAGTTACTTGGGAAAGGGGGAAAACGTTCGATCGGTCGCATTAAGTTACTTGGAGACCAGGGTTGGTTCGGCAAGTTACTTGGGAAAGGGGGAAAACGTTCGATCGGTCGCATTAAGTTACTTGGAGACCGGGATTGGCGTCATGTTCCCCTAACCCTAACCCTAACCCGGGGGTGGCGTTTTTAAGATTCTCCTCTAACCCTAACCCCAGGGGTCATTAAGTTACTTGGAGACCAGGGTTGGTTCGGCAAGTTACTTGGGAAAGGGGGAAAACGCAAACTCCTGGGATTAGGTTTAGGCTGCAACTCCAATGGTTAGGGTTAGAGTAGAGAACAGGGGAGGGATAGCACGTTCGATCGCATTAAGTTACTTGGAGACCAGGGTTGGTTCGGCAAGTTACTTGGGAAAGGGGGAAAACGTTCGATCGGTCGCATTAAGTTACTTGGAGACCAGGGTTGGTTCGGCAAGTTACTTGGGAAAGGGGGAAAACGTTCGATCGGTCGCATTAAGTTACTTGGAGACCTTGATTGGCGTCATGTTCCCCAAACCCTAACCCCAACCCTAACCCGGGGGTGGCGTTTTTAAGATTCTCCTCTAACCCTAACCCCAGGGGTCATTAAGTTACTTGGAGACGAGGGTTGGTTCGGCAAGTTACTTGGGAAAGGGGGAAAACGCAAACTCCTGGGATTAGGTTTAGGCTGCAACTCCAATGGTTAGGGTTAGAGTAGAGAACAGGGGAGGGATAGCACGTTCGATCGCATTAAGTTACTTGGAGACCAGGGTTGGTTCGGCAAGTTACTTGGGAAAGGGGGAAAACGTTCGATCGGTCGCATTAAGTTACTTGGAGACCAGGGTTGGTTCGGCAAGTTACTTGGGAAAGGGGGAAAACGTTCAATCGGTCGCATTAAGTTACTTGGAGACCGGGATTGGCGTCATGTTCCCCTAACCCTAACCCTAACCCTAACCCGGGGGTGGCGTTTTTAAGATTCTCCTCTAACCCTAACCCCAGGGGTCATTAAGTTACTTGGAGACCAGGGTTGGTTCGGGAAGTTACTTGGGAAAGGGGGAAAACGCAAACTCCTGGAATTAGGTTTAGGCTGCAACTCCAATGGTTAGGGTTAGAGTAGAGAACAGGGGAGGGATAGCACGTTCGATCGCATTAAGTTACTTGGAGACCAGGGTTGGTTCGGCAAGTTACTTGGGAAAGGGGGAAAATGTTCGATCGGTCGCATTAAGTTACTTGGAGACCAGGGTTGGTTCGGCAAGTTACTTGGGAAAGGGGGAAAACGCAAACTCCTGGGATTAGGTTTAGGCTGCAACTCCAATGGTTAGGGTTAGAGTAGAGAACAGGGGAGGGATAGCACGTTCGATCGCATTAAGTTACTTGGAGACAAGGGTTGGTTCGTCAAGTTACTTGGGAAAGGGGGAAAACGTTCGATCGGTCGCATTAAGTTACTTGGAGACCAGGGTTGGTTCGGCAAGTTACTTGGGAAAGGGGGAAAACGTTCGATCGGTCGCATTAAGTTACTTGGAGACCAGGGTTGGTTCGGCAAGTTACTTGGGAAAGGGGGAAAACGTTCGATCGGTCGCATTAAGTTACTTGGAGACCGGGATTGGCGTCATGTTCCCCTAACCCTAACCCTAACCCGGGGGTGGCGTTTTTAAGATTCTCCTCTAACCCTAACCCCAGGGGTCATTAAGTTACTTAGAGACCAGGGTTGGTTCGGCAAGTTACTTGGGAAAGGGGGAAAACGCAAACTCCTGGGATTAGGTTTAAGCTGCAACTCCAATGGTTAGGGTTACAGTAGAGAACAGGGGAGGGATAGCACGTTCGATCGCATTAAGTTACTTGGAGACCAGGGTTGGTTCGGCAAGTTACTTGGGAAAGGGGGAAAACGTTCGATCGGTCGCATTAAGTTACTTGGAGACCAGGGTTGGTTCGGCAAGTTACTTGGGAAAGGGGGAAAACGTTCGATCGGTCGCATTAAGTTACTTGGAGACCGGGATTGGCGTCATGTTCCCCTAACCCTAACCCTAACCCTAACCCCTAACCCTAACCCCTAACCCTAACCCTAACCCTAACCCTAACCCGGGGGTGGCGTTTTTAAGATTCTCCTCTAACCCTAACCCCAGGGGTCATTAAGTTACTTGGAGACCAGGGTTGGTTCGGCAAGTTACTTGGGAAAGGGGGAAAACGCAAACTCCTGGGATTAGGTTTAAGCTGCAACTCCAATGGTTAGGGTTAGAGTAGAGAACAGGGGAGGGATAGCACGTTCGATCGCATTAAGTTACTTGGAGACCAGGGTTGGTTCGTCAAGTTACTTGGGAAAGGGGGAAAACGTTCGATCGGTCGCATTAAGTTACTTGGAGACCAGGGTTGGTTCGGCAAGTTACTTGGGAAAGGGGGAAAACGTTCGATCGGTCGCATTAAGTTACTTGGAGACCGGGATTGGCGTCATGTTCTCCAAACCCTAACCCCAACCCTAACCCGGGGGTGGCGTTTTTAAGATTCTCCTCTAACCCTAACCCCAGGGGTCATTAAGTTACTTGGAGACCAGGGTTGGTTCGGCAAGTTACTTGGGAAAGGGGGAAAACGCAAACTCCTGGGATTAGGTTTAGGCTGCAACTCCAATGGTTAGGGTTAGAGTAGAGAACAGGGGAGGGATAGCACGTTCGATCGCATTAAGTTACTTGGAGACCAGGGTTGGTTCGGCAAGTTACTTGGGAAAGGGGGAAAACGTTCGATCGGTCGCATTAAGTTACTTGGAGACCAGGGTTGGTTCGGCAAGTTACTTGGGAAAGGGGGAAAACGTTCGATCGGTCGCATTAAGTTACTTGGAGACCTTGATTGGCGTCATGTTCCCCAAACCCTAACCCCAACCCTAACCCGGGGGTGGCGTTTTTAAGATTCTCCTCTAACCCTAACCCCAGGGGTCATTAAGTTACTTGGAGACGAGGGTTGGTTCGGCAAGTTACTTGGGAAAGGGGGAAAACGCAAACTCCTGGGATTAGGTTTAGGCTGCAACTCCAATGGTTAGGGTTAGAGTAGAGAACAGGGGAGGGATAGCACGTTCGATCGCATTAAGTTACTTGGAGACCAGGGTTGGTTCGGCAAGTTACTTGGGAAAGGGGGAAAACGTTCGATCGGTCGCATTAAGTTACTTGGAGACCAGGGTTGGTTCGGCAAGTTTCTTGGGAAAGGGGGAAAACGTTCAATCGGTCGCATTAAGTTACTTGGAGACCGGGATTGGCGTCATGTTCCCCTAACCCTAACCCTAACCCTAACCCGGGGGTGGCGTTTTTAAGATTCTCCTCTAACCCTAACCCCAGGGGTCATTAAGTTACTTGGAGACCAGGGTTGGTTCGGCAAGTTACTTGGGAAAGGGGGAAAATGCAAACTCCTGGAATTAGGTTTAGGCTGCAACTCCAATGGTTAGGGTTAGAGTAGAGAACAGGGGAGGGATAGCACGTTCGATCGCATTAAGTTACTTGGAGACCAGGGTTGGTTCGGCAAGTTACTTGGGAAAGGGGGAAAATGTTCGATCGGTCGCATTAAGTTACTTGGAGACCAGGGTTGGTTCGGCAAGTTACTTGGGAAAGGGGGAAAACGCAAACTCCTGGGATTAGGTTTAGGCTGCAACTCCAATGGTTAGGGTTAGAGTAGAGAACAGGGGAGGGATAGCACGTTCGATCGCATTAAGTTACTTGGAGACAAGGGTTGGTTCGTCAAGTTACTTGGGAAAGGGGGAAAACGTTCGATCGGTCGCATTAAGTTACTTGGAGACCAGGGTTGGTTCGGCAAGTTACTTGGGAAAGGGGGAAAACGTTCGATCGGTCGCATTAAGTTACTTGAAGACCGGGATTGGCGTCATGTTCCCCTAACCCTAACCCTAACCCTAACCCTAACCCGGGGGTGGCGTTTTTAAGATTCTCCTCTAACCGTAACCCCAGGGGTCATTAAGTTACTTGGAGACCAGGGTTGGTTCGGCAAGTTACTTGGGAAAGGGGGAAAATGCAATCTCCTGGGATTAGGTTTAGGCAGCAACTCCAATGGTTAGGGTTAGAGTAGAGAACAGGGGAGGGATAGCACGTTCGATCGCATTAAGTTACTTGGAGACCAGGGTTGGTTCGGCAAGTTACTTGGGAAAGGGGGAAAACGTTCGATCGGTCGCATTAAGTTACTTGGAGACCAGGGTTGGTTCGGCAAGTTACTTGGGAAAGGGGGAAAACGCAAACTCCTGGGATTAGGTTTAGGCTGCAACTCCAACGGTTAGGGTTAGAGTAGAGAACAGGGGAGGGATAGCACGTTCGATCGCATTAAGTTACTTGGAGACCAGGGTTGGTTCGTCAAGTTACTTGGGAAAGGGGGAAAACGTTCGATCGGTCGCATTAAGTTACTTGGAGACCAGGGTTGGTTCGTCAAGTTACTTGGGAAAGGGGGAAAACGTTCGATCGGTCGCATTAAGTTACTTGGAGACCGGGATTGGCGTCATGTTCTCCAAACCCTAACCCCAACCCTAACCCGGGGGTGGCGTTTTTAAGATTCTCCTCTAACCCTAACCCCAGGGGTCATTAAGTTACTTGGAGACCAGGGTTGGTTCGGCAAGTTACTTGGGAAAGGGGGAAAACGCAAACTCCTGGGATTAGGTTTAGGCTGCAACTCCAATGGTTAGGGTTAGAGTAGAGAACAGGGGAGGGATAGCACGTTCGATCGCATTAAGTTACTTGGAGACCAGGGTTGGTTCGGCAAGTTACTTGGGAAAGGGGGAAAACGTTCGATCGGTCGCATTAAGTTACTTGGAGACCAGGGTTGGTTCGGCAAGTTACTTGGGAAAGGGGGAAAACGTTCGATCGGTCGCATTAAGTTACTTGGAGACCTTGATTGGCGTCATGTTCCCCAAACCCTAACCCCAACCCTAACCCGGGGGTGGCGTTTTTAAGATTCTCCTCTAACCCTAACCCCAGGGGTCATTAAGTTACTTGGAGACGAGGGTTGGTTCGGCAAGTTACTTGGGAAAGGGGGAAAACGCAAACTCCTGGGATTAGGTTTAGGCTGCAACTCCAATGGTTAGGGTTAGAGTAGAGAACAGGGGAGGGATAGCACGTTCGATCGCATTAAGTTACTTGGAGACCAGGGTTGGTTCGGCAAGTTACTTGGGAAAGTGGGAAAACGTTCGATCGGTCGCATTAAGTTACTTGGAGACCAGAGTTGGTTCGGCAAGTTACTTGGGAAAGGGGGAAAACGTTCAATCGGTCGCATTAAGTTACTTGGAGACCGGGATTGGCGTCATGTTCCCCTAACCCTAACCCTAACCCTAACCCGGGGGTGGCGTTTTTAAGATTCTCCTCTAACCCTAACCCCAGGGGTCATTAAGTTACTTGGAGACCAGGGTTGGTTCGGCAAGTTACTTGGGAAAGGGGGAAAACGCAAACTCCTGGAATTAGGTTTAGGCTGCAACTCCAATGGTTAGGGTTAGAGTAGAGAACAGGGGAGGGATAGCACGTTCGATCGCATTAAGTTACTTGGAGACCAGGGTTGGTTCGGCAAGTTACTTGGGAAAGGGGGAAAATGTTCGATCGGTCGCATTAAGTTACTTGGAGACCAGGGTTGGTTCGGCAAGTTACTTGGGAAAGGGGGAAAACGCAAACTCCTGGAATTAGGTTTAGGCTGCAACTCCAATGGTTAGGGTTAGAGTAGAGAACAGGGGAGGGATAGCACGTTCGATCGCATTAAGTTACTTGGAGACAAGGGTTGGTTCGTCAAGTTACTTGGGAAAGGGGGAAAACGTTCGATCGGTCGCATTAAGTTACTTGGAGACCAGGGTTGGTTCGGCAAGTTACTTGGGAAAGGGGGAAAACGTTCGATCGGTCGCATTAAGTTACTTGGAGACCAGGGTTGGTTCGGCAAGTTACTTGGGAAAGGGGGAAAACGTTCGATCGGTCGCATTAAGTTACTTGGAGACCGGGATTGGCGTCATGTTCCCCTAACCCTAACCCTAACCGGGGGTGGCGTTTTTAAGATTCTCCTCTAACCCTAACCCCAGGGGTCATTAAGTTACTTGGAGACCAGGGTTGGTTCGGCAAGTTACTTGGGAAAGGGGGAAAACGCAAACTCCTGGGATTAGGTTTAGGCTGCAACTCCAATGGTTAGGGTTAGAGTAGAGAACAGGGGAGGGATAGCACGTTCGATCGCATTAAGTTACTTGGAGACCAGGGTTGGTTCGGCAAGTTACTTGGGAAAGGGGGAAAACGTTCGATCGGTCGCATTAAGTTACTTGGAGACCAGGGTTGGTTCGGCAAGTTACTTGGGAAAGGGGGAAAACGTTCGATCGGTCGCATTAAGTTACTTGGAGACCGGGATTGGCGTCATGTTCCCCTAACCCTAACCCTAACCCTAACCCCTAACCCTAACCCCTAACCCTAACCCTAACCCTAACCCTAACCCGGGGGTGGCGTTTTTAAGATTCTCCTCTAACCCTAACCCCAGGGGTCATTAAGTTACTTGGAGACCAGGGTTGGTTCGGCAAGTTACTTGGGAAAGGGGGAAAACGCAAACTCCTGGGATTAGGTTTAAGCTGCAACTCCAATGGTTAGGGTTAGAGTAGAGAACAGGGGAGGGATAGCACGTTCGATCGCATTAAGTTACTTGGAGACCAGGGTTGGTTCGGCAAGTTACTTGGGAAAGGGGGAAAACGTTCGATCGGTCGCATTAAGTTACTTGGAGACCAGGGTTGGTTCGGCAAGTTACTTGGGAAAGGGGGAAAACGTTCGATCGGTCGCATTAAGTTACTTGGAGACCAGGGTTGGTTCGGCAAGTTACTTGGGAAAGGGGGAAAACGTTCGATCGGTCGCATTAAGTTACTTGGAGACCGGGATTGGCTTCATGTTCCCCTAACCCTAACCCTAACCCTAACCCTAAGCCGGGGGTGGCGTTTTTAAGATTCTCCTCTAACCCTAACCCCAGGGGTCATTAAGTTACTTGGAGACCAGGGTTGGTTCGGCAAGTTACTTGGTAAAGGGGGAAAACGCAAACTCCTGGGATTAGGTTTAGGCTGCAACTCCAATGGTTAGGGTTAGAGTAGAGAACAGGGGAGGGATAGCACGTTCGATCGCATTAAGTTACTTGGAGACCAGGGTTGGTTCGGCAAGTTACTTGGGAAAGGGGGAAAACGTTCGATCGGTCGCATTAAGTTACTTGGAGACCAGGGTTGGTTCGGCAAGTTACTTGGGAAAGGGGGAAAACGTTCGATCGGTCGCATTAAGTTACTTGGAGACCAGGGTTGGTTCGGCAAGTTACTTGGGAAAGGGGGAAAACGTTCGATCGGTCGCATTAAGTTACTTGGAGACCGGGATTGGCGTCATGTTCCCCTAACCCTAACCCTAACCCTAACCCTAAAACCCTAACCCTAACCCTAACCCTAACCCGGGGGTGGCGTTTTTAAGATTCTCCTCTAACCCTAACCCCAGGGGTCATTAAGTTACTTGGAGACCAGGGTTGGTTCGGCAAGTTACTTGGGAAAGGGGGAAAACGCAAACTCCTGGGATTAGGTTTAGGCTGCAACTCCAATGGTTAGGGTTAGAGTAGAGAACAGGGGAGGGATAGCACGTTCGATCGCATTAAGTTACTTGGAGAAAAGGGTTGGTTCGGCAAGTTACTTGGGAAAGGGGGAAAACGTTCGATCGGTCGCATTAAGTTACTTGGAGACCAGGGTTGGTTCGGCAAGTTACTTGGGAAAGGGGGAAAACGTTCGATCGGTCGCATTAATTTACTTGGAGACCAGGGTTGGTTCGGCAAGTTACTTGGGAAAGGGGGAAAACGTTCGATCGGTCGCATTAAGTTACTTGGAGACCAGGGTTGGTTCGGCAAGTTACTTGGGAAAGGGGGAAAACGTTCGATCGGTTGCATTAAGTTACTTGGAGACCGGGATTGGCGTCATGTTCCCCTAACCCTAACCCTAACCCTAACCCGGGGGTGGCGTTTTTAAGATTCTCCTCTAACCCTAACCCCAGGGGTCATTAAGTTACTTGGAGACCAGGGTTGGTTCGGCAAGTTACTTGGGAAAGGGGGAAAACGCAAACTCCTGGGATTAGGTTTAGGCTGCAACTCCAATGGTTAGGGTTAGAGTAGAGAACAGGGGAGGGATAGCACGTTCGATCGCATTAAGTTACTTGGAGACCAGGGTTGGTTCGGCAAGTTACTTGGGAAAGGGGGAAAACGTTCGATCGGTCGCATTAAGTTACTTGGAGACCAGGGTTGGTTCGGCAAGTTACTTGGGAAAGGGGGAAAACGTTCGATCGGTCGCATTAAGTTACTTGGAGACCGGGATTGGCGTCATGTTCCCCTAACCCTAACCCTAACCCTAACCCCTAACCCTAACCCTAACCCTAACCCCTAACCCTAACACTAACCCTAACCCTAACCCGGGGGTGGCGTTTTTAAGATTCTCCTCTAACCCTAACCCCAGGGGTCATTAAGTTACTTGGAGACCAGGGTTGGTTCGGCAAGTTACTTGGGAAAGGGGGAAAATGCAAACTCCTGGGATTAGGTTTAAGCTGCAACTCCAATGGTTAGGGTTAGAGTAGAGAACAGGGGAGGGATAGCACGTTCGATCGCATTAAGTTACTTGGAGACCAGGGTTGGTTCGGCAAGTTACTTGGGAAAGGGGGAAAACGTTTGATCGGTCGCATTAAGTTACTTGGAGACCAGGGTTGGTTCGGCAAGTTACTTGGGAAAGGGGGAAAACGTTCGATCGGTCGCATTAAGTTACTTGGAGACCGGGATTGGCGTCATGTTCCCCTAACCCTAACCCTAACCCTAACCCTAACCCGGGGGTGGCGTTTTTAAGATTCTCCTCTAACCGTAACCCCAGGGGTCATTAAGTTACTTGGAGACCAGGGTTGGTTCGGCAAGTTACTTGGGAAAGGGGGAAAATGCAATCTCCTGGGATTAGGTTTAGGCAGCAACTCCAATGGTTAGGGTTAGAGTAGAGAACAGGGGAGGGATAGCACGTTCGATCGCATTAAGTTACTTGGAGACCAGGGTTGGTTCGGCAAGTTACTTGGGAAAGGGGGAAAACGTTCGATCGGTCGCATTAAGTTACTTGGAGACCAGGGTTGGTTCGGCAAGTTACTTGGGAAAGGGGGAAAACGCAAACTCCTGGGATTAGGTTTAGGCTGCAACTCCAAAGGTTAGGGTTAGAGTAGAGAACAGGGGAGGGATAGCACGTTCGATCGCATTAAGTTACTTGGAGACCAGGGTTGGTTCGTCAAGTTACTTGGGAAAGGGGGAAAACGTTCGATCGGTCGCATTAAGTTACTTGGAGACCAGGGTTGGTTCGGCAAGTTACTTGGGAAAGGGGGAAAACGTTCGATCGGTCGCATTAAGTTACTTGGAGACCAGGGTTGGTTCGGCAAGTTACTTGGGAAAGGGGGAAAACGTTCGATCGGTCGCATTAAGTTACTTGGAGACCAGGGTTGGTTCGGCAAGTTACTTGGGAAAGGGGGAAAACGTTCGATCGGTCGCATTAAGTTACTTGGAGACCGGGATTGGCGTCATGTTCCCCTAACCCTAACCCTAACCCGGGGGTGGCGTTTTTAAGATTCTCCTCTAACCCTAACCCCAGGGGTCATTAAGTTACTTGGAGACCAGGGTTGGTTCGGCAAGTTACTTGGGAAAGGGGGAAAACGCAAACTCCTGGGATTAGGTTTAGGCTGCAACTCCAATGGTTAGGGTTAGAGTAGAGAACAGGGGAGGGATAGCACGTTCGATCGCATTAAGTTACTTGGAGACCAGGGTTGGTTCGGCAAGTTACTTGGGAAAGGGGGAAAACGTTCGATCGGTCGCATTAAGTTACTTGGAGACCAGGGTTGGTTCGGCAAGTTACTTGGGAAAGGGGGAAAACGTTCGATCGGTCGCATTAAGTTACTTGGAGACCGGGATTGGCGTCATGTTCCCCTAACCCTAACCCTAACCCTAACCCCTAACCCTAACCCCTAACCCTAACCCTAACCCTAACCCTAACCCTAACCCGGGGGTGGCGTTTTTAAGATTCTCCTCTAACCCTAAC
Organism: Ranitomeya imitator; assembly: GCF_032444005.1. NCBI lineage: Eukaryota > Metazoa > Chordata > Amphibia > Anura > Dendrobatidae > Ranitomeya > Ranitomeya imitator. The sequence continues at coordinate 1,766,091 of NC_091287.1, forward strand.
CCCAGGGGTCATTAAGTTACTTGGAGACCAGGGTTGGTTCGGCAAGTTACTTGGGAAAGGGGGAAAACGCAAACTCCTGGGATTAGGTTTAAGCTGCAACTCCAATGGTTAGGGTTAGAGTAGAGAACAGGGGAGGGATAGCACGTTCGATCGCATTAAGTTACTTGGAGACCAGGGTTGGTTCGGCAAGTTACTTGGGAAAGGGGGAAAACGTTCGATCGGTCGCATTAAGTTACTTGGAGACCAGGGTTGGTTCGGCAAGTTACTTGGGAAAGGGGGAAAACGTTCGATCGGTCGCATTAAGTTACTTGGAGACCGGGATTGGCGTCATGTTCCCCTAACCCTAACCCTAACCCTAACCCTAACCCGGGGGTGGCGTTTTTAAGATTCTCCTCTAACCCTAACCCCAGGGGTCATTAAGTTACTTGGAGACCAGGGTTGGTTCGGCAAGTTACTTGGGAAAGGGGGAAAATGCGATCTCCTGGGATTAGGTTTAGGCAGCAACTCCAATGGTTAGGGTTAGAGTAGAGAACAGGGGAGGGATAGCACGTTCGATCGCATTAAGTTACTTGGAGACCAGGGTTGGTTCGGCAAGTTACTTGGGAAAGGGGGAAAACGTTCGATCGGTCGCATTAAGTTACTTGGAGACCAGGGTTGGTTCGGCAAGTTACTTGGGAAAGGGGGAAAACGCAAACTCCTGGGATTAGGTTTAGGCTGCAACTCCAACGGTTAGGGTTAGAGTAGAGAACAGGGGAGGGATAGCACGTTCGATCGCATTAAGTTACTTGGAGACCAGGGTTGGTTCGTCAAGTTACTTGGGAAAGGGGGAAAACGTTCAATCGGTCGCATTAAGTTACTTGGAGACCAGGGTTGGTTCGGCAAGTTACTTGGGAAAGGGGGAAAACGTTCGATCGGTCGCATTAAGTTACTTGGAGACCAGGGTTGGTTCGGCAAGTTACTTGGGAAAGGGGGAAAACGTTCGATCGGTCGCATTAAGTTACTTGGAGACCGGGATTGGCGTCATGTTCCCCAAACCCTAACCCCAACCCTAACCCTAACCCGGGGGTGGCGTTTTTAAGATTCTCCTCTAACCCTAACCCCAGGGGTCATTAAGTTACTTGGAGACCAGGGTTGGTTCGGCAAGTTACTTGGGAAAGGGGGAAAACGCAAACTCCTGGGATTAGGTTTAGGCTGCAACTCCAATGGTTAGGGTTAGAGTAGAGAACAGGGGAGGGATAGCACGTTCGATCGTATTAAGTTACTTGGAGACCAGGGTTGGTTCGGCAAGTTACTTGGGAAAGGGGGAAAACGTTCGATCGGTCGCATTAAGTTACTTGGAGACCAGGGTTGGTTCGGCAAGTTACTTGGGAAAGGGGGAAAACGTTCGATCGGTCGCATTAAGTTACTTGGAGACCGGGATTGGCGTCATGTTCCCCTAACCCTAACCCTAACCCTAACCCGGGGGTGGCGTTTTTAAGATTCTCCTCTAACCCTAACCCCAGGGGTCATTAAGTTACTTGGAGACGAGGGTTGGTTCGGCAAGTTACTTGGGAAAGGGGGAAAACGCAAACTCCTGGGATTAGGTTTAGGCTGCAACTCCAATGGTTAGGGTTAGAGTAGAGAACAGGGGAGGGATAGCACGTTCGATCGCATTAAGTTACTTGGAGACCAGGGTTGGTTCGGCAAGTTACTTGGGAAAGGGGGAAAACGTTCGATCGGTCGCATTAAGTTACTTGGAGACGAGGGTTGGTTCGGCAAGTTACTTGGGAAAGGGGGAAAACGTTCAATCGGTCGCATTAAGTTACTTGGAGACCGGGATTGGCGTCATGTTCCCCTAACCCTAACCCTAACCCGGGGGTGGCGTTTTTAAGATTCTCCTCTAACCCTAACCCCAGGGGTCATTAAGTTACTTGGAGACCAGGGTTGGTTCGGCAAGTTACTTGGGAAAGGGGGAAAACGCAAACTCCTGGAATTAGGTTTAGGCTGCAACTCCAATGGTTAGGGTTAGAGTAGAGAACAGGGGAGGGATAGCACGTTCGATCGCATTAAGTTACTTGGAGACCAGGGTTGGTTCGTCAAGTTACTTGGGAAAGGGGGAAAACGTTCGATCGGTCGCATTAAGTTACTTGGAGACCAGGGTTGGTTCGGCAAGTTACTTGGGAAAGGGGGAAAACGTTCGATCGGTCGCATTAAGTTACTTGGAGACCAGGGTTGGTTCGGCAAGTTACTTGGGAAAGGGGGAAAACGTTCGATCGGTCGCATTAAGTTACTTGGAGACCAGGGTTGGTTCGGCAAGTTACTTGGGAAAGGGGGAAAACGTTCGATCGGTCGCATTAAGTTACTTGGAGACCGGGATTGGCGTCATGTTCCCCTAACCCTAACCCTAACCCGGGGGTGGCGTTTTTAAGATTCTCCTCTAACCCTAACCCCAGGGGTCATTAAGTTACTTGGAGACCAGGGTTGGTTCGGCAAGTTACTTGGGAAAGGGGGAAAACGCAAACTCCTGGGATTAGGTTTAGGCTGCAACTCCAATGGTTAGGGTTAGAGTAGAGAACAGGGGAGGGATAGCACGTTCGATCGCATTAAGTTACTTGGAGACCAGGGTTGGTTCGGCAAGTTACTTGGGAAAGGGGGAAAACGTTCGATCGGTCGCATTAAGTTACTTGGAGACCAGGGTTGGTTCGGCAAGTTACTTGGGAAAGGGGGAAAACGTTCGATCGGTCGCATTAAGTTACTTGGAGACCGGGATTGGCGTCATGTTCCCCTAACCCTAACCCTAACCCTAACCCCTAACCCTAACCCCTAACCCTAACCCTAACCCTAACCCTAACCCGGGGGTGGCGTTTTTAAGATTCTCCTCTAACCCTAACCCCAGGGGTCATTAAGTTACTTGGAGACCAGGGTTGGTTCGGCAAGTTACTTGGGAAAGGGGGAAAACGCAAACTCCTGGGATTAGGTTTAAGCTGCAACTCCAATGGTTAGGGTTAGAGTAGAGAACAGGGGAGGGATAGCACGTTCGATCGCATTAAGTTACTTGGAGACCAGGGTTGGTTCGGCAAGTTACTTGGGAAAGGGGGAAAACGTTCGATCGGTCGCATTAAGTTACTTGGAGACCAGGGTTGGTTCGGCAAGTTACTTGGGAAAGGGGGAAAACGTTCGATCGGTCGCATTAAGTTACTTGGAGACCGGGATTGGCGTCATGTTCCCCTAACCCTAACCCTAACCCTAACCCTAACCCGGGGGTGGCGTTTTTAAGATTCTCCTCTAACCCTAACCCCAGGGGTCATTAAGTTACTTGGAGACCAGGGTTGGTTCGGCAAGTTACTTGGGAAAGGGGGAAAATGCGATCTCCTGGGATTAGGTTTAGGCAGCAACTCCAATGGTTAGGGTTAGAGTAGAGAACAGGGGAGGGATAGCACGTTCGATCGCATTAAGTTACTTGGAGACCAGGGTTGGTTCGGCAAGTTACTTGGGAAAGGGGGAAAACGTTCGATCGGTCGCATTAAGTTACTTGGAGACCAGGGTTGGTTCGGCAAGTTACTTGGGAAAGGGGGAAAACGCAAACTCCTGGGATTAGGTTTAGGCTGCAACTCCAACGGTTAGGGTTAGAGTAGAGAACAGGGGAGGGATAGCACGTTCGATCGCATTAAGTTACTTGGAGACCAGGGTTGGTTCGTCAAGTTACTTGGGAAAGGGGGAAAACGTTCAATCGGTCGCATTAAGTTACTTGGAGACCAGGGTTGGTTCGGCAAGTTACTTGGGAAAGGGGGAAAACGTTCGATCGGTCGCATTAAGTTACTTGGAGACCAGGGTTGGTTCGGCAAGTTACTTGGGAAAGGGGGAAAACGTTCGATCGGTCGCATTAAGTTACTTGGAGACCGGGATTGGCGTCATGTTCCCCAAACCCTAACCCCAACCCTAACCCTAACCCGGGGGTGGCGTTTTTAAGATTCTCCTCTAACCCTAACCCCAGGGGTCATTAAGTTACTTGGAGACCAGGGTTGGTTCGGCAAGTTACTTGGGAAAGGGGGAAAACGCAAACTCCTGGGATTAGGTTTAGGCTGCAACTCCAATGGTTAGGGTTAGAGTAGAGAACAGGGGAGGGATAGCACGTTCGATCGTATTAAGTTACTTGGAGACCAGGGTTGGTTCGGCAAGTTACTTGGGAAAGGGGGAAAACGTTCGATCGGTCGCATTAAGTTACTTGGAGACCAGGGTTGGTTCGGCAAGTTACTTGGGAAAGGGGGAAAACGTTCGATCGGTCGCATTAAGTTACTTGGAGACCGGGATTGGCGTCATGTTCCCCTAACCCTAACCCTAACCCTAACCCGGGGGTGGCGTTTTTAAGATTCTCCTCTAACCCTAACCCCAGGGGTCATTAAGTTACTTGGAGACGAGGGTTGGTTCGGCAAGTTACTTGGGAAAGGGGGAAAACGCAAACTCCTGGGATTAGGTTTAGGCTGCAACTCCAATGGTTAGGGTTAGAGTAGAGAACAGGGGAGGGATAGCACGTTCGATCGCATTAAGTTACTTGGAGACCAGGGTTGATTCGGCAAGTTACTTGGGAAAGGGGGAAAACGTTCGATCGGTCGCATTAAGTTACTTGGAGACGAGGGTTGGTTCGGCAAGTTACTTGGGAAAGGGGGAAAACGTTCAATCGGTCGCATTAAGTTACTTGGAGACCGGGATTGGCGTCATGTTCCCCTAACCCTAACCCTAACCCGGGGGTGGCGTTTTTAAGATTCTCCTCTAACCCTAACCCCAGGGGTCATTAAGTTACTTGGAGACCAGGGTTGGTTCGGCAAGTTACTTGGGAAAGGGGGAAAACGCAAACTCCTGGAATTAGGTTTAGGCTGCAACTCCAATGGTTAGGGTTAGAGTAGAGAACAGGGGAGGGATAGCACGTTCGATCGCATTAAGTTACTTGGAGACCAGGGTTCGTTCGGCAAGTTACTTGGGAAAGGGGGAAAACGTTCGATCGGTCGCATTAAGTTACTTGGAGACCAGGGTTGGTTCGGCAAGTTACTTGGGAAAGGGGGAAAACGCAAACTCCTGGGATTAGGTTTAGGCTGCAACTCCAATGGTTAGGGTTAGAGTAGAGAACAGGGGAGGGATAGCACGTTCGATCGCATTAAGTTACTTGGAGACCAGGGTTGGTTCGTCAAGTTACTTGGGAAAGGGGGAAAACGTTCGATCGGTCGCATTAAGTTACTTGGAGACCAGGGTTGGTTCGGCAAGTTACTTGGGAAAGGGGGAAAACGTTCGATCGGTCGCATTAAGTTACTTGGAGACCGGGATTGGCGTCATGTTCCCCTAACCCTAACCCTAACCCTAACCCTAACCCGGGGGTGGCGTTTTTAAGATTCTCCTCTAACCCTAACCCCAGGGGTCATTAAGTTACTTGGAGACCAGGGTTGGTTCGACAAGTTACTTGGGAAAGGGGGAAAACGTTCGATCGGTCGCATTAAGTTACTTGGAGACCAGGGTTTGTTCGGCAAGTTACTTGGGAAAGGGGGAAAACGTTCGATCGGTCGCATTAAGTTACTTGGAGACCAGGGTTGGTTCGGCAAGTTACTTGGGAAAGGGGGAAAACGTTCGATCGGTCGCATTAAGTTACTTGGAGACCGGGATTGGCATCATGTTCCCCTAACCCTAACCATAACCCTAAGCCGGGGGTGGCGTTTTTAAGATTCTCCTCTAACCCTAACCCCAGGGGTCATTAAGTTACTTGGAGACCAGGGTTGGTTCGGCAAGTTACTTGGTAAAGGGGGAAAACGCAAACTCCTGGGATTAGGTTTAGGCTGCAACTCCAATGGTTAGGGTTAGAGTAGAGAACAGCGGAGGGATAGCACGTTCGATCGCATTAAGTTACTTGGAGACCAGGGTTGGTTCGGCAAGTTACTTGGGAAAGGGGGAAAACGTTCGATCGGTCGCATTAAGTTACTTGGAGACCAGGGTTGGTTCGGCAAGTTACTTGGGAAAGGGGGAAAACGTTCGATCGGTCGCATTAAGTTACTTGGAGACCAGGGTTGGTTCGGCAAGTTACTTGGGAAAGGGGGAAAACGTTCGATCGGTCGCATTAAGTTACTTGGAGACCGGGATTGGCGTCATGTTCCCCTAACCCTAACCCTAACCCTAACCCTAAAACCCTAACCCTAACCCTAACCCTAACCCGGGGGTGGCGTTTTTAAGATTTTCCTCTAACCCTAACCCCAGGGGTCATTAAGTTACTTGGAGACCAGGGTTGGTTCGGCAAGTTACTTGGGAAAGGGTGAAAACGCAAACTCCTGGGATTAGGTTTAGGCTGCAACTCCAATGGTTAGGGTTAGAGTAGAGAACAGGGGAGGGATAGCACGTTCGATCGCATTAAGTTACTTGGAGACCAGGGTTGGTTCGGCAAGTTACTTGGGAAAGGGGGAAAACGTTCGATCGGTCGCATTAAGTTACTTGGAGACCAGGGTTGGTTCGGCAAGTTACTTGGGAAAGGGGGAAAACGTTCGATCGGTCGCATTAATTTACTTGGAGACCAGGGTTGGTTCGGCAAGTTACTTGGCAAAGGGGGAAAACGTTCGATCGGTCGCATTAAGTTACTTGGAGACCAGGGTTGGTTCGGCAAGTTACTTGGGAAAGGGGGAAAACGTTCGATCGGTCGCATTAAGTTACTTGGAGACCGGGATTGGCGTCATGTTCCCCTAACCCTAACCCTAACCCTAACCCGGGGGTGGCGTTTTTAAGATTCTCCTCTAACCCTAACCCCAGGGGTCATTAAGTTACTTGGAGACCAGGGTTGGTTCGGCAACTTACTTGGGAAAGGGGGAAAACGCAAACTCCTGGGATTAGGATTAGGCTGCAACTCCAATGGTTAGGGTTAGAGTAGAGAACAGGGGATGGATAGCACGTTCGATCGCATTAAGTTACTTGGAGACCAGGGTTGGTTCGGCAAGTTACTTGGGAAAGGGGGAAAACGTTCGATCGGTCGCATTAAGTTACTTGGAGACCAGGGTTGGTTCGGCAAGTTACCTGGGAAAGGGGGAAAACGTTCGATCGGTCGCATTAAGTTACTTGGAGACCGGGATTGGCGTCATGTTCCCCTAACCCTAACCCTAACCCTAACCCTAACCCGGGGGTGGCGTTTTTAAGATTCTCCTCTAACCCTAACCCCAGGGGTCATTAAGTTACTTGGAGACCAGGGTTGGTTCGGCAAGTTACTTGGGAAAGGGGGAAAACGCAAACTCCTGGGATTAGGTTTAGGCTGCAACTCCAATGGTTAGGGTTAGAGTAGAGAACAGGGGAGGGATAGCACGTTCGATCGCATTAAGTTACTTAGAGACCAGGGTTGGTTCGGCAAGTTACTTGGGAAAGGGGGAAAACATTCGATCGGTCGCATTAAGTTACTTGGAGACCAGGGTTGGTTCGGCAAGTTACTTGGGAAAGGGGGAAAACGCAAACTCCTGGGATTAGGTTTAGGCTGCAACTCCAATGGTTAGGGTTAGAGTAGAGAACAGGGGAGGGATAGCATGTTCGATCGCATTAAGTTACTTGGAGACCAGGGTTGGTTCGTCAAGTTACTTGGGAAAGGGGGAAAACGTTCGATCGGTCGCATTAAGTTACTTGGAGACCAGGGTTGGTTCGGCAAGTTACTTGGGAAAGGGGGAAAACGTTCGATCGGTCGCATTAAGTTACTTGGAGACCGGGATTGGCGTCATGTTCCCCTAACCCTAACCCTAACCCTAACCCGGGGGTGGCGTTTTTAAGATTCTCCTCTAACCCTAACCCCAGGGGTCATTAAGTTACTTGGAGACCAGGGTTGGTTCGGCAAGTTACTTGGGAAAGGGGGAAAACGCAAACTCCTGGGATTAGGTTTAGGCTGCAACTCCAATGGTTTGGGTTAGAGTAGAGAACAGGGGAGGGATAGCACGTTCGATCGCATTAAGTTACTTGGAGACCAGGGTTGGTTCGGCAAGTTACTTGGGAAAGGGGGAAAACGTTCGATCGGTCGCATTAAGTTACTTGGAGACCAGGGTTGGTTCGGCAAGTTACTTGGGAAAGGGGGAAAAGGTTCGATCGGTCGCATTAAGTTACTTGGAGACCGGGATTGGCGTCATGTTCCCCTAACCCTAACCCTAACCCTAACCCGGGGGTGGCGTTTTTAAGATTCTCCTCTAACCCTAACCCCAGGGGTCATTAAGTTACTTGGAGACCAGGGTTGGTTCGGCAAGTTACTTGGGAAAGGGGGAAGACGCAAACTCCTGGGATTAGGTTTAGGCTGCAACTCCAATGGTTAGGGTTAGAGTAGAGAACAGGGGAGGGATAGCTGTTGTGAATTCTGTGGCTGAGTTCACTTCTGTGGTCACAAGTGGTATTGCAGTCTCTGGGCTTCCTCCCTCAGGTGTTTTGGTGAGCTCGTTGGCTGCCTTGCTATTTAGCTCCACCTGAGTCTGTCTTCCTTGCTCCTTGTCAATGTTCCAGTGTTGGATCTGAGCTACTGCATCTTTCCTTTGGCCTGCTGCTCTGCTAGATAAGTGCTTCTAGTTTGTTTTCTGTTTTTTCTGTCCAGCTTGCTATTAACTTTTGCTGGAAGCTCTGAGAAGCAAAGGGTTGCACTGCCGTGCTGTTAGTTCGGCACGGTGGGTCTTTTTGCCCCTTTGCGTGGTTTTCGTTTTAGGGTTTTTTGTAGACTGCATAGTTCTCTTTGCTATCCTCGCTCTGTCTAGAATATCGGGCCTCACTTTGCTGAATCTATTTCATTCCTACGTTTGTCTTTTCATCTTGCTAACAGTCATTATATGTGGGGGGCTGCCTATTCCTTTGGGGTATTTCTCTGAGGTAAGTCAGGCTTGTATTTCTATCTTCAGGCTAGTCAGCTCCTCAGGCAGTGCCGAGTTGCATAGGTAGTGATAGGCGCAATCCACTGCTGCTTATAGTTGTGTGAGGATAGATCAGGTACTGCAGTCTACAGAGATTCCACGTCTCAGAGCTCGTCCTATTGTTTTTGGTTATTGCCAGATCTCTGTATGTGCGCTGATTACTGCACGCTGTGTTGCCTGATTGCCAGCCACAACAGTACAAGGAGCCCCACCAATGATTCCCAATAGAGGGAAAAAAGAAATCCTGACATCATTTTTTTTTTCTTAGCTCTGTCTTCAGTCTTTTTTTTCCCCTAGACATTAGAGTGCTTCAGGACACAGCTGTGGACATGGATATTCAGGCTCTGTGCTCCTCAATGGATAATCTCGTTGTAAATGTACAAAAGATTCAAGATACTATTGATCAGAAATCGATGCTAGAACCAAGAATTCCGATTCCTGATTTGTTTTTTGATGACAGAACTAAGTTCCTGAGCTTCAGAAATAATTGTAAGCTATTTTTGGCCTTGAAACCTCATTCTTCTGGTAATCCTATTCAACAGGTTTTGATTATTATTTCTTTTTTGCGCGGCGACCCACAGGACTGGGCGTTTTCTCTTGCACCAGGAGATTCTGCATTGAGTAATGTTGATGCATTTTTCCAGGCGCTGGGATTGCTTTACGATGAGCCTAATTCAGTGGATCAGGCTGAGAAAAATCTGCTGGCTTTATGCCAGGGTCAGGATGATGTAGAAGTATATTGTCAGAAATTTAGGAAGTGGTCAGTACTCACTCTGTGGAATGAATCTGCACTAGCGGCTTTGTTCAGAAAGGGTCTCTCTGAAGCTCTTAAGGATGTTATGGTGGGATTTCCTATGCCTGCTGGTTTGAATGAGTCTATGTCCTTGGCCATTCAGATCGGTCGTCGCTTGCGCGAGCGTAAATCTGTGCACCATCTGGCGGTATTGTCTGAGAGTAAACCTGAGCCTACGCAGTGCGACAGGACTATGACTAAAGTAGAACGGCAAGAACACAGACGTCTGAACAGACTGTGTTTCTATTGTGGTGATTCTACTCATGCTATTTCTAATTGTCCTAAACGCACTAGGCGGTTCGATAGCTCTGCCGTTATTGGTACTGTACAGTCCAAATTCCTTTTGTCCATTACCTTAATGTGCTCTTTGTCATCGTATTCTGTCATGGCGTTTGTGGATTCAGGCGCTGCCCTGAATCTGATGGATTTGGATTATGCTAAACGTTGTGGATTTTTCTTGGAGCCTTTGCGGTGTCCTATTCCGTTGAGAGGAATTGATGCTACACCTTTGGCCAAGAATAAGCCTCAGTACTGGGCCCAGCTGACCATGTGCATGGCTCCTGCACATCAGGAAGTTATTCGCTTTCTGGTACTGCATAATTTGCATGATGTGGATGTGGTCGTGTTGGGGTTGCCATGGCTACAAACCCATAATCCAGTATTGGATTGGAACTCTATGTCGGTAACCAGCTGGGGTTGTCAGGGAGTACATGGTGATGTTCCATTTTTGTCTATTTCGTCATCTATTCCTTCTGACATCCCAGAGTTCTTGTCGGACTTTCAGGATGTATTTGAAGAGTCCAAGTCTGATGCCCTACCTCCGCATAGGAATTGTGATTGTGCTATCGATTTGATTCCTGGTAGTAAATTCCCTAAGGGTCGTTTATTTAATTTGTCCGTACCTGAACACACCGCTATGCGCAGTTATGTGAAGGAGTCCCTGGAGAAGGGACATATTCGCCCATCGTCGTCACCATTGGGAGCAGGGTTCTTTTTTGTAGCCAAGAAGGATGGTTCGCTAAGACCGTGTATTGATTACCGCCTTCTTAATAAGATCACTGTTAAGTTTCAGTATCCCTTGCCATTGATTTCTGACTTGTTTGCTCGGATTAAGGGGGCTAGTTGGTTTACTAAGATTGATCTTCGTGGTGCGTATAATCTGGTGAGAATCAGGCAGGGAGATGAATGGAAAACGGCATTTAATACGCCCGAGGGTCATTTTGAGTATCTGGTGATGCCGTTCGGACTTGCCAATGCTCCATCTGTTTTTCAGTCTTTTATGCATGACATTTTCCGTGAGTATCTGGATAAATTCTTGATTGTTTACTTGGATGACATTTTGATCTTCTCAGATGATTGGGAGTCTCATGTGAAGCAAGTCAGAATGGTTTTCCAGGTACTGCGTGCTAATTCCTTGTTCGTGAAGGGATCAAAGTGTCTCTTCGGTGTGCAGAAAGTTTCATTTTTGGGGTTCATCTTTTCCCCTTCTACTATCGAGATGGATCCGGTTAAGGTTCAGGCCATCCAGGATTGGACTCAGCCGACATCTCTAAAAAGTCTGCAGAAATTCCTGGGCTTTGCTAATTTTTATCGTCGCTTCATCTGTAATTTTTCTAGCATTGCCAGACCATTGACCGATTTGACCAAGAAGGGTGCTGATTTGGTTAATTGGTCTTCTGCTGCCGTGGAAGCTTTTCAGGAGTTGAAGCGTCGTTTTTGCTGTGCCCCTGTGTTGTGTCAACCTGATGTTTCTCTTCCGTTCCAGGTCGAGGTTGATGCTTCTGAGATTGGTGCAGGGGCGGTTTTGTCACAGAGAGGTTCTGGTTGCTCAGTGTTCAAACCATGTGCTTTCTTTTCCAGGAAATTTTCTGCTGCTGAGCGTAATTATGATGTGGGCAACCGAGAGTTGCTGGCCATGAAGTGGGCATTCGAGGAGTGGCGTCATTGGCTTGAGGGTGCTAAGCATCGCGTGGTGGTATTGACTGATCATAAGAACCTTACTTATCTTGAGTCTGCCAAGCGCTTGAATCCTAGACAGGCCCGTTGGTCGTTATTTTTTGCTCGTTTTGATTTTGTGATTTCATACCTTCCGGGCTCTAAAAATGTGAAGGCGGATGCTCTGTCTAGGAGTTTTGTGCCCGACTCTCCGGGGTTATCTGAGCCGGCGAGTATCCTCAAGGAAGGAGTCATTGTGTCTGCCATCTCCCCTGATTTGCGGAGAGTGTTGCAGAAATTTCAGGCTAATAAACCTGATCGTTGTCCGGCCGAGAAACTGTTCGTCCCTGATAGGTGGACTAGTAAAGTTATCTCTGAACTTCATTGTTCGGTGCTGGCCGGTCATCCAGGAATCTTTGGTACCAGGGAGTTGGTTGCTAGATCCTTCTGGTGGCCATCTCTGTCACGGGATGTGCGTGCTTTTGTGCAGTCCTGTGGAATTTGTGCTAGGGCTAAGCCCTGCTGTTCACGTGCCAGTGGGTTGCTTTTGCCCTTGCCGGTCCCGAAGAGGCCTTGGACACATATTTCGATGGATTTCATTTCTGACCTTCCCGTTTCTCAAAAAATGTCGGTCATTTGGGTGGTCTGTGATCGCTTTTCTAAAATGGTCCATCTGGTGCCCTTGGTTAAATTGCCTTCCTCCTCTGATTTGGTGCCTTTGTTCTTCCAGCATGTGGTTCGTTTACATGGCATTCCTGAGAATATTGTTTCTGACAGAGGTTCCCAGTTTGTCTCGAGGTTCTGGCGAGCCTTTTGTGGTAGGATGGGCATTGACCTATCTTTCTCCTCGGCCTTCCATCCTCAGACTAATGGCCAGACCGAACGAACCAATCAGACCTTGGAAACATATCTGAGATGTTTTGTTTCCGCTGACCAGGATGATTGGGTGTCATTTTTGCCGTTGGCTGAGTTCGCCCTTAATAATCGGGCCAGCTCGGCTACCTTGGTCTCTCCATTTTTCTGCAATTCTGGGTTCCATCCTCGTTTCTCTTCAGGACAGGTTGAGTCTTCGGACTGTCCTGGTGTGGATTCTGTGGTGGACAGGTTGCAGCAGATCTGGACTCAGGTAGTGGACAATTTGACCTTGTCCCAGGAGAAGGCTCAGCTTTTCGCTAATCGCAGACGCCGTGTGGGACCCCGACTTCGTGTTGGGGATCTGGTTTGGTTATCTTCTCGTCATATTCCTATGAAGGTTTCCTCTCCTAAATTTAAACCTCGTTTTATTGGTCCGTATAGGATTTCTGAGATTCTCAATCCGGTGTCTTTTCGTCTGACCCTCCCAGACTCCTTTTCCATACATAATGTATTCCATAGGTCGTTGTTGAGGAGATACGTGGCACCTATGGTTCCATCTGTGGAGCCTCCTGCCCCTGTTTTGGTGGAGGGGGAATTGGAGTATATTGTGGAGAAGATTTTGGATTCTCGTGTCTCTAGACGGAAACTCCAGTATCTGGTCAAATGGAAGGGTTATGCTCAGGAAGATAATTCCTGGGTTTTTGCCTCTGATGTCCATGCCCCAGATCTTGTTCGTGCCTTTCATGTGGCTCATCCTGGTCGGCCTGGGGGTTCTGGTGAGGGTTCGGTGACCCCTCCTCAAGGGGGGGGTACTGTTGTGAATTCTGTGGCTGAGTTCACTTCTGTGGTCACAAGTGGTATTGCAGTCTCTGGGCTTCCTCCCTCAGGTGTTTTGGTGAGCTCGTTGGCTGCCTTGCTATTTAGCTCCACCTGAGTCTGTCTTCCTTGCTCCTTGTCAATGTTCCAGTGTTGGATCTGAGCTACTGCATCTTTCCTTTGGCCTGCTGCTCTGCTAGATAAGTAACATACATAGTAACATAGTAACATAGTTAGTAAGGCCGAAAAAAGACATTTGTCCATCCAGTTCAGCCTATATTCCATCATAATAAATACCCAGATCTACGTCCTTCTACAGAACCTAATAATTGTATGATACAATATTGTTCTGCTCCAGGAAGAAGTGCTTCTAGTTTGTTTTCTGTTTTTTCTGTCCAGCTTGCTATTAACTTTTGCTGGAAGCTCTGAGAAGCAAAGGGTTGCACCGCCATGCTGTTAGTTCGGCACGGTGGGTCTTTTTGCCCCTTTGCGTGGTTTTCGTTTTAGGGTTTTTTGTAGACTGCATAGTTCTCTTTGCTATCCTCGCTCTGTCTAGAATATCGGGCCTCACTTTGCTGAATCTATTTCATTCCTACGTTTGTCTTTTCATCTTGCTAACAGTCATTATATGTGGGGGGCTGCCTATTCCTTTGGGGTATTTCTCTGAGGTAAGTCAGGCTTGTATTTCTATCTTCAGGCTAGTCAGCTCCTCAGGCAGTGCCGAGTTGCATAGGTAGTGATAGGCGCAATCCACTGCTGCTTATAGTTGTGTGAGGATAGATCAGGTACTGCAGTCTACAGAGATTCCACGTCTCAGAGCTCGTCCTATTGTTTTTGGTTATTGCCAGATCTCTGTATGTGCGCTGATTACTGCACGCTGTGTTGCCTGATTGCCAGCCACAACAGTACAAGGAGCCCCACCAATGATTCCCAATAGAGGGAAAAAAGAAATCCTGACATCATTTTTTTTTTCTTAGCTCTGTCTTCAGTCTTTTTTTTCCCCTAGACATTAGAGTGCTTCAGGACACAGCTGTGGACATGGATATTCAGGCTCTGTGCTCCTCAATGGATAATCTCGTTGTAAATGTACAAAAGATTCAAGATACTATTGATCAGAAATCGATGCTAGAACCAAGAATTCCGATTCCTGATTTGTTTTTTGATGACAGAACTAAGTTCCTGAGCTTCAGAAATAATTGTAAGCTATTTTTGGCCTTGAAACCTCATTCTTCTGGTAATCCTATTCAACAGGTTTTGATTATTATTTCTTTTTTGCGCGGCGACCCACAGGACTGGGCGTTTTCTCTTGCACCAGGAGATTCTGCATTGAGTAATGTTGATGCATTTTTCCAGGCGCTGGGATTGCTTTACGATGAGCCTAATTCAGTGGATCAGGCTGAGAAAAATCTGCTGGCTTTATGCCAGGGTCAGGATGATGTAGAAGTATATTGTCAGAAATTTAGGAAGTGGTCAGTACTCACTCTGTGGAATGAATCTGCACTAGCGGCTTTGTTCAGAAAGGGTCTCTCTGAAGCTCTTAAGGATGTTATGGTGGGATTTCCTATGCCTGCTGGTTTGAATGAGTCTATGTCCTTGGCCATTCAGATCGGTCGTCGCTTGCGCGAGCGTAAATCTGTGCACCATCTGGCGGTATTGTCTGAGAGTAAACCTGAGCCTACGCAGTGCGACAGGACTATGACTAAAGTAGAACGGCAAGAACACAGACGTCTGAACAGACTGTGTTTCTATTGTGGTGATTCTACTCATGCTATTTCTAATTGTCCTAAACGCACTAGGCGGTTCGATAGCTCTGCCGTTATTGGTACTGTACAGTCCAAATTCCTTTTGTCCATTACCTTAATGTGCTCTTTGTCATCGTATTCTGTCATGGCGTTTGTGGATTCAGGCGCTGCCCTGAATCTGATGGATTTGGATTATGCTAAACGTTGTGGATTTTTCTTGGAGCCTTTGCGGTGTCCTATTCCGTTGAGAGGAATTGATGCTACACCTTTGGCCAAGAATAAGCCTCAGTACTGGGCCCAGCTGACCATGTGCATGGCTCCTGCACATCAGGAAGTTATTCGCTTTCTGGTACTGCATAATTTGCATGATGTGGTCATGTTGGGGTTGCCATGGCTACAAACCCATAATCCAGTATTGGATTGGAACTCTATGTCGGTAACCAGCTGGGGTTGTCAGGGAGTACATGGTGATGTTCCATTTTTGTCTATTTCGTCATCTATTCCTTCTGACATCCCAGAGTTCTTGTCGGACTTTCAGGATGTATTTGAAGAGTCCAAGTCTGATGCCCTACCTCCGCATAGGAATTGTGATTGTGCTATCGATTTGATTCCTGGTAGTAAATTCCCTAAGGGTCGTTTATTTAATTTGTCCGTACCTGAACACACCGCTATGCGCAGTTATGTGAAGGAGTCCCTGGAGAAGGGACATATTCGCCCATCGTCGTCACCATTGGGAGCAGGGTTCTTTTTTGTAGCCAAGAAGGATGGTTCGCTAAGACCGTGTATTGATTACCGCCTTCTTAATAAGATCACTGTTAAGTTTCAGTATCCCTTGCCATTGATTTCTGACTTGTTTGCTCGGATTAAGGGGGCTAGTTGGTTTACTAAGATTGATCTTCGTGGTGCGTATAATCTGGTGAGAATCAGGCAGGGAGATGAATGGAAAACGGCATTTAATACGCCCGAGGGTCATTTTGAGTATCTGGTGATGCCGTTCGGACTTGCCAATGCTCCATCTGTTTTTCAGTCTTTTATGCATGACATTTTCCGTGAGTATCTGGATAAATTCTTGATTGTTTACTTGGATGACATTTTGATCTTCTCAGATGATTGGGAGTCTCATGTGAAGCAAGTCAGAATGGTTTTCCAGGTACTGCGTGCTAATTCCTTGTTCGTGAAGGGATCAAAGTGTCTCTTCGGTGTGCAGAAAGTTTCATTTTTGGGATTCATCTTTTCCCCTTCTACTATCGAGATGGATCCGGTTAAGGTTCAGGCCATCCAGGATTGGACTCAGCCGACATCTCTAAAAAGTCTGCAGAAATTCCTGGGCTTTGCTAATTTTTATCGTCGCTTCATCTGTAATTTTTCTAGCATTGCCAGACCATTGACCGATTTGACCAAGAAGGGTGCTGATTTGGTTAATTGGTCTTCTGCTGCCGTGGAAGCTTTTCAGGAGTTGAAGCGTCGTTTTTGCTGTGCCCCTGTGTTGTGTCAACCTGATGTTTCTCTTCCGTTCCAGGTCGAGGTTGATGCTTCTGAGATTGGTGCAGGGGCGGTTTTGTCACAGAGAGGTTCTGGTTGCTCAGTGTTCAAACCATGTGCTTTCTTTTCCAGGAAATTTTCTGCTGCTGAGCGTAATTATGATGTGGGCAACCGAGAGTTGCTGGCCATGAAGTGGGCATTCGAGGAGTGGCGTCATTGGCTTGAGGGTGCTAAGCATCGCGTGGTGGTATTGACTGATCATAAGAACCTTACTTATCTTGAGTCTGCCAAGCGCTTGAATCCTAGACAGGCCCGTTGGTCGTTATTTTTTGCTCGTTTTGATTTTGTGATTTCATACCTTCCGGGCTCTAAAAATGTGAAGGCGGATGCTCTGTCTAGGAGTTTTGTGCCCGACTCTCCGGGGTTATCTGAGCCGGCGAGTATCCTCAAGGAAGGAGTCATTGTGTCTGCCATCTCCCCTGATTTGCGGAGAGTGTTGCAGAAATTTCAGGCTAATAAACCTGATCGTTGTCCGGCCGAGAAACTGTTCGTCCCTGATAGGTGGACTAGTAAAGTTATCTCTGAACTTCATTGTTCGGTGCTGGCCGGTCATCCAGGAATCTTTGGTACCAGGGAGTTGGTTGCTAGATCCTTCTGGTGGCCATCTCTGTCACGGGATGTGCGTGCTTTTGTGCAGTCCTGTGGAATTTGTGCTAGGGCTAAGCCCTGCTGTTCACGTGCCAGTGGGTTGCTTTTGCCCTTGCCGGTCCCGAAGAGGCCTTGGACACATATTTCGATGGATTTCATTTCTGACCTTCCCGTTTCTCAAAAAATGTCGGTCATTTGGGTGGTCTGTGATCGCTTTTCTAAAATGGTCCATCTGGTGCCCTTGGTTAAATTGCCTTCCTCCTCTGATTTGGTGCCTTTGTTCTTCCAGCATGTGGTTCGTTTACATGGCATTCCTGAGAATATTGTTTCTGACAGAGGTTCCCAGTTTGTCTCGAGGTTCTGGCGAGCCTTTTGTGGTAGGATGGGCATTGACCTATCTTTCTCCTCGGCCTTCCATCCTCAGACTAATGGCCAGACCGAACGAACCAATCAGACCTTGGAAACATATCTGAGATGTTTTGTTTCCGCTGACCAGGATGATTGGGTGTCATTTTTGCCGTTGGCTGAGTTCGCCCTTAATAATCGGGCCAGCTCGGCTACCTTGGTCTTTCCATTTTTCTGCAATTCTGGGTTCCATCCTCGTTTCTCTTCAGGACAGGTTGAGTCTTCGGACTGTCCTGGTGTGGATTCTGTGGTGGACAGGTTGCAGCAGATCTGGACTCAGGTAGTGGACAATTTGACCTTGTCCCAGGAGAAGGCTCAGCTTTTCGCTAATCGCAGACGCCGTGTGGGACCCCGACTTCGTGTTGGGGATCTGGTTTGGTTATCTTCTCGTCATATTCCTATGAAGGTTTCCTCTCCTAAATTTAAACCTCGTTTTATTGGTCCGTATAGGATTTCTGAGATTCTCAATCCGGTGTCTTTTCGTCTGACCCTCCCAGACTCCTTTTCCATACATAATGTATTCCATAGGTCGTTGTTGAGGAGATACGTGGCACCTATGGTTCCATCTGTGGAGCCTCCTGCCCCTGTTTTGGTGGAGGGGGAATTGGAGTATATTGTGGAGAAGATTTTGGATTCTCGTGTCTCTAGACGGAAACTCCAGTATCTGGTCAAATGGAAGGGTTATGCTCAGGAAGATAATTCCTGGGTTTTTGCCTCTGATGTCCATGCCCCAGATCTTGTTCGTGCCTTTCATGTGGCTCATCCTGGTCGGCGTGGGGGTTCTGGTGAGGGTTCGGTGACCCCTCCTCAAGGGGGGGGTACTGTTGTGAATTCTGTGGCTGAGTTCACTTCTGTGGTCACAAGTGGTATTGCAGTCTCTGGGCTTCCTCCCTCAGGTGTTTTGGTGAGCTCGTTGGCTGCCTTGCTATTTAGCTCCACCTGAGTCTGTCTTCCTTGCTCCTTGTCAATGTTCCAGTGTTGGATCTGAGCTACTGCATCTTTCCTTTGGCCTGCTGCTCTGCTAGATAAGTAACATACATAGTAACATAGTAACATAGTTAGTAAGGCCGAAAAAAGACATTTGTCCATCCAGTTCAGCCTATATTCCATCATAATAAATACCCAGATCTACGTCCTTCTACAGAACCTAATAATTGTATGATACAATATTGTTCTGCTCCAGGAAGAAGTGCTTCTAGTTTGTTTTCTGTTTTTTCTGTCCAGCTTGCTATTAACTTTTGCTGGAAGCTCTGAGAAGCAAAGGGTTGCACCGCCATGCTGTTAGTTCGGCACGGTGGGTCTTTTTGCCCCTTTGCGTGGTTTTCGTTTTAGGGTTTTTTGTAGACTGCATAGTTCTCTTTGCTATCCTCGCTCTGTCTAGAATATCGGGCCTCACTTTGCTGAATCTATTTCATTCCTACGTTTGTCTTTTCATCTTGCTAACAGTCATTATATGTGGGGGGCTGCCTATTCCTTTGGGGTATTTCTCTGAGGTAAGTCAGGCTTGTATTTCTATCTTCAGGCTAGTCAGCTCCTCAGGCAGTGCCGAGTTGCATAGGTAGTGATAGGCGCAATCCACTGCTGCTTATAGTTGTGTGAGGATAGATCAGGTACTGCAGTCTACAGAGATTCCACGTCTCAGAGCTCGTCCTATTGTTTTTGGTTATTGCCAGATCTCTGTATGTGCGCTGATTACTGCACGCTGTGTTGCCTGATTGCCAGCCACAACAGATAGCACGTTCGATCGCATTAAGTTACTTGGAGACCAGGGTTGGTTCGGCAAGTTACTTGGGAAAGGGGCAAAACGTTCGATCGGTCGCATTAAGTTACTTGGAGACCAGGGTTGGTTCGGCAAGTTACTTGGGAAAGGGGGAAAACGTTCGATCGGTCGCATTAAGTTACTTGGAGACCGGGATTGGCGTCATGTTCCCCTAACCCTAACCCTAACCCCTAACCCTAACCCTAACCCTAACCCCTAACCCTAACCCTAACCCTAACCCGGGGGTGGCGTTTTTAAGATTCTCCTCTAACCCTAACCCCAGGGGTCATTAAGTTACTTGGAGACCAGGGTTGGTTCGGCAAGTTACTTGGGAAAGGGGGAAAACGCAAACTCCTGGGATTAGGTTTAGGCTGCAACTCCAATGGTTAGGGTTAGAGTAGAGAACAGGGGAGGGATAGCACGTTCGATCGCATTAAGTTACTTGGAGACCAGGGTTGGTTCGGCAAGTTACTTGGGAAAGGGGGAAAACGTTCGATCGGTCGCATTAAGTTACTTGGAGACCAGGGTTGGTTCGGCAAGTTACTTGGGAAAGGGGGAAAACGCAAACTCCTGGGATTAGGTTTAGGCTGCAACTCCAATGGTTAGGGTTAGAGTAGAGAACAGGGGAGGGATAGCACGTTCGATCGCATTAAGTTACTTTGAGACCAGGGTTGGTTCGGCAAGTTACTTGGGAAAGGGGGAAAACGTTCGATCGGTCGCATTAAGTTACTTGGAGACCAGGGTTGGTTCGGCAAGTTACTTGGGAAAGGGGGAAAACGTTCGATCGGTCGCATTAAGTTACTTGGAGACCAGGGTTGGTTCGGCAAGTTACTTGGGAAAGGGGGAAAACGTTCGATCGGTCGCATTAAGTTACTTGGAGACCGGGATTGGCGTCATGTTCCCCTAACCCTAACCCTAACCCTAACCCGGGGGTGGCGTTTTTAAGATTCTCCTCTAACCCTAACCCCAGGGGTCATTAAGTTACTTGGAGACCAGGGTTGGTTCGGCAAGTTACTTGGGAAAGGGGGAAAACGCAAACTCCTGGGATTAGGTTTAGGATGCAACTCCAATGGTTAGGGTTAGAGTAGAGAACAGGGGAGGGATAGCACGTTCGATCGCATTAAGTTACTTGGAGACCAGGGTTGGTTCGGCAAGTTACTTGGGAAAGGGGGAAAACGTTCGATCGGTCGCATTAAGTTACTTGGAGACCAGGGTTGGTTCGGCAAGTTACTTGGGAAAGGGGGAAAACGCAAACTCCTGGGATTAGGTTTAGGCTGCAACTCCAATGGTTAGGGTTAGAGTAGAGAACAGGGGAGGGATAGCACGTTCGATCGCATTAAGTTACTTGGAGACCAGGGTTGGTTCGTCAAGTTACTTGGGAAAGGGGGAAAACGTTCGATCGGTCGCATTAAGTTACTTGGAGACCAGGGTTGGTTCGGCAAGTTACTTGGGAAAGGGGGAAAACGTTCGATCGGTCGCATTAAGTTACTTGGAGACCGGGATTGGCGTCATGTTCCCCTAACCCTAACCCTAACCCTAACCCGGGGGTGGCGTTTTTAAGATTCTCCTCTAACCCTAACCCCAGGGGTCATTAAGTTACTTGGAGACCAGGGTTGGTTCGGCAAGTTACTTGGGAAAGGGGGAAAACGCAAACTCCTGGGATTAGGTTTAGGCTGCAACTCCAATGGTTAGGGTTAGAGTAGAGAACAGGGGAGGGATAGCACGTTCGATCGCATTAAGTTACTTGGAGACCAGGGTTAGTTCGGCAAGTTACTTGGGAAAGGGGGAAAACATTCGATCGGTCGCATTAAGTTACTTGGAGACCGGGATTGGCGTCATGTTCCCCTAACCCTAACCCTAACCCTAACCCGGGGGTGGCGTTTTTAAGATTCTCCTCTAACCCTAACCCCAGGGGTCATTAAGTTACTTGGAGACCAGGGTTGGTTCGGCAAGTTACTTGGGAAAGGGGGAAAACGCAAACTCCTGGGATTAGGTTTAGGCTGCAACTCCAATGGTTAGGGTTAGAGTAGAGAACAGGGGAGGGATAGCACGTTCGATCGCATTAAGTTACTTGGAGACCAGGGTTGGTTCGGCAAGTTACTTGGGAAAGGGGGAAAACGTTCGATCGGTCGCATTAAGTTACTTGGAGACCAGGGTTGGTTCGGCAAGTTACTTGGGAAAGGGGGAAAACGTTCAATCGGTCGCATTAAGTTACTTGGAGACCGGGATTGGCGTCATGTTCCCCTAACCCTAACCCTAACCCTAACCCGGGGGTGGCGTTTTTAAGATTCTCCTCTAACCCTAACCCCAGGGGTCATTAAGTTACTTGGAGACCAGGGTTGGTTCGGCAAGTTACTTGGGAAAGGGGGAAAACGCAAACTCCTGGGATTAGGTTTAGGCTGCAACTCCAATGGTTAGGGTTAGAGTAGAGAACAGGGGAGGGATAGCACGTTCGATCGCATTAAGTTACTTGGAGACCAGGGTTGGTTCGGCAAGTTTCTTGGGAAAGGGGGAAAACGTTCGATCGGTCGCATTAAGTTACTTGGAGACCAGGGTTGGTTCGGCAAGTTACTTGGGAAAGGGGGAAAACGCAAACTCCTGGGATTAGGTTTAGGCTGCAACTCCAATGGTTAGGGTTAGAGTAGAGAACAGGGGAGGGATAGCACGTTCGATCGCATTAAGTTACTTGGAGACCAGGGTTGGTTCGGCAAGTTACTTGGGAAAGGGGGAAAACGTTCGATCGGTCGCATTAAGTTACTTGGAGACCAGGGTTGGTTCGGCAAGTTACTTGGGAAAGGGGGAAAACGTTCGATCGGTCGCATTAAGTTACTTGGAGACCGGGATTGGCGTCATGTTCCCCTAACCCTAACCCTAACCCTAACCCGGGGGTGGCGTTTTTAAGATTCTCCTCTAACCCTAACCCCAGGGGTCATTAAGTTACTTGGAGACCAGGGTTGGTTTGGCAAGTTACTTGGGAAAGGGGGAAAACGCAAACTCCTGGGATTAGGTTTAGGCTGCAACTCCAATGGTTAGGGTTAGAGTAGAGAACAGGGGAGGGATAGCACGTTCGATCGCATTAAGTTACTTGGAGACCAGGGTTGGTTCGGCAAGTTACTTGGGAAAGGGGGAAAACGTTCGATCGGTCGCATTAAGTTACTTGGAGACCAGGGTTGGTTCGGCAAGTTACTTGGGAAAGGGGGAAAACGTTCGATCGGTCGCATTAAGTTACTTGGAGACCGGGATTGGCGTCATGTTCCCCTAACCCTAACCCTAACCCTAACCCGGGGGTGGCGTTTTTAAGATTCTCCTCTAACCCTAACCCCAGGGGTCATTAAGTTACTTGGAGACCAGGGTTGGTTCGGCAAGTTACTTGGGAAAGGGGGAAAACGCAAACTCCTGGGATTAGGTTTAGGCTGCAACTCCAATGGTTAGGGTTAGAGTAGAGAACAGGGGAGGGATAGCACGTTTGATCGCATTAAGTTACTTGGAGACCAGGGTTGGTTCGGCAAGTTACTTGGGAAAGGGGGAAAACGTTCGATCGGTCGCATTAAGTTACTTGGAGACCAGGGTTGGTTCGGCAAGTTACTTGGGAAAGGGGGAAAACGTTCGATCGGTCGCATTAAGTTACTTGGAGACCGGGATTGGCGTCATGTTCCCCTAACCCTAACCCTAACCCGGGGGTGGCGTTTTTAAGATTCTCCTCTAACCCTAACCCCAGGGGTCATTAAGTTACTTGGAGACCAGGGTTGGTTCGCCAAGTTACTTGGGAAAGGGGGAAAACGCAAACTCCTGGGATTAGGTTTAGGCTGCAACTCCAATGGTTAGGGTTAGAGTAGAGAACAGGGGAGGGATAGCACGTTTGATCGCATTAAGTTACTTGGAGACCAGGGTTGGTTCGACAAGTTACTTGGGAAAGGGGGAAAATGTTCGATCGGTTGCATTAAGTTACTTGGAGACCAGGGTTGGTTCGGCAAGTTACTTGGGAAAGGGGGAAAACGTTCGATCGGTCGCATTAAGTTACTTGAAGACCGGGATTGGCGTCATGTTCCCCTAACCCTAACCCTAACCCGGTGGTGGCGTTTTTAAGATTCTCCTCTAACCCTAACCCCAGGGGTCATTAAGTTACTTGGAGACCAGGGTTGGTTCGGCAAGTTACTTGGGAAAGGGGGAAAACGCAAACTCCTGGGATTAGGTTTAGGCTGCAACTCCAATGGTTAGGGTTAGAGTAGAGAACAGGGGAGGGATAGCACGTTCGATCGCATTAAGTTACTTGGAGACCAGGGTTGGTTCGGCAAGTTACTTGGGAAAGGGGGAAAACGATCGATCGGTCGCATTAAGTTACTTGGAGACCAGGGTTGGTTCGGCAAGTTACTTGGGAAAGGGGGAAAACGTTCGATCGGTTGCATTAAGTTGCTTGGAGACCAGGGTTGGTTCGGCAAGTTACTTGGGAAAGGGGGAAAACGTTCGATCGGTCGCATTAAGTTACTTGGAGACCGGGATTGGCGTCATGTTCCCCTAACCCTAACCCTAACCCGGGGGTGGCGTTTTTAAGATTCTCCTCTAACCCTAACCCCAGGGGTCATTAAGTTACTTGGAGACCAGGGTTGGTTCGGCAAGTTACTTGGGAAAGGGGGAAAACGCAAACTCCTGGGATTAGGTTTAGGCTGCAACTCCAATGGTTAGGGTTAGAGTAGAGAACAGGGGAGGGATAGCACGTTCGATCGCATTAAGTTACTTGGAGACCAGGGTTGGTTCGGCAAGTTACTTGGGAAAGGGGGAAAACGTTCGATCGGTCGCATTAAGTTACTTGGAGACCAGGGTTGGTTCGGCAAGTTACTTGGGAAAGGGGGAAAACGTTCGATCGGTCGCATTAAGTTAATTGGAGACCGGGATTGGCGTCATGTTCCCCTAACCCTAACCCTAACCCTAACCCCTAACCCTAACCCTAACCCGAGGGTGGCGTTTTTAAGATTCTCCTCTAACCCTAACCCCAGGGGTCATTAAGTTACTTGGAGACCAGGGTTGGTTCGGCAAGTTACTTGGGAAAGGGGGAAAACGCAAACTCCTGGGATTAGGTTTAGGCTGCAACTCCAATGGTTAGGGTTAGAGTAGAGAACAGGGGAGGGATAGCACGTTCGATCGCATTAAGTTACTTGGAGACCAGGGTTGGTTCGGCAAGTTACTTGGGAAAGGGGGAAAACGTTCGATCGGTCGCATTAAGTTACTTGGAGACCAGGGTTGGTTCGGCAAGTTACTTGGGAAAGGGGGAAAACGCAAACTCCTGGGATTAGGTTTAGGCTGCAACTCCAATGGTTAGGGTTAGAGTAGAGAACAGGGGAGGGATAGCACGTTCGATCGCATTAAGTTACTTGGAGACCAGGGTTGGTTCGTCAAGTTACTTGGGAAAGGGGGAAAACGTTCGATCGGTCGCATTAAGTTACTTGGAGACCAGGGTTGGTTCGGCAAGTTACTTGGGAAAGGGGGAAAACGTTCGATCGGTCGCATTAAGTTACTTGGAGACCGGGATTGGCATCATGTTCCCCTAACCCTAACCCTAACCCTAACCCGGGGGTGGCGTTTTTAAGATTCTCCTCTAACCCTAACCCCAGGGGTCATTAAGTTACTTGGAGACCAGGGTTGGTTCGGCAAGTTACTTGGGAAAGGGGGAAAACGCAAACTCCTGGGATTAGGTTTAGGCTGCAACTCCAATGGTTAGGGTTAGAGTAGAGAACAGGGGAAGGATAGCACGTTCGATCGCATTAAGTTACTTGGAGACCAGGGTTGGTTCGTCAAGTTACTTGGGAAAGGGGGAAAACGTTCGATCGGTCGCATTAAGTTACTTGGAGACCAGGGTTGGTTCGGCAAGTTACTTGGGAAAGGGGGAAAACGTTCGATCGGTCGCATTAAGTTACTTGGAGACCGGGATTGGCGTCATGTTCCCCTAACCCTAACCCTAACCCGGGGGTGGCGTTTTTAAGATTCTCCTCTAACCCTAACCCCAGGGGTCATTAAGTTACTTGGAGACCAGGGTTGGTTCGGCAAGTTACTTGGGAAAGGGGGAAAACGCAAACTCCTGGGATTAGGTTTAGGCTGCAACTCCAATGGTTAGGGTTAGAGTAGAGAACAGGGGAGGGATAGCACGTTCGATCGCATTAAGTTACTTGGAGACCAGGGTTGGTTCGGCAAGTTACTTGGGAAAGGAGGAAAACGTTCGATCGGTCGCATTAAGTTACTTGGAGACCAGGGTTGGTTCGGCAAGTTACTTGGGAAAGGGGGAAAACGTTCGATCGGTCGCATTAAGTTACTTGGAGACCGGGATTGGCGTCATGTTCCCCTAACCCTAACCCTAACCCTAGCCCTAACCCTAACCCGGGGGTGGCGTTTTTAAGATTCTCCTCTAACCCTAACCCCAGGGGTCATTAAGTTACTTGGAGACCAGGGTTGGTTCGGCAAGTTACTTGGGAAAGGGGGAAAACGCAAACTCCTGGGATTAGGTTTAGGCTGCAACTCCAATGGTTAGGGTTAGAGTAGAGAACAGGGGAGGGATAGCACGTTCGATCGCATTAAGTTACTTGGAGACCAGGGTTGGTTCGGCAAGTTACTTGGGAAAGGGGGAAAACGTTCGATCGGTCGCATTAAGTTACTTGGAGACCAGGGTTGGTTCGGCAAGTTACTTGGGAAAGGGGGAAAACGTTCGATCGGTCGCATTAAGTTACTTGGAGACCGGGATTGGCGTCATGTTCCCCTAACCCTAACCCTAACCCGGGGGTGGCGTTTTTAAGATTCTCCTCTAACCCTAACCCCAGGGGTCATTAAGTTACTTGGAGACCAGGGTTGGTTCGGCAAGTTACTTGGGAAAGGGGGAAAACGCCATCTCCTGGGATTAGGTTTAGGCTGCAACTCCAATGGTTAGGGTTAGAGTAGAGAACAGGGGAGGGATAGCACGTTCGATCGCATTAAGTTACTTGGAGACCAGGGTTGGTTCGGCAAGTTACTTGGGAAAGGGGGAAAACGTTCGATCGGTCGCATTAAGTTACTTGGAGACCAGGGTTGGTTCGGCAAGTTACTTGGGAAAGGGGGAAAACGTTCGATCGGTCGCATTAAGTTACTTGGAGACCGGGATTGGCGTCATGTTCCCCTAACCCTAACCCTAACCCTAACCCGGTGGTGGCGTTTTTAAGATTCTCCTCTAACCCTAACCCCAGGGGTCATTAAGTTACTTGGAGACCAGGGTTGGTTCGGCAAGTTACTTGGGAAAGGGGGAAAACGCAAACTCCTGGGATTAGGTTTAGGCTGCAACTCCAATGGTTAGGGTTAGAGTAGAGAACAGGGGAGGGATAGCACGTTCGATCGCATTAAGTTACTTGGAGACCAGGGTTGGTTCGGCAAGTTACTTGGGAAAGGGGGAAAACGTTCGATCGGTCGCATTAAGTTACTTGGAGACCAGGGTTGGTTCGGCAAGATACTTGGGAAAGGGGGAAAACGTTCGATCGGTTGCATTAAGTTGCTTGGAGACCAGGGTTGGTTCGGCAAGTTACTTGGGAAAGGGGGAAAACGTTCGATCGGTCGCATTAAGTTACTTGGAGACCGGGATTGGCGTCATGTTCCCCTAACCCTAACCCTAACCCGGGGGTGGCGTTTTTAAGATTCTCCTCTAACCCTAACCCCAGGGGTCATTAAGTTACTTGGAGACCAGGGTTGGTTCGGCAAGTTACTTGGGAAAGGGGGAAAACGCAAACTCCTGGGATTAGGTTTAGGCTGCAACTCCAATGGTTAGGGTTAGAGTAGAGAACAGGGGAGGGATAGCACGTTCGATCGCATTAAGTTACTTGGAGACCAGGGTTGGTTCGGCAAGTAACTTGGGAAAGGGGGAAAACGTTCGATCGGTCGCATTAAGTTACTTGGAGACCAGGGTTGGTTCGGCAAGTTACTTGGGAAAGGGGGAAAACGTTCGATCGGTCGCATTAAGTTACTTGGAGACCGGGATTGGCGTCATGTTCCCCTAACCCTAACCCTAACCCCTAACCCTAACCCTAACCCTAACCCTAACCCGAGGGTGGCGTTTTTAAGATTCTCCTCTAACCCTAACCCCAGGGGTCATTAAGTTACTTGGAGACCAGGGTTGGTTCGGCAAGTTACTTGGGAAAGGGGGAAAACGCAAACTCCTGGGATTAGGTTTAGGCTGCAACTCCAATGGTTAGGGTTAGAGTAGAGAACAGGGGAGGGATAGCACGTTCGATCGCATTAAGTTACTTGGAGACCAGGGTTGGTTCGGCAAGTTACTTGGGAAAGGGGGAAAACGTTCGATCGGTCGCATTAAGTTACTTGGAGACCAGGGTTGGTTCGGCAAGTTACTTGGGAAAGGGGGAAAACGCAAACTCCTGGGATTAGGTTTAGGCTGCAACTCCAATGGTTAGGGTTAGAGTAGAGAACAGGGGAGGGATAGCACGTTCGATCGCATTAAGTTACTTGGAGACCAGGGTTGGTTCGTCAAGTTACTTGGGAAAGGGGGAAAACGTTCGATCGGTCGCATTAAGTTACTTGGAGACCAGGGTTGGTTCGGCAAGTTACTTGGGAAAGGGGGAAAACGTTCGATCGGTCGCATTAAGTTACTTGGAGACCGGGATTGGCGTCATGTTCCCCTAACCCTAACCCTAACCCTAACCCGGGGGTGGCGTTTTTAAGATTCTCCTCTAACCCTAACCCCAGGGGTCATTAAGTTACTTGGAGACCAGGGTTGGTTCGGCAAGTTACTTGGGAAAGGGGGAAAACGCAAACTCCTGGGATTAGGTTTAGGCTGCAACTCCAATGGTTAGGGTTAGAGTAGAGAACAGGGGAGGGATAGCACGTTCGATCGCATTAAGTTACTTGGAGACCAGGGTTGGTTCGTCAAGTTACTTGGGAAAGGGGGAAAACGTTCGATCGGTCGCATTAAGTTACTTGGAGACCAGGGTTGGTTCGGCAAGTTACTTGGGAAAGGGGGAAAACGTTCGATCGGTCGCATTAAGTTACTTGGAGACCGGGATTGGCGTCATGTTCCCCTAACCCTAACCCTAACCCGGGGGTGGCGTTTTTAAGATTCTCCTCTAACCCTAACCCCAGGGGTCATTAAGTTACTTGGAGACCAGGGTTGGTTCGGCAAGTTACTTGGGAAAGGGGGAAAACGTTCGATCGGTCGCATTAAGTTACTTGGAGACCAGGGTTGGTTCGGCAAGTTACTTGGGAAAGGGGGAAAACGCAAACTCCTGGGATTAGGTTTAGGCTGCAACTCCAATGGTTAGGGTTAGAGTAGAGAACAGGGGAGGGATAGCACGTTCGATCGCATTAAGTTACTTGGAGACCAGGGTTGGTTCGTCAAGTTACTTGGGAAAGGGGGAAAACGTTCGATCGGTCGCATTAAGTTACTTGGAGACCAGGGTTGGTTCGGCAAGTTACTTGGGAAAGGGGGAAAACGTTCGATCGGTCGCATTAAGTTACTTGGAGACCGGGATTGGCGTCATGTTCCCCTAACCCTAACCCTAACCCGGGGGTGGCGTTTTTAAGATTCTCCTCTAACCCTAACCCCAGGGGTCATTAAGTTACTTGGAGACCAGGGTTGGTTCGGCAAGTTACTTGGGAAAGGGGGAAAACGCAAACTCCTGGGATTAGGTTTAGGCTGCAACTCCAATGGTTAGGGTTAGAGTAGAGAACAGGGGAGGGATAGCACGTTCGATCGCATTAAGTTACTTGGAGACCAGGGTTGGTTCGTCAAGTTACTTGGGAAAGGGGGAAAACGTTCGATCGGTCGCATTAAGTTACTTGGAGACCAGGGTTGGTTCGGCAAGTTACTTGGGAAAGGGGGAAAACGTTCGATCGGTCGCATTAAGTTACTTGGAGACCGGGATTGGCGTCATGTTCCCCTAACCCTAACCCTAACCCGGGGGTGGCGTTTTTAAGATTCTCCTCTAACCCTAACCCCAGGGGTCATTAAGTTACTTGGAGACCAGGGTTGGTTCGGCAAGTTACTTGGGAAAGGGGGAAAACGCAAACTCCTGGGATTAGGTTTAGGCTGCAACTCCAATGGTTAGGGTTAGAGTAGAGAACAGGGGAGGGATAGCACGTTCGATCGCATTAAGTTACTTGGAGACCAGGGTTGGTTCGGCAAGTTACTTGGGAAAGGGGGAAAACGTTCGATCGGTCGCATTAAGTTACTTGGAGACCAGGGTTGGTTCGGCAAGTTACTTGGGAAAGGGGGAAAACGTTCGATCGGTCGCATTAAGTTACTTGGAGACCGGGATTGGCGTCATGTTCCCCTAACCCTAACCCTAGCCCTAACCCTAACCCGGGGGTGGCGTTTTTAAGATTCTCCTCTAACCCTAACCCCAGGGGTCATTAAGTTACTTGGAGACCAGGGTTGGTTCGGCAAGTTACTTGGGAAAGGGGGAAAACGCAAACTCCTGGGATTAGGTTTAGGCTGCAACTCCAATGGTTAGGGTTAGAGTAGAGAACAGGGGAGGGATAGCACGTTCGATCGCATTAAGTTACTTGGAGACCAGGGTTGGTTCGGCAAGTTACTTGGGAAAGGGGGAAAACGTTCGATCGGTCGCATTAAGTTACTTGGAGACCAGGGTTGGTTCGGCAAGTTACTTGGGAAAGGGGGAAAACGTTCGATCGGTCGCATTAAGTTACTTGGAGACCGGGATTGGCGTCATGTTCCCCTAACCCTAACCCTAACCCTAACCTGGGGGTGGCGTTTTTAAGATTCTCCTCTAACCCTAACCCCAGGGGTCATTAAGTTACTTGGAGACCATGGTTGGTTCGGCAAGTTACTTGGGAAAGGGGGAAAACGCAAACTCCTGGGATTAGGTTTAGGCTGCAACTCCAATGGTTAGGGTTAGAGTAGAGAACAGGGGAGGGATAGCACGTTCGATCGCATTAAGTTACTTGGAGACCAGGGTTGGTTCGGCAAGTTACTTGGGAAAGGGGGAAAACGTTCGATCGGTCGCATTAAGTTACTTGGAGACCAGGGTTGGTTCGGCAAGTTACTTGGGAAAGGGGGAAAACGTTCGATCGGTCGCATTAAGTTACTTGGAGACCAGGGTTGGTTCGGCAAGTTACTTGGGAAAGGGGGAAAACGTTCGATCGGTCGCATTAAGTTACTTGGAGACCGGGATTGGCGTCATGTTCCCCTAACCCTAACCCTAACCCTAACCCGGTGGTGGCGTTTTTAAGATTCTCCTCTAACCCTAACCCCAGGGGTCATTAAGTTACTTGGAGACCAGGGTTGGTTCGGCAAGTTACTTGGGAAAGGGGGAAAACGCAAACTCCTGGGATTAGGTTTAGGCTGCAACTCCAATGGTTAGGGTTAGAGTAGAGAACAGGGGAGGGATAGCACGTTCGATCACATTAAGTTACTTGGAGACCAGGGTTGGTTCGGCAAGTTACTTGGGAAAGGGGGAAAACGTTCGATCGGTCGCATTAAGTTACTTGGAGACCAGGGTTGGTTCGGCAAGTTACTTGGGAAAGGGGGAAAACGTTCGATCAGTCGCATTACGTTACTTGGAGACCGGGATTGGCGTCATGTTCCCCTAACCCTAACCCTAACCCTAACCCGGGGGTGGCGTTTTTAAGATTCTCCTCTAACCCTAACCCCAGGGGTCATTAAGTTACTTGGAGACCAGGGTTGGTTCGGCAAGTTACTTGGGAAAGGGGGAAAACGCAAACTCCTGGGATTAGGTTTAGGCTGCAACTCCAATGGTTAGGGTTAGAGTAGAGAACAGGGGAGGGATAGCACGTTCGATCGCATTAAGTTACTTGGAGACCAGGGTTGGTTCAGCAAGTTACTTGGGAAAGGGGGAAAACGTTCGATCGGTCGCATTAAGTTACTTGGAGACCAGGGGTGGTTCGGCAGGTTACTTGGGAAAGGGGGAAAACGCAAACTCCTGGGATTAGGTTTAGGCTGCAACTCCAATGGTTAGGGTTAGAGTAGAGAACAGGGGAGGGATAGCACGTTCGATCGCATTAAGTTACTTGGAGACCAGGGTTGGTTCGTCAAGTTACTTGGGAAAGGGGGAAAACGTTCGATCGGTCTCATTAAGTTACTTGGAGACCAGGGTTGGTTCGGCAAGTTACTTGGGAAAGGGGGAAAACGTTCGATCGGTCGCATTAAGTTACTTGGAGACCGGGATTGGCGTCATGTTCCCCTAACCCTAACCCTAACCCTAACCCGGGGGTGGCGTTTTTAAGATTCTCCTCTAACCCTAACCCCAGGGGTCATTAAGTTACTTGGAGACCAGGGTTGGTTCGGCAAGTTACTTGGGAAAGGGGGAAAACGCAAACTCCTGGGATTAGGTTTAGGCTGCAACTCCAATGGTTAGGGTTAGAGTAGAGAACAGGGGAGGGATAGCACGTTCGATCGCATTAAGTTACTTGGAGACCAGGGTTGGTTCGGCAAGTTACTTGGGAAAGGGGGAAAACGTTCGATCGGTCGCATTAAGTTACTTGGAGACCAGGGTTGGTTCGGCAAGTTACTTGGGAAAGGGGGAAAACGCAAACTCCTGGGATTAGGTTTAGGCTGCAACTCCAATGGTTAGGGTTAGAGTAGAGAACAGGAGAGGGATAGCACGTTCGATCGCATTAAGTTACTTGGAGACCAGGGTTGGTTCGGCAAGTTACTTGGGAAAGGGGGAAAACGTTCGATCGGTCGCATTAAGTTACTTGGAGACCAGGGTTGGTTCGGCAAGTTACTTGGGAAAGGGGGAAAACGTTCAATCGGTCGCATTAAGTTACTTGGAGACCGGGATTGGCGTCATGTTCCCCTAACCCTAACCCTAACCCTAACCCAGGGGTGGCGTTTTTAAGATTCTCCTCTAACCCTAACCCCAGGGGTCATTAAGTTACTTGGAGACCAGGGTTGGTTCGGCAAGTTACTTGGGAAAGGGGTAAAACGCAAACTCCTGGGATTAGGTTTAGGCTGCAACTCCAATGGTTAGGGTTAAAGTAGAGAACAGGGGAGGGATAGCACGTTCGATCGCAGTAAGTTACTTGGAGACCAGGGTTGGTTCGGCAAGTTACTTGGGAAAGGGGGAAAACGTTCGATCGCTCGCATTAAGTTACTTGGAGACCAGGGTTGGTTCGGCAAGTTACTTGGGAAAGGGGGAAAACGTTCGATCGGTCGCATTAAGTTACTTGGAGACCGGGATTGGCGTCATGTTCCCCTAACCCTAACCCTAACCCTAACCCGGGGGTGGCGTTTTTAAGATTCTCCTCTAACCCTAACCCCAGGGGTCATTAAGTTACTTGGAGACCAGGGTTGGTTCGGCAAGTTACTTGGGAAAGGGGGAAAACGCAAACTCCTGGGATTAGGTTTAGGCTGCAACTCCAATGGTTAGGGTTAGAGTAGAGAACAGGGGAGGGATAGCACGTTCGATCGCATTAAGTTACTTGGAGACCAGGGTTGGTTCGGCAAGTTACTTGGGAAAGGGGGAAAACGTTCGATCGGTCGCATTAAGTTACTTGGAGACCAGGGTTGGTTCGGCAAGTTACTTGGGAAAGGGGGAAAACGTTCGATCGGTCGCATTAAGTTACTTTGATACCGGGATTGGCGTCATGTTCCCCTAACCCTAACCCCTAACCCTAACCCCTAACCCTAACCCTAACCCTAACCCCTAACCCTAACCCTAACCCTAACCCGAGGGTGGCGTTTTTAAGATTCTCCTCTAACCCTAACCCCAGGGGTCATTAAGTTACTTGGAGACCAGGGTTGGTTCGGCAAGTTACTTGGGAAAGGGGGAAAACGCAAACTCCTGGGATTAGGTTTAGGCTGCAACTCCAATGGTTAGGGTTAGAGTAGAGAACAGGGGAGGGATAGCACGTTCGATCGCATTAAGTTACTTGGAGACCAGGGTTGGTTCGGCAAGTTACTTGGGAAAGGGGGAAAACGTTCGATCGGTCGCATTAAGTTACTTGGAGACCAGGGTTGGTTCGGCAAGTTACTTGGGAAAGGGGGAAAGCGCAAACTCCTGGGATTAGGTTTAGGCTGCAACTCCAATGGTTAGGGTTAGAGTAGAGAACAGGGGAGGGATAGCACGTTCGATCGCATTAAGTTACTTGGAGACCAGGGTTGGTTCGTCAAGTTACTTGGGAAAGGGGGAAAACGTTCGATCGGTCGCATTAAGTTACTTGGAGACCAGGGTTGGTTCGGCAAGTTACTTGGGAAAGGGGGAAAACGTTCGATCGGTCGCATTAAGTTACTTGGAGACCGGGATTGGCGTCATGTTCCCCTAACCCTAACCCTAACCCGGGGGTGGCGTTTTTAAGATTCTCCTCTAACCCTAACCCCAGGGGTCATTAAGTTACTTGGAGACCAGGGTTGGTTCGGCAAGTTACTTGGGAAAGGGGGAAAACGCAAACTCCTGGGATTAGGTTTAGGCTGCAACTCCAATGGTTAGGGTTAGAGTAGAGAACAGGGGAGGGATAGCACGTTCGATCGCATTAAGTTACTTGGAGACCAGGGTTGGTTCGGCAAGTTACTTGGGAAAGGGGGAAAACGTTCGATCGGTCGCATTAAGTTACTTGGAGACCAGGGTTGGTTCGGCAAGTTACTTGGGAAAGGGGGAAAAGTTCGATCGGTCGCATTAAGTTACTTGGAGACTGGGATTGGCGTCATGTTCCCCTAACCCTAACCCTAACCCTAACCCTAACCCGGGGGTGGCGTTTTTAAGATTCTCCTCTAACCCTAACCCCAGGGGTCATTAAGTTACTTGGAGACCAGGGTTGGTTCGGCAAGTTACTTGGGAAAGGGGGAAAACGCAAACTCCTGGGATTAGGTTTAGGCTGCAACTCCAATGGTTAGGGTTAGAGTAGAGAACAGGGGAGGGATAGCACGTTCGATCGAATTAAGTTACTTGGAGACCAGGGTTGGTTCGGCAAGTTACTTGGGAAAGGGGGAAAACGTTCGATCGGTCGCATTAAGTTACTTGGAGACCAGGGTTGGTTCGGCAAGTTACTTGGGAAAGAGGGAAAACGTTCGATCGGTCGCATTAAGTTACTTGGAGACCGGGAATGGCGTCATGTTCCCCTAACCCTAACCCTAACCCTAACCCTAACCCGGGGGTGGCGTTTTTAAGATTCTCCTCTAACCCTAACCCCAGGGGTCATTAAGTTACTTGGAGACCAGCGTTGGTTCGGCAAGTTACTTGGGAAAGGGGGAAAACGCAAACTCCTGGGATTAGGTTTAGGCTGCAACTCCAATGGTTAGGGTTAGAGTAGAGAACAGGGGAGGGATAGCACGTTCGATCGCATTAAGTTACTTGGAGACCAGGGTTGGTTCGGCAAGTTACTTGGGAAAGGGGGAAAACGTTCGATCGGTCGCATTAAGTTACTTGGAGACCAGGGTTGGTTCGGCAAGTTACTTGGGAAAGGGGGAAAACGTTCGATCGGTCGCATTAAGTTACTTGGAGACCGGGATTGGCGTCATGTTCCCCTAACCCTAACCCTAACCCTAACTCTAACCCTAACCCGGGGGTGGCGTTTTTAAGATTCTCCTCTAACCCTAACCCCAGGGGTCATTAAGTTACTTGGAGACCAGGGTTGGTTCGGCAAGTTACTTGGGAAATGGGGAAAACGCAAACTCCTGGGATTAGGTTTAGGCTGCAACTCCAATGGTTAGGGTTAGAGTAGAGAACAGGGGAGGGATAGCACGTTCGATCGCATTAAGTTACTTGGAGACCAGGGTTGGTTCGGCAAGTTACTTGGGAAAGGGGGAAAATGTTCGATCGGTCGCATTAAGTTACTTGGAGACCAGGGTTGGTTCGGCAAGTTACTTGGGAAAGGGGGAAAATGCAAACTCCTGGGATTAGGTTTAGGCTGCAACTCCAATGGTTAGGGTTAGAGTAGAGAACAGGGGAGGGATAGCACGTTCGATCGCATTAAGTTACTTGGAGACCAGGGTTGGTTCGTCAAGTTACTTGGGAAAGGGGGAAAACGTTCGATCGGTCGCATTAAGTTACTTGGAGACCAGGGTTGGTTCGGCAAGTTACTTGGGAAAGGGGGAAAACGTTCGATCGGTCGCATTAAGTTACTTGGAGACCGGGATTGGCGTCATGTTCCCCTAACCCTAACCCTAACCCTAACCCGGGGGTGGCGTTTTTAAGATTCTCCTCTAACCCTAACCCCAGGGGTCATTAAGTTACTTGGAGACCAGGGTTGGTTCGGCAAGTTACTTGGGAAAGGGGGAAAACGCAAACTCCTGGGATTAGGTTTAGGCTGCAACTCCAATGGTTAGGGTTAGAGTAGAGAACAGGGGAGGGATAGCACGTTCGATCGCATTAAGTTACTTGGAGACCAGGGTTGGTTCGGCAAGTTACTTGGGAAAGGGGAAAACGTTCGATCGGTCGCATTAAGTTACTTGGAGACCAGGGTTGGTTCGGCAAGTTACTTGGGAAAGGGGGAAAACGTTCGATCGGTCGCATTAAGTTACTTGGAGACCGGGATTGGCGTCATGTTCCCCTAACCCTAACCCTAACCCTAACCCGGGGGTGGCGTTTTTAAGATTCTCCTCTAACCCTAACCCCAGGGGTCATTAAGTTACTTGGAGACCAGGGTTGGTTCGGCAAGTTACTTGGGAAAGGGGGAAAACGCAAACTCCTGGGATTAGGTTTAGGCTGCAACTCCAATGGTTAGGGTTAGAGTAGAGAACAGAGGAGGTATAGCACGTTCGATCGCATTAAGTTACTTGGAGACCAGGGTTGGTTCGGCAAGTTACTTGGGAAAGGGGGAAAACGTTCGATCGGTCGCATTAAGTTACTTGGAGACCAGGGTTGGTTCGGCAAGTTACTTGGGAAAGGGGGAAAACGTTCGATCGGTCGCATTAAGTTACTTGGAGACCAGG
The DNA here is from genome assembly GCF_032444005.1 of Ranitomeya imitator. Classification (NCBI taxonomy): domain Eukaryota; kingdom Metazoa; phylum Chordata; class Amphibia; order Anura; family Dendrobatidae; genus Ranitomeya; species Ranitomeya imitator. The sequence goes on from NC_091287.1 coordinate 1,802,263, forward strand.
GTTGGTTCGGCAAGTTACTTGGGAAAGGGGGAAAACGTTCGATCGGTCGCATTAAGTTACTTGGAGACCGGGATTGGCGTCATGTTCCCCTAACCCTAACCCTAACCCTAACCCTAACCCGTGGGTGGCGTTTTTAAGATTCTCCTCTAACCCTAACCCCAGGGGTCATTAAGTTACTTGGAGACCAGGGTTGGTTCGGCAAGTTACTTGGGAAAGGGGGAAAACGCAAACTCCTGGGATTAGGTTTAGGATGCAACTCCAATGGTTAGGGTTAGAGTAGAGAACAGGGGAGGGATAGCACGTTCGATCGCATTAAGTTACTTGGAGACCAGGGTTGGTTCGGCAAGTTACTTGGGAAAGGGGGAAAACGTTCGATCGGTCGCATTAAGTTACTTGGAGACCAGGGTTGGTTCGGCAAGTTACTTGGGAAAGGGGGAAAACGCAAACTCCTGGGATTAGGTTTAGGCTGCAACTCCAATGGTTAGGGTTAGAGTAGAGAACAGGGGAGGGATAGCACGTTCGATCGCATTAAGTTACTTGGAGACCAGGGTTGGTTCGTCAAGTTACTTGGGAAAGGGGGAAAACGTTCGATCGGTCGCATTAAGTTACTTGGAGACCAGGGTTGGTTCGGCAAGTTACTTGGGAAAGGGGGAAAACGTTCGATCGGTCGCATTAAGTTACTTGGAGACCGGGATTGGCGTCATGTTCCCCTAACCCTAACCCTAACTCGGGGGTGGCGTTTTTAAGATTCTCCTCTAACCCTAACCCCAGGGGTCATTAAGTTACTTGGAGACCAGGGTTGGTTCGGCAAGTTACTTGGGAAAGGGGGAAAACGCAAACTCCTGGGATTAGGTTTAGGCTGCAACTCCAATGGTTAGGGTTAGAGTAGAGAACAGGGGAGGGATAGCACGTTCGATCGCATTAAGTTACTTGGAGACCAGGGTTGGTTCGGCAAGTTACTTGGGAAAGGGGAAAACGTTCGATCGGTCGCATTAAGTTACTTGGAGACCAGGGTTGGTTCGGCAAGTTACTTGGGAAAGGGGGAAAACGCAAACTCCTGGGATTAGGTTTAGGATGCAACTCCAATGGTTAGGGTTAGAGTAGAGAACAGGGGAGGGATAGCACGTTCGATCGCATTAAGTTACTTGGAGACCAGGGTTGGTTCGGCAAGTTACTTGGGAAAGGGGGAAAACGTTCGATCGGTCGCATTAAGTTACTTGGAGACCAGGGTTGGTTCGGCAAGTTACTTGGGAAAGGGGGAAAACGCAAACTCCTGGGATTAGGTTTAGGCTGCAACTCCAATGGTTAGGGTTAGAGTAGAGAACAGGGGAGGGATAGCACGTTCGATCGCATTAAGTTACTTGGAGACCAGGGTTGGTTCGTCAAGTTACTTGGGAAAGGGGGAAAACGTTCGATCGGTCGCATTAAGTTACTTGGAGACCAGGGTTGGTTCGGCAAGTTACTTGGGAAAGGGGGAAAACGTTCGATCGGTCGCATTAAGTTACTTGGAGACCGGGATTGGCGTCATGTTCCTCTAACCCTAACCCCAGGGGTCATTAAGTTACTTGGAGACCAGGGTTGGTTCGACAAGTTACTTGGGAAAGGGGGAAAACGCAAACTCCTGGGATTAGGTTTAGGATGCAACTCCAATGGTTAGGGTTAGAGTAGAGAACAGGGGAGGGATAGCACGTTCGAACGCATTAAGTTACTTGGAGACCAGGGTTGGTTCGGCAAGTTACTTGGGAAAGGGGGAAAACGTTCGATCGGTCGCATTAAGTTACTTGGAGACCAGGGTTGGTTCGGCAAGTTACTTGGGAAAGGGGGAAAACGCAAACTCCTGGGATTAGGTTTAGGCTGCAACTCCAATGGTTAGGGTTAGAGTAGAGAACAGGGGAGGGATAGCACGTTCGATCGCATTAAGTTACTTGGAGACCAGGGTTGGTTCGTCAAGTTACTTGGGAAAGGGGGAAAACGTTCGATCGGTCGCATTAAGTTACTTGGAGACCAGGGTTGGTTCGGCAAGTTACTTGGGAAAGGGGGAAAACGTTCGATCGGTCGCATTAAGTTACTTGGAGACCGGGATTGGCGTCATGTTCCCCTAACCCTAACCCTAACCCTAACTCGGGGGTGGCGTTTTTAAGATTCTCCTCTAACCCTAACCCCAGGGGTCATTAAGTTACTTGGAGACCAGGGTTGGTTCGGCAAGTTACTTGGGAAAGGGGGAAAACGCAAACTCCTGGGATTAGGTTTAGGCTGCAACTCCAATGGTTAGGGTTAGAGTAGAGAACAGGGGAGGGATAGCACGTTCGATCGCATTAAGTTACTTGGAGACCAGGGTTGGTTCGGCAAGTTACTTGGGAAAGGGGAAAACGTTCGATCGGTCGCATTAAGTTACTTGGAGACCAGGGTTGGTTCGGCAAGTTACTTGGGAAAGGGGGAAAACGTTCGATCGGTCGCATTAAGTTACTTGGAGACCGGGATTGGCGTCATGTTCCCCTAACCCTAACCCTAACCCTAACCCGGGGGTGGCGTTTTTAAGATTCTCCTCTAACCCTAACCCCAGGGGTCATTAAGTTACTTGGAGACCAGGGTTGGTTCGGCAAGTTACTTGGGAAAGGGGGAAAACGCAAACTCCTGGGATTAGGTTTAGGCTGCAACTCCAATGGTTAGGGGGGGAAAACGTTCGATCGGTCGCATTAAGTTACTTGGAGACCAGGGTTGGTTCGGCAAGTTACTTGGGAAAGGGGGAAAACGTTCGATCGGTCGCATTAAGTTACTTGGAGACCGGGATTGGCGTCATGTTCCCCTAACCCTAACCCTAACCCTAACCCTAACCCGGGGGTGGCGTTTTTAAGATTCTCCTCTAACCCTAACCCCAGGGGTCATTAAGTTACTTGGAGACCAGGGTTGGTTCGGCAAGTTACTTGGGAAAGGGGGAAAACGCAAACTCCTGGGATTAGGTTTAGGATGCAACTCCAATGGTTAGGGTTAGAGTAGAGAACAGGGGAGGGATAGCACGTTCGATCGCATTAAGTTACTTGGAGACCAGGGTTGGTTCGGCAAGTTACTTGGGAAAGGGGGAAAACGTTCGATCGGTCGCATTAAGTTACTTGGAGACCAGGGTTGGTTCGGCAAGTTACTTGGGAAAGGGGGAAAACGCAAACTCCTGGGATTAGGTTTAGGCTGCAACTCCAATGGTTAGGGTTAGAGTAGAGAACAGGGGAGGGATAGCACGTTCGATCGCATTAAGTTACTTGGAGACCAGGGTTGGTTCGTCAAGTTACTTGGGAAAGGGGGAAAACGTTCGATCGGTCGCATTAAGTTACTTGGAGACCAGGGTTGGTTCGGCAAGTTACTTGGGAAAGGGGGAAAACGTTCGATCGGTCGCATTAAGTTACTTGGAGACCGGGATTGGCGTCATGTTCCCCTAACCCTAACCCTAACCCTAACCCGGGGGTGGCGTTTTTAAGATTCTCCTCTAACCCTAACCCCAGGGGTCATTAAGTTACTTGGAGACCAGGGTTGGTTTGGCAAGTTACTTGGGAAAGGGGGAAAACGCAAACTCCTGGGATTAGGTTTAGGCTGCAACTCCAATGGTTAGGGTTAGAGTAGAGAACAGGGGAGGGATAGCACGTTCGATCGCATTAAGTTACTTGGAGACCAGGGTTAGTTCGGCAAGTTACTTGGGAAAGGGGGAAAACATTCGATCGGTCGCATTAAGTTACTTGGAGACCGGGATTGGCGTCATGTTCCCCTAACCCTAACCCTAACCCTAACCCGGGGGTGGCGTTTTTAAGATTCTCCTCTAACCCTAACCCCAGGGGTCATTAAGTTACTTGGAGACCAGGGTTGGTTCGGCAAGTTACTTGGGAAAGGGGGAAAACGCAAACTCCTGGGATTAGGTTTAGGCTGCAACTCCAATGGTTAGGGTTAGAGTAGAGAACAGGGGAGGGATAGCACGTTCGATCGCATTAAGTTACTTGGAGACCAGGGTTGGTTCGGCAAGTTACTTGGGAAAGGGGGAAAACGTTCGATCGGTCGCATTAAGTTACTTGGAGACCAGGGTTGGTTCGGCAAGTTACTTGGGAAAGGGGGAAAACGTTCAATCGGTCGCATTAAGTTACTTGGAGACCGGGATTGGCGTCATGTTCCCCTAACCCTAACCCTAACCCTAACCCGGGGGTGGCGTTTTTAAGATTCTCCTCTAACCCTAACCCCAGGGGTCATTAAGTTACTTGGAGACCAGGGTTGGTTCGGCAAGTTACTTGGGAAAGGGGGAAAACGCAAACTCCTGGGATTAGGTTTAGGCTGCAACTCCAATGGTTAGGGTTAGAGTAGAGAACAGGGGAGGGATAGCACGTTCGATCGCATTAAGTTACTTGGAGACCAGGGTTGGTTCGGCAAGTTACTTGGGAAAGGGGGAAAACGTTCGATCGGTCGCATTAAGTTACTTGGAGACCAGGGTTGGTTCGGCAAGTTACTTGGGAAAGGGGGAAAACGCAAACTCCTGGGATTAGGTTTAGGCTGCAACTCCAATGGTTAGGGTTAGAGTAGAGAACAGGGGAGGGATAGCACGTTCGATCGCATTAAGTTACTTGGAGACCAGGGTTGGTTCGTCAAGTTACTTGGGAAAGGGGGAAAACGTTCGATCGGTCGCATTAAGTTACTTGGAGACCAGGGTTGGTTCGGCAAGTTACTTGGGAAAGGGGGAAAACGTTCGATCGGTCGCATTAAGTTACTTGGAGACCGGGATTGGCGTCATGTTCCCCTAACCCTAACCCTAACCCTAACCCGGGGGTGGCGTTTTTAAGATTCTCCTCTAACCCTAACCCCAGGGGTCATTAAGTTACTTGGAGACCAGGGTTGGTTTGGCAAGTTACTTGGGAAAGGGGGAAAACGCAAACTCCTGGGATTAGGTTTAGGCTGCAACTCCAATGGTTAGGGTTAGAGTAGAGAACAGGGGAGGGATAGCACGTTCGATCGCATTAAGTTACTTGGAGACCAGGGTTGGTTCGGCAAGTTACTTGGGAAAGGGGGAAAACGTTCGATCGGTCGCATTAAGTTACTTGGAGACCAGGGTTGGTTCGGCAAGTTACTTGGGAAAGGGGGAAAACGTTCGATCGGTCGCATTAAGTTACTTGGAGACCGGGATTGGCGTCATGTTCCCCTAACCCTAACCCTAACCCTAACCCGGGGGTGGCGTTTTTAAGATTCTCCTCTAACCCTAACCCCAGGGGTCATTAAGTTACTTGGAGACCAGGGTTGGTTCGGCAAGTTACTTGGGAAAGGGGGAAAACGCAAACTCCTGGGATTAGGTTTAGGCTGCAACTCCAATGGTTAGGGTTAGAGTAGAGAACAGGGGAGGGATAGCACGTTCGATCGCATTAAGTTACTTGGAGACCAGGGTTGGTTCGGCAAGTTACTTGGGAAAGGGGGAAAACGTTCGATCGGTCGCATTAAGTTACTTGGAGACCAGGGTTGGTTCGGCAAGTTACTTGGGAAAGGGGGAAAACGTTCGATCGGTCGCATTAAGTTACTTGGAGACCGGGATTGGCGTCATGTTCCCCTAACCCTAACCCTAACCCTAACCCGGGGGTGGCGTTTTTAAGATTCTCCTCTAACCCTAACCCCAGGGGTCATTAAGTTACTTGGAGACCAGGGTTGGTTCGGCAAGTTACTTGGGAAAGGGGGAAAACGCAAACTCCTGGGATTAGGTTTAGGCTGCAACTCCAATGGTTAGGGTTAGAGTAGAGAACAGGGGAGGGATAGCACGTTTGATCGCATTAAGTTACTTGGAGACCAGGGTTGGTTCGGCAAGTTACTTGGGAAAGGGGGAAAATGTTCGATCGGTTGCATTAAGTTACTTGGAGACCAGGGTTGGTTCGGCAAGTTACTTGGGAAAGGGGGAAAATGTTCGATCGGTCGCATTAAGTTACTTGAAGACCGGGATTGGCGTCATGTTCCCCTAACCCTAACCCTAACCCTAACCCGGTGGTGGCGTTTTTAAGATTCTCCTCTAACCCTAACCCCAGGGGTCATTAAGTTACTTGGAGACCAGGGTTGGTTCGGCAAGTTACTTGGGAAAGGGGGAAAATGTTCGATCGGTCGCATTAAGTTACTTGGAGACCGGGATTGGCGTCATGTTCCCCTAACCCTAACCCTAACCCTAACCCTAACCCCTAACCCTAACCCCTAACCCTAACCCTAACCCTAACCCTAACCCGGGGGTGGCGTTTTTAAGATTCTCCTCTAACCCTAACCCCAGGGGTCATTAAGTTACTTGGAGACCAGGGTTGGTTCGGCAAGTTACTTGGGAAAGGGGGAAAACGCAAACTCCTGGGATTAGGTTTAAGCTGCAACTCCAATGGTTAGGGTTAGAGTAGAGAACAGGGGAGGGATAGCACGTTCGATCGCATTAAGTTACTTGGAGACCAGGGTTGGTTCGGCAAGTTACTTGGGAAAGGGGGAAAACGTTCGATCGGTCGCATTAAGTTACTTGGAGACCAGGGTTGGTTCGGCAAGTTACTTGGGAAAGGGGGAAAACGTTCGATCGGTCGCATTAAGTTACTTGGAGACCGGGATTGGCGTCATGTTCCCCTAACCCTAACCCTAACCCTAACCCTAACCCGGGGGTGGCGTTTTTAAGATTCTCCTCTAACCCTAACCCCAGGGGTCATTAAGTTACTTGGAGACCAGGGTTGGTTCGGCAAGTTACTTGGGAAAGGGGGAAAATGCGATCTCCTGGGATTAGGTTTAGGCAGCAACTCCAATGGTTAGGGTTAGAGTAGAGAACAGGGGAGGGATAGCACGTTCGATCGCATTAAGTTACTTGGAGACCAGGGTTGGTTCGGCAAGTTACTTGGGAAAGGGGGAAAACGTTCGATCGGTCGCATTAAGTTACTTGGAGACCAGGGTTGGTTCGGCAAGTTACTTGGGAAAGGGGGAAAACGCAAACTCCTGGGATTAGGTTTAGGCTGCAACTCCAACGGTTAGGGTTAGAGTAGAGAACAGGGGAGGGATAGCACGTTCGATCGCATTAAGTTACTTGGAGACCAGGGTTGGTTCGTCAAGTTACTTGGGAAAGGGGGAAAACGTTCAATCGGTCGCATTAAGTTACTTGGAGACCAGGGTTGGTTCGGCAAGTTACTTGGGAAAGGGGGAAAACGTTCGATCGGTCGCATTAAGTTACTTGGAGACCAGGGTTGGTTCGGCAAGTTACTTGGGAAAGGGGGAAAACGTTCGATCGGTCGCATTAAGTTACTTGGAGACCGGGATTGGCGTCATGTTCCCCAAACCCTAACCCCAACCCTAACCCTAACCCGGGGGTGGCGTTTTTAAGATTCTCCTCTAACCCTAACCCCAGGGGTCATTAAGTTACTTGGAGACCAGGGTTGGTTCGGCAAGTTACTTGGGAAAGGGGGAAAACGCAAACTCCTGGGATTAGGTTTAGGCTGCAACTCCAATGGTTAGGGTTAGAGTAGAGAACAGGGGAGGGATAGCACGTTCGATCGTATTAAGTTACTTGGAGACCAGGGTTGGTTCGGCAAGTTACTTGGGAAAGGGGGAAAACGTTCGATCGGTCGCATTAAGTTACTTGGAGACCAGGGTTGGTTCGGCAAGTTACTTGGGAAAGGGGGAAAACGTTCGATCGGTCGCATTAAGTTACTTGGAGACCGGGATTGGCGTCATGTTCCCCTAACCCTAACCCTAACCCTAACCCGGGGGTGGCGTTTTTAAGATTCTCCTCTAACCCTAACCCCAGGGGTCATTAAGTTACTTGGAGACGAGGGTTGGTTCGGCAAGTTACTTGGGAAAGGGGGAAAACGCAAACTCCTGGGATTAGGTTTAGGCTGCAACTCCAATGGTTAGGGTTAGAGTAGAGAACAGGGGAGGGATAGCACGTTCGATCGCATTAAGTTACTTGGAGACCAGGGTTGATTCGGCAAGTTACTTGGGAAAGGGGGAAAACGTTCGATCGGTCGCATTAAGTTACTTGGAGACGAGGGTTGGTTCGGCAAGTTACTTGGGAAAGGGGGAAAACGTTCAATCGGTCGCATTAAGTTACTTGGAGACCGGGATTGGCGTCATGTTCCCCTAACCCTAACCCTAACCCGGGGGTGGCGTTTTTAAGATTCTCCTCTAACCCTAACCCCAGGGGTCATTAAGTTACTTGGAGACCAGGGTTGGTTCGGCAAGTTACTTGGGAAAGGGGGAAAACGCAAACTCCTGGAATTAGGTTTAGGCTGCAACTCCAATGGTTAGGGTTAGAGTAGAGAACAGGGGAGGGATAGCACGTTCGATCGCATTAAGTTACTTGGAGACCAGGGTTCGTTCGGCAAGTTACTTGGGAAAGGGGGAAAACGTTCGATCGGTCGCATTAAGTTACTTGGAGACCAGGGTTGGTTCGGCAAGTTACTTGGGAAAGGGGGAAAACGCAAACTCCTGGGATTAGGTTTAGGCTGCAACTCCAATGGTTAGGGTTAGAGTAGAGAACAGGGGAGGGATAGCACGTTCGATCGCATTAAGTTACTTGGAGACCAGGGTTGGTTCGTCAAGTTACTTGGGAAAGGGGGAAAACGTTCGATCGGTCGCATTAAGTTACTTGGAGACCAGGGTTGGTTCGGCAAGTTACTTGGGAAAGGGGGAAAACGTTCGATCGGTCGCATTAAGTTACTTGGAGACCGGGATTGGCGTCATGTTCCCCTAACCCTAACCCTAACCCTAACCCTAACCCGGGGGTGGCGTTTTTAAGATTCTCCTCTAACCCTAACCCCAGGGGTCATTAAGTTACTTGGAGACCAGGGTTGGTTCGACAAGTTACTTGGGAAAGGGGGAAAACGTTCGATCGGTCGCATTAAGTTACTTGGAGACCAGGGTTTGTTCGGCAAGTTACTTGGGAAAGGGGGAAAACGTTCGATCGGTCGCATTAAGTTACTTGGAGACCAGGGTTGGTTCGGCAAGTTACTTGGGAAAGGGGGAAAACGTTCGATCGGTCGCATTAAGTTACTTGGAGACCGGGATTGGCATCATGTTCCCCTAACCCTAACCATAACCCTAAGCCGGGGGTGGCGTTTTTAAGATTCTCCTCTAACCCTAACCCCAGGGGTCATTAAGTTACTTGGAGACCAGGGTTGGTTCGGCAAGTTACTTGGTAAAGGGGGAAAACGCAAACTCCTGGGATTAGGTTTAGGCTGCAACTCCAATGGTTAGGGTTAGAGTAGAGAACAGCGGAGGGATAGCACGTTCGATCGCATTAAGTTACTTGGAGACCAGGGTTGGTTCGGCAAGTTACTTGGGAAAGGGGGAAAACGTTCGATCGGTCGCATTAAGTTACTTGGAGACCAGGGTTGGTTCGGCAAGTTACTTGGGAAAGGGGGAAAACGTTCGATCGGTCGCATTAAGTTACTTGGAGACCAGGGTTGGTTCGGCAAGTTACTTGGGAAAGGGGGAAAACGTTCGATCGGTCGCATTAAGTTACTTGGAGACCGGGATTGGCGTCATGTTCCCCTAACCCTAACCCTAACCCTAACCCTAAAACCCTAACCCTAACCCTAACCCTAACCCGGGGGTGGCGTTTTTAAGATTTTCCTCTAACCCTAACCCCAGGGGTCATTAAGTTACTTGGAGACCAGGGTTGGTTCGGCAAGTTACTTGGGAAAGGGTGAAAACGCAAACTCCTGGGATTAGGTTTAGGCTGCAACTCCAATGGTTAGGGTTAGAGTAGAGAACAGGGGAGGGATAGCACGTTCGATCGCATTAAGTTACTTGGAGACCAGGGTTGGTTCGGCAAGTTACTTGGGAAAGGGGGAAAACGTTCGATCGGTCGCATTAAGTTACTTGGAGACCAGGGTTGGTTCGGCAAGTTACTTGGGAAAGGGGGAAAACGTTCGATCGGTCGCATTAATTTACTTGGAGACCAGGGTTGGTTCGGCAAGTTACTTGGCAAAGGGGGAAAACGTTCGATCGGTCGCATTAAGTTACTTGGAGACCAGGGTTGGTTCGGCAAGTTACTTGGGAAAGGGGGAAAACGTTCGATCGGTCGCATTAAGTTACTTGGAGACCGGGATTGGCGTCATGTTCCCCTAACCCTAACCCTAACCCTAACCCGGGGGTGGCGTTTTTAAGATTCTCCTCTAACCCTAACCCCAGGGGTCATTAAGTTACTTGGAGACCAGGGTTGGTTCGGCAACTTACTTGGGAAAGGGGGAAAACGCAAACTCCTGGGATTAGGATTAGGCTGCAACTCCAATGGTTAGGGTTAGAGTAGAGAACAGGGGATGGATAGCACGTTCGATCGCATTAAGTTACTTGGAGACCAGGGTTGGTTCGGCAAGTTACTTGGGAAAGGGGGAAAACGTTCGATCGGTCGCATTAAGTTACTTGGAGACCAGGGTTGGTTCGGCAAGTTACCTGGGAAAGGGGGAAAACGTTCGATCGGTCGCATTAAGTTACTTGGAGACCGGGATTGGCGTCATGTTCCCCTAACCCTAACCCTAACCCTAACCCTAACCCGGGGGTGGCGTTTTTAAGATTCTCCTCTAACCCTAACCCCAGGGGTCATTAAGTTACTTGGAGACCAGGGTTGGTTCGGCAAGTTACTTGGGAAAGGGGGAAAACGCAAACTCCTGGGATTAGGTTTAGGCTGCAACTCCAATGGTTAGGGTTAGAGTAGAGAACAGGGGAGGGATAGCACGTTCGATCGCATTAAGTTACTTAGAGACCAGGGTTGGTTCGGCAAGTTACTTGGGAAAGGGGGAAAACATTCGATCGGTCGCATTAAGTTACTTGGAGACCAGGGTTGGTTCGGCAAGTTACTTGGGAAAGGGGGAAAACGCAAACTCCTGGGATTAGGTTTAGGCTGCAACTCCAATGGTTAGGGTTAGAGTAGAGAACAGGGGAGGGATAGCATGTTCGATCGCATTAAGTTACTTGGAGACCAGGGTTGGTTCGTCAAGTTACTTGGGAAAGGGGGAAAACGTTCGATCGGTCGCATTAAGTTACTTGGAGACCAGGGTTGGTTCGGCAAGTTACTTGGGAAAGGGGGAAAACGTTCGATCGGTCGCATTAAGTTACTTGGAGACCGGGATTGGCGTCATGTTCCCCTAACCCTAACCCTAACCCTAACCCGGGGGTGGCGTTTTTAAGATTCTCCTCTAACCCTAACCCCAGGGGTCATTAAGTTACTTGGAGACCAGGGTTGGTTCGGCAAGTTACTTGGGAAAGGGGGAAAACGCAAACTCCTGGGATTAGGTTTAGGCTGCAACTCCAATGGTTTGGGTTAGAGTAGAGAACAGGGGAGGGATAGCACGTTCGATCGCATTAAGTTACTTGGAGACCAGGGTTGGTTCGGCAAGTTACTTGGGAAAGGGGGAAAACGTTCGATCGGTCGCATTAAGTTACTTGGAGACCAGGGTTGGTTCGGCAAGTTACTTGGGAAAGGGGGAAAAGGTTCGATCGGTCGCATTAAGTTACTTGGAGACCGGGATTGGCGTCATGTTCCCCTAACCCTAACCCTAACCCTAACCCGGGGGTGGCGTTTTTAAGATTCTCCTCTAACCCTAACCCCAGGGGTCATTAAGTTACTTGGAGACCAGGGTTGGTTCGGCAAGTTACTTGGGAAAGGGGGAAGACGCAAACTCCTGGGATTAGGTTTAGGCTGCAACTCCAATGGTTAGGGTTAGAGTAGAGAACAGGGGAGGGATAGCTGTTGTGAATTCTGTGGCTGAGTTCACTTCTGTGGTCACAAGTGGTATTGCAGTCTCTGGGCTTCCTCCCTCAGGTGTTTTGGTGAGCTCGTTGGCTGCCTTGCTATTTAGCTCCACCTGAGTCTGTCTTCCTTGCTCCTTGTCAATGTTCCAGTGTTGGATCTGAGCTACTGCATCTTTCCTTTGGCCTGCTGCTCTGCTAGATAAGTGCTTCTAGTTTGTTTTCTGTTTTTTCTGTCCAGCTTGCTATTAACTTTTGCTGGAAGCTCTGAGAAGCAAAGGGTTGCACTGCCGTGCTGTTAGTTCGGCACGGTGGGTCTTTTTGCCCCTTTGCGTGGTTTTCGTTTTAGGGTTTTTTGTAGACTGCATAGTTCTCTTTGCTATCCTCGCTCTGTCTAGAATATCGGGCCTCACTTTGCTGAATCTATTTCATTCCTACGTTTGTCTTTTCATCTTGCTAACAGTCATTATATGTGGGGGGCTGCCTATTCCTTTGGGGTATTTCTCTGAGGTAAGTCAGGCTTGTATTTCTATCTTCAGGCTAGTCAGCTCCTCAGGCAGTGCCGAGTTGCATAGGTAGTGATAGGCGCAATCCACTGCTGCTTATAGTTGTGTGAGGATAGATCAGGTACTGCAGTCTACAGAGATTCCACGTCTCAGAGCTCGTCCTATTGTTTTTGGTTATTGCCAGATCTCTGTATGTGCGCTGATTACTGCACGCTGTGTTGCCTGATTGCCAGCCACAACAGTACAAGGAGCCCCACCAATGATTCCCAATAGAGGGAAAAAAGAAATCCTGACATCATTTTTTTTTTCTTAGCTCTGTCTTCAGTCTTTTTTTTCCCCTAGACATTAGAGTGCTTCAGGACACAGCTGTGGACATGGATATTCAGGCTCTGTGCTCCTCAATGGATAATCTCGTTGTAAATGTACAAAAGATTCAAGATACTATTGATCAGAAATCGATGCTAGAACCAAGAATTCCGATTCCTGATTTGTTTTTTGATGACAGAACTAAGTTCCTGAGCTTCAGAAATAATTGTAAGCTATTTTTGGCCTTGAAACCTCATTCTTCTGGTAATCCTATTCAACAGGTTTTGATTATTATTTCTTTTTTGCGCGGCGACCCACAGGACTGGGCGTTTTCTCTTGCACCAGGAGATTCTGCATTGAGTAATGTTGATGCATTTTTCCAGGCGCTGGGATTGCTTTACGATGAGCCTAATTCAGTGGATCAGGCTGAGAAAAATCTGCTGGCTTTATGCCAGGGTCAGGATGATGTAGAAGTATATTGTCAGAAATTTAGGAAGTGGTCAGTACTCACTCTGTGGAATGAATCTGCACTAGCGGCTTTGTTCAGAAAGGGTCTCTCTGAAGCTCTTAAGGATGTTATGGTGGGATTTCCTATGCCTGCTGGTTTGAATGAGTCTATGTCCTTGGCCATTCAGATCGGTCGTCGCTTGCGCGAGCGTAAATCTGTGCACCATCTGGCGGTATTGTCTGAGAGTAAACCTGAGCCTACGCAGTGCGACAGGACTATGACTAAAGTAGAACGGCAAGAACACAGACGTCTGAACAGACTGTGTTTCTATTGTGGTGATTCTACTCATGCTATTTCTAATTGTCCTAAACGCACTAGGCGGTTCGATAGCTCTGCCGTTATTGGTACTGTACAGTCCAAATTCCTTTTGTCCATTACCTTAATGTGCTCTTTGTCATCGTATTCTGTCATGGCGTTTGTGGATTCAGGCGCTGCCCTGAATCTGATGGATTTGGATTATGCTAAACGTTGTGGATTTTTCTTGGAGCCTTTGCGGTGTCCTATTCCGTTGAGAGGAATTGATGCTACACCTTTGGCCAAGAATAAGCCTCAGTACTGGGCCCAGCTGACCATGTGCATGGCTCCTGCACATCAGGAAGTTATTCGCTTTCTGGTACTGCATAATTTGCATGATGTGGATGTGGTCGTGTTGGGGTTGCCATGGCTACAAACCCATAATCCAGTATTGGATTGGAACTCTATGTCGGTAACCAGCTGGGGTTGTCAGGGAGTACATGGTGATGTTCCATTTTTGTCTATTTCGTCATCTATTCCTTCTGACATCCCAGAGTTCTTGTCGGACTTTCAGGATGTATTTGAAGAGTCCAAGTCTGATGCCCTACCTCCGCATAGGAATTGTGATTGTGCTATCGATTTGATTCCTGGTAGTAAATTCCCTAAGGGTCGTTTATTTAATTTGTCCGTACCTGAACACACCGCTATGCGCAGTTATGTGAAGGAGTCCCTGGAGAAGGGACATATTCGCCCATCGTCGTCACCATTGGGAGCAGGGTTCTTTTTTGTAGCCAAGAAGGATGGTTCGCTAAGACCGTGTATTGATTACCGCCTTCTTAATAAGATCACTGTTAAGTTTCAGTATCCCTTGCCATTGATTTCTGACTTGTTTGCTCGGATTAAGGGGGCTAGTTGGTTTACTAAGATTGATCTTCGTGGTGCGTATAATCTGGTGAGAATCAGGCAGGGAGATGAATGGAAAACGGCATTTAATACGCCCGAGGGTCATTTTGAGTATCTGGTGATGCCGTTCGGACTTGCCAATGCTCCATCTGTTTTTCAGTCTTTTATGCATGACATTTTCCGTGAGTATCTGGATAAATTCTTGATTGTTTACTTGGATGACATTTTGATCTTCTCAGATGATTGGGAGTCTCATGTGAAGCAAGTCAGAATGGTTTTCCAGGTACTGCGTGCTAATTCCTTGTTCGTGAAGGGATCAAAGTGTCTCTTCGGTGTGCAGAAAGTTTCATTTTTGGGGTTCATCTTTTCCCCTTCTACTATCGAGATGGATCCGGTTAAGGTTCAGGCCATCCAGGATTGGACTCAGCCGACATCTCTAAAAAGTCTGCAGAAATTCCTGGGCTTTGCTAATTTTTATCGTCGCTTCATCTGTAATTTTTCTAGCATTGCCAGACCATTGACCGATTTGACCAAGAAGGGTGCTGATTTGGTTAATTGGTCTTCTGCTGCCGTGGAAGCTTTTCAGGAGTTGAAGCGTCGTTTTTGCTGTGCCCCTGTGTTGTGTCAACCTGATGTTTCTCTTCCGTTCCAGGTCGAGGTTGATGCTTCTGAGATTGGTGCAGGGGCGGTTTTGTCACAGAGAGGTTCTGGTTGCTCAGTGTTCAAACCATGTGCTTTCTTTTCCAGGAAATTTTCTGCTGCTGAGCGTAATTATGATGTGGGCAACCGAGAGTTGCTGGCCATGAAGTGGGCATTCGAGGAGTGGCGTCATTGGCTTGAGGGTGCTAAGCATCGCGTGGTGGTATTGACTGATCATAAGAACCTTACTTATCTTGAGTCTGCCAAGCGCTTGAATCCTAGACAGGCCCGTTGGTCGTTATTTTTTGCTCGTTTTGATTTTGTGATTTCATACCTTCCGGGCTCTAAAAATGTGAAGGCGGATGCTCTGTCTAGGAGTTTTGTGCCCGACTCTCCGGGGTTATCTGAGCCGGCGAGTATCCTCAAGGAAGGAGTCATTGTGTCTGCCATCTCCCCTGATTTGCGGAGAGTGTTGCAGAAATTTCAGGCTAATAAACCTGATCGTTGTCCGGCCGAGAAACTGTTCGTCCCTGATAGGTGGACTAGTAAAGTTATCTCTGAACTTCATTGTTCGGTGCTGGCCGGTCATCCAGGAATCTTTGGTACCAGGGAGTTGGTTGCTAGATCCTTCTGGTGGCCATCTCTGTCACGGGATGTGCGTGCTTTTGTGCAGTCCTGTGGAATTTGTGCTAGGGCTAAGCCCTGCTGTTCACGTGCCAGTGGGTTGCTTTTGCCCTTGCCGGTCCCGAAGAGGCCTTGGACACATATTTCGATGGATTTCATTTCTGACCTTCCCGTTTCTCAAAAAATGTCGGTCATTTGGGTGGTCTGTGATCGCTTTTCTAAAATGGTCCATCTGGTGCCCTTGGTTAAATTGCCTTCCTCCTCTGATTTGGTGCCTTTGTTCTTCCAGCATGTGGTTCGTTTACATGGCATTCCTGAGAATATTGTTTCTGACAGAGGTTCCCAGTTTGTCTCGAGGTTCTGGCGAGCCTTTTGTGGTAGGATGGGCATTGACCTATCTTTCTCCTCGGCCTTCCATCCTCAGACTAATGGCCAGACCGAACGAACCAATCAGACCTTGGAAACATATCTGAGATGTTTTGTTTCCGCTGACCAGGATGATTGGGTGTCATTTTTGCCGTTGGCTGAGTTCGCCCTTAATAATCGGGCCAGCTCGGCTACCTTGGTCTCTCCATTTTTCTGCAATTCTGGGTTCCATCCTCGTTTCTCTTCAGGACAGGTTGAGTCTTCGGACTGTCCTGGTGTGGATTCTGTGGTGGACAGGTTGCAGCAGATCTGGACTCAGGTAGTGGACAATTTGACCTTGTCCCAGGAGAAGGCTCAGCTTTTCGCTAATCGCAGACGCCGTGTGGGACCCCGACTTCGTGTTGGGGATCTGGTTTGGTTATCTTCTCGTCATATTCCTATGAAGGTTTCCTCTCCTAAATTTAAACCTCGTTTTATTGGTCCGTATAGGATTTCTGAGATTCTCAATCCGGTGTCTTTTCGTCTGACCCTCCCAGACTCCTTTTCCATACATAATGTATTCCATAGGTCGTTGTTGAGGAGATACGTGGCACCTATGGTTCCATCTGTGGAGCCTCCTGCCCCTGTTTTGGTGGAGGGGGAATTGGAGTATATTGTGGAGAAGATTTTGGATTCTCGTGTCTCTAGACGGAAACTCCAGTATCTGGTCAAATGGAAGGGTTATGCTCAGGAAGATAATTCCTGGGTTTTTGCCTCTGATGTCCATGCCCCAGATCTTGTTCGTGCCTTTCATGTGGCTCATCCTGGTCGGCCTGGGGGTTCTGGTGAGGGTTCGGTGACCCCTCCTCAAGGGGGTGGTACTGTTGTGAATTCTGTGGCTGAGTTCACTTCTGTGGTCACAAGTGGTATTGCAGTCTCTGGGCTTCCTCCCTCAGGTGTTTTGGTGAGCTCGTTGGCTGCCTTGCTATTTAGCTCCACCTGAGTCTGTCTTCCTTGCTCCTTGTCAATGTTCCAGTGTTGGATCTGAGCTACTGCATCTTTCCTTTGGCCTGCTGCTCTGCTAGATAAGTAACATACATAGTAACATAGTAACATAGTTAGTAAGGCCGAAAAAAGACATTTGTCCATCCAGTTCAGCCTATATTCCATCATAATAAATACCCAGATCTACGTCCTTCTACAGAACCTAATAATTGTATGATACAATATTGTTCTGCTCCAGGAAGAAGTGCTTCTAGTTTGTTTTCTGTTTTTTCTGTCCAGCTTGCTATTAACTTTTGCTGGAAGCTCTGAGAAGCAAAGGGTTGCACCGCCATGCTGTTAGTTCGGCACGGTGGGTCTTTTTGCCCCTTTGCGTGGTTTTCGTTTTAGGGTTTTTTGTAGACTGCATAGTTCTCTTTGCTATCCTCGCTCTGTCTAGAATATCGGGCCTCACTTTGCTGAATCTATTTCATTCCTACGTTTGTCTTTTCATCTTGCTAACAGTCATTATATGTGGGGGGCTGCCTATTCCTTTGGGGTATTTCTCTGAGGTAAGTCAGGCTTGTATTTCTATCTTCAGGCTAGTCAGCTCCTCAGGCAGTGCCGAGTTGCATAGGTAGTGATAGGCGCAATCCACTGCTGCTTATAGTTGTGTGAGGATAGATCAGGTACTGCAGTCTACAGAGATTCCACGTCTCAGAGCTCGTCCTATTGTTTTTGGTTATTGCCAGATCTCTGTATGTGCGCTGATTACTGCACGCTGTGTTGCCTGATTGCCAGCCACAACAGTACAAGGAGCCCCACCAATGATTCCCAATAGAGGGAAAAAAGAAATCCTGACATCATTTTTTTTTTCTTAGCTCTGTCTTCAGTCTTTTTTTTCCCCTAGACATTAGAGTGCTTCAGGACACAGCTGTGGACATGGATATTCAGGCTCTGTGCTCCTCAATGGATAATCTCGTTGTAAATGTACAAAAGATTCAAGATACTATTGATCAGAAATCGATGCTAGAACCAAGAATTCCGATTCCTGATTTGTTTTTTGATGACAGAACTAAGTTCCTGAGCTTCAGAAATAATTGTAAGCTATTTTTGGCCTTGAAACCTCATTCTTCTGGTAATCCTATTCAACAGGTTTTGATTATTATTTCTTTTTTGCGCGGCGACCCACAGGACTGGGCGTTTTCTCTTGCACCAGGAGATTCTGCATTGAGTAATGTTGATGCATTTTTCCAGGCGCTGGGATTGCTTTACGATGAGCCTAATTCAGTGGATCAGGCTGAGAAAAATCTGCTGGCTTTATGCCAGGGTCAGGATGATGTAGAAGTATATTGTCAGAAATTTAGGAAGTGGTCAGTACTCACTCTGTGGAATGAATCTGCACTAGCGGCTTTGTTCAGAAAGGGTCTCTCTGAAGCTCTTAAGGATGTTATGGTGGGATTTCCTATGCCTGCTGGTTTGAATGAGTCTATGTCCTTGGCCATTCAGATCGGTCGTCGCTTGCGCGAGCGTAAATCTGTGCACCATCTGGCGGTATTGTCTGAGAGTAAACCTGAGCCTACGCAGTGCGACAGGACTATGACTAAAGTAGAACGGCAAGAACACAGACGTCTGAACAGACTGTGTTTCTATTGTGGTGATTCTACTCATGCTATTTCTAATTGTCCTAAACGCACTAGGCGGTTCGATAGCTCTGCCGTTATTGGTACTGTACAGTCCAAATTCCTTTTGTCCATTACCTTAATGTGCTCTTTGTCATCGTATTCTGTCATGGCGTTTGTGGATTCAGGCGCTGCCCTGAATCTGATGGATTTGGATTATGCTAAACGTTGTGGATTTTTCTTGGAGCCTTTGCGGTGTCCTATTCCGTTGAGAGGAATTGATGCTACACCTTTGGCCAAGAATAAGCCTCAGTACTGGGCCCAGCTGACCATGTGCATGGCTCCTGCACATCAGGAAGTTATTCGCTTTCTGGTACTGCATAATTTGCATGATGTGGTCATGTTGGGGTTGCCATGGCTACAAACCCATAATCCAGTATTGGATTGGAACTCTATGTCGGTAACCAGCTGGGGTTGTCAGGGAGTACATGGTGATGTTCCATTTTTGTCTATTTCGTCATCTATTCCTTCTGACATCCCAGAGTTCTTGTCGGACTTTCAGGATGTATTTGAAGAGTCCAAGTCTGATGCCCTACCTCCGCATAGGAATTGTGATTGTGCTATCGATTTGATTCCTGGTAGTAAATTCCCTAAGGGTCGTTTATTTAATTTGTCCGTACCTGAACACACCGCTATGCGCAGTTATGTGAAGGAGTCCCTGGAGAAGGGACATATTCGCCCATCGTCGTCACCATTGGGAGCAGGGTTCTTTTTTGTAGCCAAGAAGGATGGTTCGCTAAGACCGTGTATTGATTACCGCCTTCTTAATAAGATCACTGTTAAGTTTCAGTATCCCTTGCCATTGATTTCTGACTTGTTTGCTCGGATTAAGGGGGCTAGTTGGTTTACTAAGATTGATCTTCGTGGTGCGTATAATCTGGTGAGAATCAGGCAGGGAGATGAATGGAAAACGGCATTTAATACGCCCGAGGGTCATTTTGAGTATCTGGTGATGCCGTTCGGACTTGCCAATGCTCCATCTGTTTTTCAGTCTTTTATGCATGACATTTTCCGTGAGTATCTGGATAAATTCTTGATTGTTTACTTGGATGACATTTTGATCTTCTCAGATGATTGGGAGTCTCATGTGAAGCAAGTCAGAATGGTTTTCCAGGTACTGCGTGCTAATTCCTTGTTCGTGAAGGGATCAAAGTGTCTCTTCGGTGTGCAGAAAGTTTCATTTTTGGGATTCATCTTTTCCCCTTCTACTATCGAGATGGATCCGGTTAAGGTTCAGGCCATCCAGGATTGGACTCAGCCGACATCTCTAAAAAGTCTGCAGAAATTCCTGGGCTTTGCTAATTTTTATCGTCGCTTCATCTGTAATTTTTCTAGCATTGCCAGACCATTGACCGATTTGACCAAGAAGGGTGCTGATTTGGTTAATTGGTCTTCTGCTGCCGTGGAAGCTTTTCAGGAGTTGAAGCGTCGTTTTTGCTGTGCCCCTGTGTTGTGTCAACCTGATGTTTCTCTTCCGTTCCAGGTCGAGGTTGATGCTTCTGAGATTGGTGCAGGGGCGGTTTTGTCACAGAGAGGTTCTGGTTGCTCAGTGTTCAAACCATGTGCTTTCTTTTCCAGGAAATTTTCTGCTGCTGAGCGTAATTATGATGTGGGCAACCGAGAGTTGCTGGCCATGAAGTGGGCATTCGAGGAGTGGCGTCATTGGCTTGAGGGTGCTAAGCATCGCGTGGTGGTATTGACTGATCATAAGAACCTTACTTATCTTGAGTCTGCCAAGCGCTTGAATCCTAGACAGGCCCGTTGGTCGTTATTTTTTGCTCGTTTTGATTTTGTGATTTCATACCTTCCGGGCTCTAAAAATGTGAAGGCGGATGCTCTGTCTAGGAGTTTTGTGCCCGACTCTCCGGGGTTATCTGAGCCGGCGAGTATCCTCAAGGAAGGAGTCATTGTGTCTGCCATCTCCCCTGATTTGCGGAGAGTGTTGCAGAAATTTCAGGCTAATAAACCTGATCGTTGTCCGGCCGAGAAACTGTTCGTCCCTGATAGGTGGACTAGTAAAGTTATCTCTGAACTTCATTGTTCGGTGCTGGCCGGTCATCCAGGAATCTTTGGTACCAGGGAGTTGGTTGCTAGATCCTTCTGGTGGCCATCTCTGTCACGGGATGTGCGTGCTTTTGTGCAGTCCTGTTGAATTTGTGCTAGGGCTAAGCCCTGCTGTTCACGTGCCAGTGGGTTGCTTTTGCCCTTGCCGGTCCCGAAGAGGCCTTGGACACATATTTCGATGGATTTCATTTCTGACCTTCCCGTTTCTCAAAAAATGTCGGTCATTTGGGTGGTCTGTGATCGCTTTTCTAAAATGGTCCATCTGGTGCCCTTGGTTAAATTGCCTTCCTCCTCTGATTTGGTGCCTTTGTTCTTCCAGCATGTGGTTCGTTTACATGGCATTCCTGAGAATATTGTTTCTGACAGAGGTTCCCAGTTTGTCTCGAGGTTCTGGCGAGCCTTTTGTGGTAGGATGGGCATTGACCTATCTTTCTCCTCGGCCTTCCATCCTCAGACTAATGGCCAGACCGAACGAACCAATCAGACCTTGGAAACATATCTGAGATGTTTTGTTTCCGCTGACCAGGATGATTGGGTGTCATTTTTGCCGTTGGCTGAGTTCGCCCTTAATAATCGGGCCAGCTCGGCTACCTTGGTCTTTCCATTTTTCTGCAATTCTGGGTTCCATCCTCGTTTCTCTTCAGGACAGGTTGAGTCTTCGGACTGTCCTGGTGTGGATTCTGTGGTGGACAGGTTGCAGCAGATCTGGACTCAGGTAGTGGACAATTTGACCTTGTCCCAGGAGAAGGCTCAGCTTTTCGCTAATCGCAGACGCCGTGTGGGACCCCGACTTCGTGTTGGGGATCTGGTTTGGTTATCTTCTCGTCATATTCCTATGAAGGTTTCCTCTCCTAAATTTAAACCTCGTTTTATTGGTCCGTATAGGATTTCTGAGATTCTCAATCCGGTGTCTTTTCGTCTGACCCTCCCAGACTCCTTTTCCATACATAATGTATTCCATAGGTCGTTGTTGAGGAGATACGTGGCACCTATGGTTCCATCTGTGGAGCCTCCTGCCCCTGTTTTGGTGGAGGGGGAATTGGAGTATATTGTGGAGAAGATTTTGGATTCTCGTGTCTCTAGACGGAAACTCCAGTATCTGGTCAAATGGAAGGGTTATGCTCAGGAAGATAATTCCTGGGTTTTTGCCTCTGATGTCCATGCCCCAGATCTTGTTCGTGCCTTTCATGTGGCTCATCCTGGTCGGCCTGGGGGTTCTGGTGAGGGTTCGGTGACCCCTCCTCAAGGGGGGGGTACTGTTGTGAATTCTGTGGCTGAGTTCACTTCTGTGGTCACAAGTGGTATTGCAGTCTCTGGGCTTCCTCCCTCAGGTGTTTTGGTGAGCTCGTTGGCTGCCTTGCTATTTAGCTCCACCTGAGTCTGTCTTCCTTGCTCCTTGTCAATGTTCCAGTGTTGGATCTGAGCTACTGCATCTTTCCTTTGGCCTGCTGCTCTGCTAGATAAGTAACATACATAGTAACATAGTAACATAGTTAGTAAGGCCGAAAAAAGACATTTGTCCATCCAGTTCAGCCTATATTCCATCATAATAAATACCCAGATCTACGTCCTTCTACAGAACCTAATAATTGTATGATACAATATTGTTCTGCTCCAGGAAGAAGTGCTTCTAGTTTGTTTTCTGTTTTTTCTGTCCAGCTTGCTATTAACTTTTGCTGGAAGCTCTGAGAAGCAAAGGGTTGCACCGCCATGCTGTTAGTTCGGCACGGTGGGTCTTTTTGCCCCTTTGCGTGGTTTTCGTTTTAGGGTTTTTTGTAGACTGCATAGTTCTCTTTGCTATCCTCGCTCTGTCTAGAATATCGGGCCTCACTTTGCTGAATCTATTTCATTCCTACGTTTGTCTTTTCATCTTGCTAACAGTCATTATATGTGGGGGGCTGCCTATTCCTTTGGGGTATTTCTCTGAGGTAAGTCAGGCTTGTATTTCTATCTTCAGGCTAGTCAGCTCCTCAGGCAGTGCCGAGTTGCATAGGTAGTGATAGGCGCAATCCACTGCTGCTTATAGTTGTGTGAGGATAGATCAGGTACTGCAGTCTACAGAGATTCCACGTCTCAGAGCTCGTCCTATTGTTTTTGGTTATTGCCAGATCTCTGTATGTGCGCTGATTACTGCACGCTGTGTTGCCTGATTGCCAGCCACAACAGATAGCACGTTCGATCGCATTAAGTTACTTGGAGACCAGGGTTGGTTCGGCAAGTTACTTGGGAAAGGGGCAAAACGTTCGATCGGTCGCATTAAGTTACTTGGAGACCAGGGTTGGTTCGGCAAGTTACTTGGGAAAGGGGGAAAACGTTCGATCGGTCGCATTAAGTTACTTGGAGACCGGGATTGGCGTCATGTTCCCCTAACCCTAACCCTAACCCCTAACCCTAACCCTAACCCTAACCCCTAACCCTAACCCTAACCCTAACCCGGGGGTGGCGTTTTTAAGATTCTCCTCTAACCCTAACCCCAGGGGTCATTAAGTTACTTGGAGACCAGGGTTGGTTCGGCAAGTTACTTGGGAAAGGGGGAAAACGCAAACTCCTGGGATTAGGTTTAGGCTGCAACTCCAATGGTTAGGGTTAGAGTAGAGAACAGGGGAGGGATAGCACGTTCGATCGCATTAAGTTACTTGGAGACCAGGGTTGGTTCGGCAAGTTACTTGGGAAAGGGGGAAAACGTTCGATCGGTCGCATTAAGTTACTTGGAGACCAGGGTTGGTTCGGCAAGTTACTTGGGAAAGGGGGAAAACGCAAACTCCTGGGATTAGGTTTAGGCTGCAACTCCAATGGTTAGGGTTAGAGTAGAGAACAGGGGAGGGATAGCACGTTCGATCGCATTAAGTTACTTTGAGACCAGGGTTGGTTCGGCAAGTTACTTGGGAAAGGGGGAAAACGTTCGATCGGTCGCATTAAGTTACTTGGAGACCAGGGTTGGTTCGGCAAGTTACTTGGGAAAGGGGGAAAACGTTCGATCGGTCGCATTAAGTTACTTGGAGACCAGGGTTGGTTCGGCAAGTTACTTGGGAAAGGGGGAAAACGTTCGATCGGTCGCATTAAGTTACTTGGAGACCGGGATTGGCGTCATGTTCCCCTAACCCTAACCCTAACCCTAACCCGGGGGTGGCGTTTTTAAGATTCTCCTCTAACCCTAACCCCAGGGGTCATTAAGTTACTTGGAGACCAGGGTTGGTTCGGCAAGTTACTTGGGAAAGGGGGAAAACGCAAACTCCTGGGATTAGGTTTAGGATGCAACTCCAATGGTTAGGGTTAGAGTAGAGAACAGGGGAGGGATAGCACGTTCGATCGCATTAAGTTACTTGGAGACCAGGGTTGGTTCGGCAAGTTACTTGGGAAAGGGGGAAAACGTTCGATCGGTCGCATTAAGTTACTTGGAGACCAGGGTTGGTTCGGCAAGTTACTTGGGAAAGGGGGAAAACGCAAACTCCTGGGATTAGGTTTAGGCTGCAACTCCAATGGTTAGGGTTAGAGTAGAGAACAGGGGAGGGATAGCACGTTCGATCGCATTAAGTTACTTGGAGACCAGGGTTGGTTCGTCAAGTTACTTGGGAAAGGGGGAAAACGTTCGATCGGTCGCATTAAGTTACTTGGAGACCAGGGTTGGTTCGGCAAGTTACTTGGGAAAGGGGGAAAACGTTCGATCGGTCGCATTAAGTTACTTGGAGACCGGGATTGGCGTCATGTTCCCCTAACCCTAACCCTAACCCTAACCCGGGGGTGGCGTTTTTAAGATTCTCCTCTAACCCTAACCCCAGGGGTCATTAAGTTACTTGGAGACCAGGGTTGGTTCGGCAAGTTACTTGGGAAAGGGGGAAAACGCAAACTCCTGGGATTAGGTTTAGGCTGCAACTCCAATGGTTAGGGTTAGAGTAGAGAACAGGGGAGGGATAGCACGTTCGATCGCATTAAGTTACTTGGAGACCAGGGTTAGTTCGGCAAGTTACTTGGGAAAGGGGGAAAACATTCGATCGGTCGCATTAAGTTACTTGGAGACCGGGATTGGCGTCATGTTCCCCTAACCCTAACCCTAACCCTAACCCGGGGGTGGCGTTTTTAAGATTCTCCTCTAACCCTAACCCCAGGGGTCATTAAGTTACTTGGAGACCAGGGTTGGTTCGGCAAGTTACTTGGGAAAGGGGGAAAACGCAAACTCCTGGGATTAGGTTTAGGCTGCAACTCCAATGGTTAGGGTTAGAGTAGAGAACAGGGGAGGGATAGCACGTTCGATCGCATTAAGTTACTTGGAGACCAGGGTTGGTTCGGCAAGTTACTTGGGAAAGGGGGAAAACGTTCGATCGGTCGCATTAAGTTACTTGGAGACCAGGGTTGGTTCGGCAAGTTACTTGGGAAAGGGGGAAAACGTTCAATCGGTCGCATTAAGTTACTTGGAGACCGGGATTGGCGTCATGTTCCCCTAACCCTAACCCTAACCCTAACCCGGGGGTGGCGTTTTTAAGATTCTCCTCTAACCCTAACCCCAGGGGTCATTAAGTTACTTGGAGACCAGGGTTGGTTCGGCAAGTTACTTGGGAAAGGGGGAAAACGCAAACTCCTGGGATTAGGTTTAGGCTGCAACTCCAATGGTTAGGGTTAGAGTAGAGAACAGGGGAGGGATAGCACGTTCGATCGCATTAAGTTACTTGGAGACCAGGGTTGGTTCGGCAAGTTACTTGGGAAAGGGGGAAAACGTTCGATCGGTCGCATTAAGTTACTTGGAGACCAGGGTTGGTTCGGCAAGTTACTTGGGAAAGGGGGAAAACGCAAACTCCTGGGATTAGGTTTAGGCTGCAACTCCAATGG
Source organism: Ranitomeya imitator (assembly GCF_032444005.1). Lineage (NCBI taxonomy): Eukaryota > Metazoa > Chordata > Amphibia > Anura > Dendrobatidae > Ranitomeya > Ranitomeya imitator. Next base: position 1,827,585 of record NC_091287.1, read on the forward strand.
TTAGGGTTAGAGTAGAGAACAGGGGAGGGATAGCACGTTCGATCGCATTAAGTTACTTGGAGACCAGGGTTGGTTCGTCAAGTTACTTGGGAAAGGGGGAAAACGTTCGATCGGTCGCATTAAGTTACTTGGAGACCAGGGTTGGTTCGGCAAGTTACTTGGGAAAGGGGGAAAACGTTCGATCGGTCGCATTAAGTTACTTGGAGACCGGGATTGGCGTCATGTTCCCCTAACCCTAACCCTAACCCTAACCCGGGGGTGGCGTTTTTAAGATTCTCCTCTAACCCTAACCCCAGGGGTCATTAAGTTACTTGGAGACCAGGGTTGGTTTGGCAAGTTACTTGGGAAAGGGGGAAAACGCAAACTCCTGGGATTAGGTTTAGGCTGCAACTCCAATGGTTAGGGTTAGAGTAGAGAACAGGGGAGGGATAACACGTTCGATCGCATTAAGTTACTTGGAGACCAGGGTTGGTTCGGCAAGTTACTTGGGAAAGGGGGAAAACGTTCGATCGGTCGCATTAAGTTACTTGGAGACCAGGGTTGGTTCGGCAAGTTACTTGGGAAAGGGGGAAAACGTTCGATCGGTCGCATTAAGTTACTTGGAGACCGGGATTGGCGTCATGTTCCCCTAACCCTAACCCTAACCCTAACCCGGGGGTGGCGTTTTTAAGATTCTCCTCTAACCCTAACCCCAGGGGTCATTAAGTTACTTGGAGACCAGGGTTGGTTCGGCAAGTTACTTGGGAAAGGGGGAAAACGCAAACTCCTGGGATTAGGTTTAGGCTGCAACTCCAATGGTTAGGGTTAGAGTAGAGAACAGGGGAGGGATAGCACGTTTGATCGCATTAAGTTACTTGGAGACCAGGGTTGGTTCGGCAAGTTACTTGGGAAAGGGGGAAAACGTTCGATCGGTCGCATTAAGTTACTTGGAGACCAGGGTTGGTTCGGCAAGTTACTTGGGAAAGGGGGAAAACGTTCGATCGGTCGCATTAAGTTACTTGGAGACCGGGATTGGCGTCATGTTCCCCTAACCCTAACCCTAACCCTAACCCGGGGGTGGCGTTTTTAAGATTCTCCTCTAACCCTAACCCCAGGGGTCATTAAGTTACTTGGAGACCAGGGTTGGTTCGCCAAGTTACTTGGGAAAGGGGGAAAACGCAAACTCCTGGGATTAGGTTTAGGCTGCAACTCCAATGGTTAGGGTTAGAGTAGAGAACAGGGGAGGGATAGCACGTTTGATCGCATTAAGTTACTTGGAGACCAGGGTTGGTTCGACAAGTTACTTGGGAAAGGGGGAAAATGTTCGATCGGTTGCATTAAGTTACTTGGAGACCAGGGTTGGTTCGGCAAGTTACTTGGGAAAGGGGGAAAACGTTCGATCGGTCGCATTAAGTTACTTGAAGACCGGGATTGGCGTCATGTTCCCCTAACCCTAACCCTAACCCTAACCCGGTGGTGGCGTTTTTAAGATTCTCCTCTAACCCTAACCCCAGGGGTCATTAAGTTACTTGGAGACCAGGGTTGGTTCGGCAAGTTACTTGGGAAAGGGGGAAAACGCAAACTCCTGGGATTAGGTTTAGGCTGCAACTCCAATGGTTAGGGTTAGAGTAGAGAACAGGGGAGGGATAGCACGTTCGATCGCATTAAGTTACTTGGAGACCAGGGTTGGTTCGGCAAGTTACTTGGGAAAGGGGGAAAACGATCGATCGGTCGCATTAAGTTACTTGGAGACCAGGGTTGGTTCGGCAAGTTACTTGGGAAAGGGGGAAAACGTTCGATCGGTTGCATTAAGTTGCTTGGAGACCAGGGTTGGTTCGGCAAGTTACTTGGGAAAGGGGGAAAACGTTCGATCGGTCGCATTAAGTTACTTGGAGACCGGGATTGGCGTCATGTTCCCCTAACCCTAACCCTAACCCGGGGGTGGCGTTTTTAAGATTCTCCTCTAACCCTAACCCCAGGGGTCATTAAGTTACTTGGAGACCAGGGTTGGTTCGGCAAGTTACTTGGGAAAGGGGGAAAACGCAAACTCCTGGGATTAGGTTTAGGCTGCAACTCCAATGGTTAGGGTTAGAGTAGAGAACAGGGGAGGGATAGCACGTTCGATCGCATTAAGTTACTTGGAGACCAGGGTTGGTTCGGCAAGTTACTTGGGAAAGGGGGAAAACGTTCGATCGGTCGCATTAAGTTACTTGGAGACCAGGGTTGGTTCGGCAAGTTACTTGGGAAAGGGGGAAAACGTTCGATCGGTCGCATTAAGTTAATTGGAGACCGGGATTGGCGTCATGTTCCCCTAACCCTAACCCTAACCCTAACCCCTAACCCTAACCCTAACCCGAGGGTGGCGTTTTTAAGATTCTCCTCTAACCCTAACCCCAGGGGTCATTAAGTTACTTGGAGACCAGGGTTGGTTCGGCAAGTTACTTGGGAAAGGGGGAAAACGCAAACTCCTGGGATTAGGTTTAGGCTGCAACTCCAATGGTTAGGGTTAGAGTAGAGAACAGGGGAGGGATAGCACGTTCGATCGCATTAAGTTACTTGGAGACCAGGGTTGGTTCGGCAAGTTACTTGGGAAAGGGGGAAAACGTTCGATCGGTCGCATTAAGTTACTTGGAGACCAGGGTTGGTTCGGCAAGTTACTTGGGAAAGGGGGAAAACGCAAACTCCTGGGATTAGGTTTAGGCTGCAACTCCAATGGTTAGGGTTAGAGTAGAGAACAGGGGAGGGATAGCACGTTCGATCGCATTAAGTTACTTGGAGACCAGGGTTGGTTCGTCAAGTTACTTGGGAAAGGGGGAAAACGTTCGATCGGTCGCATTAAGTTACTTGGAGACCAGGGTTGGTTCGGCAAGTTACTTGGGAAAGGGGGAAAACGTTCGATCGGTCGCATTAAGTTACTTGGAGACCGGGATTGGCATCATGTTCCCCTAACCCTAACCCTAACCCTAACCCGGGGGTGGCGTTTTTAAGATTCTCCTCTAACCCTAACCCCAGGGGTCATTAAGTTACTTGGAGACCAGGGTTGGTTCGGCAAGTTACTTGGGAAAGGGGGAAAACGCAAACTCCTGGGATTAGGTTTAGGCTGCAACTCCAATGGTTAGGGTTAGAGTAGAGAACAGGGGAAGGATAGCACGTTCGATCGCATTAAGTTACTTGGAGACCAGGGTTGGTTCGTCAAGTTACTTGGGAAAGGGGGAAAACGTTCGATCGGTCGCATTAAGTTACTTGGAGACCAGGGTTGGTTCGGCAAGTTACTTGGGAAAGGGGGAAAACGTTCGATCGGTCGCATTAAGTTACTTGGAGACCGGGATTGGCGTCATGTTCCCCTAACCCTAACCCTAACCCGGGGGTGGCGTTTTTAAGATTCTCCTCTAACCCTAACCCCAGGGGTCATTAAGTTACTTGGAGACCAGGGTTGGTTCGGCAAGTTACTTGGGAAAGGGGGAAAACGCAAACTCCTGGGATTAGGTTTAGGCTGCAACTCCAATGGTTAGGGTTAGAGTAGAGAACAGGGGAGGGATAGCACGTTCGATCGCATTAAGTTACTTGGAGACCAGGGTTGGTTCGGCAAGTTACTTGGGAAAGGAGGAAAACGTTCGATCGGTCGCATTAAGTTACTTGGAGACCAGGGTTGGTTCGGCAAGTTACTTGGGAAAGGGGGAAAACGTTCGATCGGTCGCATTAAGTTACTTGGAGACCGGGATTGGCGTCATGTTCCCCTAACCCTAACCCTAACCCTAGCCCTAACCCTAACCCGGGGGTGGCGTTTTTAAGATTCTCCTCTAACCCTAACCCCAGGGGTCATTAAGTTACTTGGAGACCAGGGTTGGTTCGGCAAGTTACTTGGGAAAGGGGGAAAACGCAAACTCCTGGGATTAGGTTTAGGCTGCAACTCCAATGGTTAGGGTTAGAGTAGAGAACAGGGGAGGGATAGCACGTTCGATCGCATTAAGTTACTTGGAGACCAGGGTTGGTTCGGCAAGTTACTTGGGAAAGGGGGAAAACGTTCGATCGGTCGCATTAAGTTACTTGGAGACCAGGGTTGGTTCGGCAAGTTACTTGGGAAAGGGGGAAAACGTTCGATCGGTCGCATTAAGTTACTTGGAGACCGGGATTGGCGTCATGTTCCCCTAACCCTAACCCTAACCCGGGGGTGGCGTTTTTAAGATTCTCCTCTAACCCTAACCCCAGGGGTCATTAAGTTACTTGGAGACCAGGGTTGGTTCGGCAAGTTACTTGGGAAAGGGGGAAAACGCCATCTCCTGGGATTAGGTTTAGGCTGCAACTCCAATGGTTAGGGTTAGAGTAGAGAACAGGGGAGGGATAGCACGTTCGATCGCATTAAGTTACTTGGAGACCAGGGTTGGTTCGGCAAGTTACTTGGGAAAGGGGGAAAACGTTCGATCGGTCGCATTAAGTTACTTGGAGACCAGGGTTGGTTCGGCAAGTTACTTGGGAAAGGGGGAAAACGTTCGATCGGTCGCATTAAGTTACTTGGAGACCGGGATTGGCGTCATGTTCCCCTAACCCTAACCCTAACCCTAACCCGGTGGTGGCGTTTTTAAGATTCTCCTCTAACCCTAACCCCAGGGTTCATTAAGTTACTTGGAGACCAGGGTTGGTTCGGCAAGTTACTTGGGAAAGGGGGAAAACGCAAACTCCTGGGATTAGGTTTAGGCTGCAACTCCAATGGTTAGGGTTAGAGTAGAGAACAGGGGAGGGATAGCACGTTCGATCGCATTAAGTTACTTGGAGACCAGGGTTGGTTCGGCAAGTTACTTGGGAAAGGGGGAAAACGTTCGATCGGTCGCATTAAGTTACTTGGAGACCAGGGTTGGTTCGGCAAGATACTTGGGAAAGGGGGAAAACGTTCGATCGGTTGCATTAAGTTGCTTGGAGACCAGGGTTGGTTCGGCAAGTTACTTGGGAAAGGGGGAAAACGTTCGATCGGTCGCATTAAGTTACTTGGAGACCGGGATTGGCGTCATGTTCCCCTAACCCTAACCCTAACCCGGGGGTGGCGTTTTTAAGATTCTCCTCTAACCCTAACCCCAGGGGTCATTAAGTTACTTGGAGACCAGGGTTGGTTCGGCAAGTTACTTGGGAAAGGGGGAAAACGCAAACTCCTGGGATTAGGTTTAGGCTGCAACTCCAATGGTTAGGGTTAGAGTAGAGAACAGGGGAGGGATAGCACGTTCGATCGCATTAAGTTACTTGGAGACCAGGGTTGGTTCGGCAAGTAACTTGGGAAAGGGGGAAAACGTTCGATCGGTCGCATTAAGTTACTTGGAGACCAGGGTTGGTTCGGCAAGTTACTTGGGAAAGGGGGAAAACGTTCGATCGGTCGCATTAAGTTACTTGGAGACCGGGATTGGCGTCATGTTCCCCTAACCCTAACCCTAACCCTAACCCCTAACCCTAACCCTAACCCTAACCCTAACCCGAGGGTGGCGTTTTTAAGATTCTCCTCTAACCCTAACCCCAGGGGTCATTAAGTTACTTGGAGACCAGGGTTGGTTCGGCAAGTTACTTGGGAAAGGGGGAAAACGCAAACTCCTGGGATTAGGTTTAGGCTGCAACTCCAATGGTTAGGGTTAGAGTAGAGAACAGGGGAGGGATAGCACGTTCGATCGCATTAAGTTACTTGGAGACCAGGGTTGGTTCGGCAAGTTACTTGGGAAAGGGGGAAAACGTTCGATCGGTCGCATTAAGTTACTTGGAGACCAGGGTTGGTTCGGCAAGTTACTTGGGAAAGGGGGAAAACGCAAACTCCTGGGATTAGGTTTAGGCTGCAACTCCAATGGTTAGGGTTAGAGTAGAGAACAGGGGAGGGATAGCACGTTCGATCGCATTAAGTTACTTGGAGACCAGGGTTGGTTCGGCAAGTTACTTGGGAAAGGGGGAAAACGTTCGATCGGTCGCATTAAGTTACTTGGAGACCAGGGTTGGTTCGGCAAGTTACTTGGGAAAGGGGGAAAACGCAAACTCCTGGGATTAGGTTTAGGCTGCAACTCCAATGGTTAGGGTTAGAGTAGAGAACAGGGGAGGGATAGCACGTTCGGTCGCATTAAGTTACTTGGAGACCGGGATTGGCGTCATGTTCCCCTAACCCTAACCCTAACCCGGGGGTGGCGTTTTTAAGATTCTCCTCTAACCCTAACCCCAGGGGTCATTAAGTTACTTGGAGACCAGGGTTGGTTCGGCAAGTTACTTGGGAAAGGGGGAAAACGCAAACTCCTGGGATTAGGTTTAGGCTGCAACTCCAATGGTTAGGGTTAGAGTAGAGAACAGGGGAGGGATAGCACGTTCGATCGCATTAAGTTACTTGGAGACCAGGGTTGGTTCGGCAAGTAACTTGGGAAAGGGGGAAAACGTTCGATCGGTCGCATTAAGTTACTTGGAGACCAGGGTTGGTTCGGCAAGTTACTTGGGAAAGGGGGAAAACGTTCGATCGGTCGCATTAAGTTACTTGGAGACCGGGATTGGCGTCATGTTCCCCTAACCCTAACCCTAACCCTAACCCCTAACCCTAACCCTAACCCTAACCCTAACCCGAGGGTGGCGTTTTTAAGATTCTCCTCTAACCCTAACCCCAGGGGTCATTAAGTTACTTGGAGACCAGGGTTGGTTCGGCAAGTTACTTGGGAAAGGGGGAAAACGCAAACTCCTGGGATTAGGTTTAGGCTGCAACTCCAATGGTTAGGGTTAGAGTAGAGAACAGGGGAGGGATAGCACGTTCGATCGCATTAAGTTACTTGGAGACCAGGGTTGGTTCGGCAAGTTACTTGGGAAAGGGGGAAAACGTTCGATCGGTCGCATTAAGTTACTTGGAGACCAGGGTTGGTTCGGCAAGTTACTTGGGAAAGGGGGAAAACGCAAACTCCTGGGATTAGGTTTAGGCTGCAACTCCAATGGTTAGGGTTAGAGTAGAGAACAGGGGAGGGATAGCACGTTCGATCGCATTAAGTTACTTGGAGACCAGGGTTGGTTCGTCAAGTTACTTGGGAAAGGGGGAAAACGTTCGATCGGTCGCATTAAGTTACTTGGAGACCAGGGTTGGTTCGGCAAGTTACTTGGGAAAGGGGGAAAACGTTCGATCGGTCGCATTAAGTTACTTGGAGACCGGGATTGGCGTCATGTTCCCCTAACCCTAACCCTAACCCTAACCCGGGGGTGGCGTTTTTAAGATTCTCCTCTAACCCTAACCCCAGGGGTCATTAAGTTACTTGGAGACCAGGGTTGGTTCGGCAAGTTACTTGGGAAAGGGGGAAAACGCAAACTCCTGGGATTAGGTTTAGGCTGCAACTCCAATGGTTAGGGTTAGAGTAGAGAACAGGGGAGGGATAGCACGTTCGATCGCATTAAGTTACTTGGAGACCAGGGTTGGTTCGTCAAGTTACTTGGGAAAGGGGGAAAACGTTCGATCGGTCGCATTAAGTTACTTGGAGACCAGGGTTGGTTCGGCAAGTTACTTGGGAAAGGGGGAAAACGTTCGATCGGTCGCATTAAGTTACTTGGAGACCGGGATTGGCGTCATGTTCCCCTAACCCTAACCCTAACCCGGGGGTGGCGTTTTTAAGATTCTCCTCTAACCCTAACCCCAGGGGTCATTAAGTTACTTGGAGACCAGGGTTGGTTCGGCAAGTTACTTGGGAAAGGGGGAAAACGCAAACTCCTGGGATTAGGTTTAGGCTGCAACTCCAATGGTTAGGGTTAGAGTAGAGAACAGGGGAGGGATAGCACGTTCGATCGCATTAAGTTACTTGGAGACCAGGGTTGGTTCGGCAAGTTACTTGGGAAAGGGGGAAAACGTTCGATCGGTCGCATTAAGTTACTTGGAGACCAGGGTTGGTTCGGCAAGTTACTTGGGAAAGGGGGAAAACGCAAACTCCTGGGATTAGGTTTAGGCTGCAACTCCAATGGTTAGGGTTAGAGTAGAGAACAGGGGAGGGATAGCACGTTCGATCGCATTAAGTTACTTGGAGACCAGGGTTGGTTCGTCAAGTTACTTGGGAAAGGGGGAAAACGTTCGATCGGTCGCATTAAGTTACTTGGAGACCAGGGTTGGTTCGGCAAGTTACTTGGGAAAGGGGGAAAACGTTCGATCGGTCGCATTAAGTTACTTGGAGACCGGGATTGGCGTCATGTTCCCCTAACCCTAACCCTAACCCGGGGGTGGCGTTTTTAAGATTCTCCTCTAACCCTAACCCCAGGGGTCATTAAGTTACTTGGAGACCAGGGTTGGTTCGGCAAGTTACTTGGGAAAGGGGGAAAACGCAAACTCCTGGGATTAGGTTTAGGCTGCAACTCCAATGGTTAGGGTTAGAGTAGAGAACAGGGGAGGGATAGCACGTTCGATCGCATTAAGTTACTTGGAGACCAGGGTTGGTTCGTCAAGTTACTTGGGAAAGGGGGAAAACGTTCGATCGGTCGCATTAAGTTACTTGGAGACCAGGGTTGGTTCGGCAAGTTACTTGGGAAAGGGGGAAAACGTTCGATCGGTCGCATTAAGTTACTTGGAGACCGGGATTGGCGTCATGTTCCCCTAACCCTAACCCTAACCCGGGGGTGGCGTTTTTAAGATTCTCCTCTAACCCTAACCCCAGGGGTCATTAAGTTACTTGGAGACCAGGGTTGGTTCGGCAAGTTACTTGGGAAAGGGGGAAAACGCAAACTCCTGGGATTAGGTTTAGGCTGCAACTCCAATGGTTAGGGTTAGAGTAGAGAACAGGGGAGGGATAGCACGTTCGATCGCATTAAGTTACTTGGAGACCAGGGTTGGTTCGGCAAGTTACTTGGGAAAGGGGGAAAACGTTCGATCGGTCGCATTAAGTTACTTGGAGACCAGGGTTGGTTCGGCAAGTTACTTGGGAAAGGGGGAAAACGTTCGATCGGTCGCATTAAGTTACTTGGAGACCGGGATTGGCGTCATGTTCCCCTAACCCTAACCCTAACCCTAACCTGGGGGTGGCGTTTTTAAGATTCTCCTCTAACCCTAACCCCAGGGGTCATTAAGTTACTTGGAGACCATGGTTGGTTCGGCAAGTTACTTGGGAAAGGGGGAAAACGCAAACTCCTGGGATTAGGTTTAGGCTGCAACTCCAATGGTTAGGGTTAGAGTAGAGAACAGGGGAGGGATAGCACGTTCGATCGCATTAAGTTACTTGGAGACCAGGGTTGGTTCGGCAAGTTACTTGGGAAAGGGGGAAAACGTTCGATCGGTCGCATTAAGTTACTTGGAGACCAGGGTTGGTTCGGCAAGTTACTTGGGAAAGGGGGAAAACGTTCGATCGGTCGCATTAAGTTACTTGGAGACCGGGATTGGCGTCATGTTCCCCTAACCCTAACCCTAACCCTAACCCGGGGGTGGCGTTTTTAAGATTCTCCTCTAACCCTAACCCCAGGGGTCATTAAGTTACTTGGAGACCAGGGTTGGTTCGCCAAGTTACTTGGGAAAGGGGGAAAACGCAAACTCCTGGGATTAGGTTTAGGCTGCAACTCCAATGGTTAGGGTTAGAGTAGAGAACAGGGGAGGGATAGCACGTTCGATCGCATTAAGTTACTTGGAGACCAGGGTTGGTTCGGCAAGTTACTTGGGAAAGGGGGAAAACGTTCGATCGGTTGCATTAAGTTACTTGGAGACCAGGGTTGGTTCGGCAAGTTACTTGGGAAAGGGGGAAAACGTTCGATCGGTCGCATTAAGTTACTTGGAGACCGGGATTGGCGTCATGTTCCCCTAACCCTAACCCTAACCCTAACCCGGTGGTGGCGTTTTTAAGATTCTCCTCTAACCCTAACCCCAGGGGTCATTAAGTTACTTGGAGACCAGGGTTGGTTCGGCAAGTTACTTGGGAAAGGGGGAAAACGCAAACTCCTGGGATTAGGTTTAGGCTGCAACTCCAATGGTTAGGGTTAGAGTAGAGAACAGGGGAGGGATAGCACGTTCGATCACATTAAGTTACTTGGAGACCAGGGTTGGTTCGGCAAGTTACTTGGGAAAGGGGGAAAACGTTCGATCGGTCGCATTAAGTTACTTGGAGACCAGGGTTGGTTCGGCAAGTTACTTGGGAAAGGGGGAAAACGTTCGATCAGTCGCATTACGTTACTTGGAGACCGGGATTGGCGTCATGTTCCCCTAACCCTAACCCTAACCCTAACCCGGGGGTGGCGTTTTTAAGATTCTCCTCTAACCCTAACCCCAGGGGTCATTAAGTTACTTGGAGACCAGGGTTGGTTCGGCAAGTTACTTGGGAAAGGGGGAAAACGCAAACTCCTGGGATTAGGTTTAGGCTGCAACTCCAATGGTTAGGGTTAGAGTAGAGAACAGGGGAGGGATAGCACGTTCGATCGCATTAAGTTACTTGGAGACCAGGGTTGGTTCAGCAAGTTACTTGGGAAAGGGGGAAAACGTTCGATCGGTCGCATTAAGTTACTTGGAGACCAGGGGTGGTTCGGCAGGTTACTTGGGAAAGGGGGAAAACGCAAACTCCTGGGATTAGGTTTAGGCTGCAACTCCAATGGTTAGGGTTAGAGTAGAGAACAGGGGAGGGATAGCACGTTCGATCGCATTAAGTTACTTGGAGACCAGGGTTGGTTCGTCAAGTTACTTGGGAAAGGGGGAAAACGTTCGATCGGTCTCATTAAGTTACTTGGAGACCAGGGTTGGTTCGGCAAGTTACTTGGGAAAGGGGGAAAACGTTCGATCGGTCGCATTAAGTTACTTGGAGACCGGGATTGGCGTCATGTTCCCCTAACCCTAACCCTAACCCTAACCCGGGGGTGGCGTTTTTAAGATTCTCCTCTAACCCTAACCCCAGGGGTCATTAAGTTACTTGGAGACCAGGGTTGGTTCGGCAAGTTACTTGGGAAAGGGGGAAAACGCAAACTCCTGGGATTAGGTTTAGGCTGCAACTCCAATGGTTAGGGTTAGAGTAGAGAACAGGGGAGGGATAGCACGTTCGATCGCATTAAGTTACTTGGAGACCAGGGTTGGTTCGGCAAGTTACTTGGGAAAGGGGGAAAACGTTCGATCGGTCGCATTAAGTTACTTGGAGACCAGGGTTGGTTCGGCAAGTTACTTGGGAAAGGGGGAAAACGCAAACTCCTGGGATTAGGTTTAGGCTGCAACTCCAATGGTTAGGGTTAGAGTAGAGAACAGGAGAGGGATAGCACGTTCGATCGCATTAAGTTACTTGGAGACCAGGGTTGGTTCGGCAAGTTACTTGGGAAAGGGGGAAAACGTTCGATCGGTCGCATTAAGTTACTTGGAGACCAGGGTTGGTTCGGCAAGTTACTTGGGAAAGGGGGAAAACGTTCAATCGGTCGCATTAAGTTACTTGGAGACCGGGATTGGCGTCATGTTCCCCTAACCCTAACCCTAACCCTAACCCAGGGGTGGCGTTTTTAAGATTCTCCTCTAACCCTAACCCCAGGGGTCATTAAGTTACTTGGAGACCAGGGTTGGTTCGGCAAGTTACTTGGGAAAGGGGTAAAACGCAAACTCCTGGGATTAGGTTTAGGCTGCAACTCCAATGGTTAGGGTTAAAGTAGAGAACAGGGGAGGGATAGCACGTTCGATCGCAGTAAGTTACTTGGAGACCAGGGTTGGTTCGGCAAGTTACTTGGGAAAGGGGGAAAACGTTCGATCGCTCGCATTAAGTTACTTGGAGACCAGGGTTGGTTCGGCAAGTTACTTGGGAAAGGAGGAAAACGTTCGATCGGTCGCATTAAGTTACTTGGAGACCGGGATTGGCGTCATGTTCCCCTAACCCTAACCCTAACCCTAACCCGGGGGTGGCGTTTTTAAGATTCTCCTCTAACCCTAACCCCAGGGGTCATTAAGTTACTTGGAGACCAGGGTTGGTTCGGCAAGTTACTTGGGAAAGGGGGAAAACGCAAACTCCTGGGATTAGGTTTAGGCTGCAACTCCAATGGTTAGGGTTAGAGTAGAGAACAGGGGAGGGATAGCACGTTCGATCGCATTAAGTTACTTGGAGACCAGGGTTGGTTCGGCAAGTTACTTGGGAAAGGGGGAAAACGTTCGATCAGTCGCATTAAGTTACTTGGAGACCAGGGTTGGTTCGGCAAGTTACTTGGGAAAGGGGGAAAACGTTCGATCGGTCGCATTAAGTTACTTTGATACCGGGATTGGCGTCATGTTCCCCTAACCCTAACCCCTAACCCTAACCCCTAACCCTAACCCTAACCCTAACCCCTAACCCTAACCCTAACCCTAACCCGAGGGTGGCGTTTTTAAGATTCTCCTCTAACCCTAACCCCAGGGGTCATTAAGTTACTTGGAGACCAGGGTTGGTTCGGCAAGTTACTTGGGAAAGGGGGAAAACGCAAACTCCTGGGATTAGGTTTAGGCTGCAACTCCAATGGTTAGGGTTAGAGTAGAGAACAGGGGAGGGATAGCACGTTCGATCGCATTAAGTTACTTGGAGACCAGGGTTGGTTCGGCAAGTTACTTGGGAAAGGGGGAAAACGTTCGATCGGTCGCATTAAGTTACTTGGAGACCAGGGTTGGTTCGGCAAGTTACTTGGGAAAGGGGGAAAGCGCAAACTCCTGGGATTAGGTTTAGGCTGCAACTCCAATGGTTAGGGTTAGAGTAGAGAACAGGGGAGGGATAGCACGTTCGATCGCATTAAGTTACTTGGAGACCAGGGTTGGTTCGTCAAGTTACTTGGGAAAGGGGGAAAACGTTCGATCGGTCGCATTAAGTTACTTGGAGACCAGGGTTGGTTCGGCAAGTTACTTGGGAAAGGGGGAAAACGTTCGATCGGTCGCATTAAGTTACTTGGAGACCGGGATTGGCGTCATGTTCCCCTAACCCTAACCCTAACCCGGGGGTGGCGTTTTTAAGATTCTCCTCTAACCCTAACCCCAGGGGTCATTAAGTTACTTGGAGACCAGGGTTGGTTCGGCAAGTTACTTGGGAAAGGGGGAAAACGCAAACTCCTGGGATTAGGTTTAGGCTGCAACTCCAATGGTTAGGGTTAGAGTAGAGAACAGGGGAGGGATAGCACGTTCGATCGCATTAAGTTACTTGGAGACCAGGGTTGGTTCGGCAAGTTACTTGGGAAAGGGGGAAAACGTTCGATCGGTCGCATTAAGTTACTTGGAGACCAGGGTTGGTTCGGCAAGTTACTTGGGAAAGGGGGAAAAGTTCGATCGGTCGCATTAAGTTACTTGGAGACTGGGATTGGCGTCATGTTCCCCTAACCCTAACCCTAACCCTAACCCTAACCCGGGGGTGGCGTTTTTAAGATTCTCCTCTAACCCTAACCCCAGGGGTCATTAAGTTACTTGGAGACCAGGGTTGGTTCGGCAAGTTACTTGGGAAAGGGGGAAAACGCAAACTCCTGGGATTAGGTTTAGGCTGCAACTCCAATGGTTAGGGTTAGAGTAGAGAACAGGGGAGGGATAGCACGTTCGATCGAATTAAGTTACTTGGAGACCAGGGTTGGTTCGGCAAGTTACTTGGGAAAGGGGGAAAACGTTCGATCGGTCGCATTAAGTTACTTGGAGACCAGGGTTGGTTCGGCAAGTTACTTGGGAAAGAGGGAAAACGTTCGATCGGTCGCATTAAGTTACTTGGAGACCGGGAATGGCGTCATGTTCCCCTAACCCTAACCCTAACCCTAACCCTAACCCGGGGGTGGCGTTTTTAAGATTCTCCTCTAACCCTAACCCCAGGGGTCATTAAGTTACTTGGAGACCAGCGTTGGTTCGGCAAGTTACTTGGGAAAGGGGGAAAACGCAAACTCCTGGGATTAGGTTTAGGCTGCAACTCCAATGGTTAGGGTTAGAGTAGAGAACAGGGGAGGGATAGCACGTTCGATCGCATTAAGTTACTTGGAGACCAGGGTTGGTTCGGCAAGTTACTTGGGAAAGGGGGAAAACGTTCGATCGGTCGCATTAAGTTACTTGGAGACCAGGGTTGGTTCGGCAAGTTACTTGGGAAAGGGGGAAAACGTTCGATCGGTCGCATTAAGTTACTTGGAGACCGGGATTGGCGTCATGTTCCCCTAACCCTAACCCTAACCCTAACTCTAACCCTAACCCGGGGGTGGCGTTTTTAAGATTCTCCTCTAACCCTAACCCCAGGGGTCATTAAGTTACTTGGAGACCAGGGTTGGTTCGGCAAGTTACTTGGGAAATGGGGAAAACGCAAACTCCTGGGATTAGGTTTAGGCTGCAACTCCAATGGTTAGGGTTAGAGTAGAGAACAGGGGAGGGATAGCACGTTCGATCGCATTAAGTTACTTGGAGACCAGGGTTGGTTCGGCAAGTTACTTGGGAAAGGGGGAAAATGTTCGATCGGTCGCATTAAGTTACTTGGAGACCAGGGTTGGTTCGGCAAGTTACTTGGGAAAGGGGGAAAATGCAAACTCCTGGGATTAGGTTTAGGCTGCAACTCCAATGGTTAGGGTTAGAGTAGAGAACAGGGGAGGGATAGCACGTTCGATCGCATTAAGTTACTTGGAGACCAGGGTTGGTTCGTCAAGTTACTTGGGAAAGGGGGAAAACGTTCGATCGGTCGCATTAAGTTACTTGGAGACCAGGGTTGGTTCGGCAAGTTACTTGGGAAAGGGGGAAAACGTTCGATCGGTCGCATTAAGTTACTTGGAGACCGGGATTGGCGTCATGTTCCCCTAACCCTAACCCTAACCCTAACCCGGGGGTGGCGTTTTTAAGATTCTCCTCTAACCCTAACCCCAGGGGTCATTAAGTTACTTGGAGACCAGGGTTGGTTCGGCAAGTTACTTGGGAAAGGGGGAAAACGCAAACTCCTGGGATTAGGTTTAGGCTGCAACTCCAATGGTTAGGGTTAGAGTAGAGAACAGGGGAGGGATAGCACGTTCGATCGCATTAAGTTACTTGGAGACCAGGGTTGGTTCGGCAAGTTACTTGGGAAAGGGGAAAACGTTCGATCGGTCGCATTAAGTTACTTGGAGACCAGGGTTGGTTCGGCAAGTTACTTGGGAAAGGGGGAAAACGTTCGATCGGTCGCATTAAGTTACTTGGAGACCGGGATTGGCGTCATGTTCCCCTAACCCTAACCCTAACCCTAACCCGGGGGTGGCGTTTTTAAGATTCTCCTCTAACCCTAACCCCAGGGGTCATTAAGTTACTTGGAGACCAGGGTTGGTTCGGCAAGTTACTTGGGAAAGGGGGAAAACGCAAACTCCTGGGATTAGGTTTAGGCTGCAACTCCAATGGTTAGGGTTAGAGTAGAGAACAGAGGAGGTATAGCACGTTCGATCGCATTAAGTTACTTGGAGACCAGGGTTGGTTCGGCAAGTTACTTGGGAAAGGGGGAAAACGTTCGATCGGTCGCATTAAGTTACTTGGAGACCAGGGTTGGTTCGGCAAGTTACTTGGGAAAGGGGGAAAACGTTCGATCGGTCGCATTAAGTTACTTGGAGACCAGGGTTGGTTCGGCAAGTTACTTGGGAAAGGGGGAAAACGTTCGATCGGTCGCATTAAGTTACTTGGAGACCGGGATTGGCGTCATGTTCCCCTAACCCTAACCCTAACCCTAACCCTAACCCGTGGGTGGCGTTTTTAAGATTCTCCTCTAACCCTAACCCCAGGGGTCATTAAGTTACTTGGAGACCAGGGTTGGTTCGGCAAGTTACTTGGGAAAGGGGGAAAACGCAAACTCCTGGGATTAGGTTTAGGATGCAACTCCAATGGTTAGGGTTAGAGTAGAGAACAGGGGAGGGATAGCACGTTCGATCGCATTAAGTTACTTGGAGACCAGGGTTGGTTCGGCAAGTTACTTGGGAAAGGGGGAAAACGTTCGATCGGTCGCATTAAGTTACTTGGAGACCAGGGTTGGTTCGGCAAGTTACTTGGGAAAGGGGGAAAACGCAAACTCCTGGGATTAGGTTTAGGCTGCAACTCCAATGGTTAGGGTTAGAGTAGAGAACAGGGGAGGGATAGCACGTTCGATCGCATTAAGTTACTTGGAGACCAGGGTTGGTTCGTCAAGTTACTTGGGAAAGGGGGAAAACGTTCGATCGGTCGCATTAAGTTACTTGGAGACCAGGGTTGGTTCGGCAAGTTACTTGGGAAAGGGGGAAAACGTTCGATCGGTCGCATTAAGTTACTTGGAGACCGGGATTGGCGTCATGTTCCCCTAACCCTAACCCTAACCCTAACTCGGGGGTGGCGTTTTTAAGATTCTCCTCTAACCCTAACCCCAGGGGTCATTAAGTTACTTGGAGACCAGGGTTGGTTCGGCAAGTTACTTGGGAAAGGGGGAAAACGCAAACTCCTGGGATTAGGTTTAGGCTGCAACTCCAATGGTTAGGGTTAGAGTAGAGAACAGGGGAGGGATAGCACGTTCGATCGCATTAAGTTACTTGGAGACCAGGGTTGGTTCGGCAAGTTACTTGGGAAAGGGGAAAACGTTCGATCGGTCGCATTAAGTTACTTGGAGACCAGGGTTGGTTCGGCAAGTTACTTGGGAAAGGGGGAAAACGCAAACTCCTGGGATTAGGTTTAGGATGCAACTCCAATGGTTAGGGTTAGAGTAGAGAACAGGGGAGGGATAGCACGTTCGATCGCATTAAGTTACTTGGAGACCAGGGTTGGTTCGGCAAGTTACTTGGGAAAGGGGGAAAACGTTCGATCGGTCGCATTAAGTTACTTGGAGACCAGGGTTGGTTCGGCAAGTTACTTGGGAAAGGGGGAAAACGCAAACTCCTGGGATTAGGTTTAGGCTGCAACTCCAATGGTTAGGGTTAGAGTAGAGAACAGGGGAGGGATAGCACGTTCGATCGCATTAAGTTACTTGGAGACCAGGGTTGGTTCGTCAAGTTACTTGGGAAAGGGGGAAAACGTTCGATCGGTCGCATTAAGTTACTTGGAGACCAGGGTTGGTTCGGCAAGTTACTTGGGAAAGGGGGAAAACGTTCGATCGGTCGCATTAAGTTACTTGGAGACCGGGATTGGCGTCATGTTCCTCTAACCCTAACCCCAGGGGTCATTAAGTTACTTGGAGACCAGGGTTGGTTCGACAAGTTACTTGGGAAAGGGGGAAAACGCAAACTCCTGGGATTAGGTTTAGGATGCAACTCCAATGGTTAGGGTTAGAGTAGAGAACAGGGGAGGGATAGCACGTTCGAACGCATTAAGTTACTTGGAGACCAGGGTTGGTTCGGCAAGTTACTTGGGAAAGGGGGAAAACGTTCGATCGGTCGCATTAAGTTACTTGGAGACCAGGGTTGGTTCGGCAAGTTACTTGGGAAAGGGGGAAAACGCAAACTCCTGGGATTAGGTTTAGGCTGCAACTCCAATGGTTAGGGTTAGAGTAGAGAACAGGGGAGGGATAGCACGTTCGATCGCATTAAGTTACTTGGAGACCAGGGTTGGTTCGTCAAGTTACTTGGGAAAGGGGGAAAACGTTCGATCGGTCGCATTAAGTTACTTGGAGACCAGGGTTGGTTCGGCAAGTTACTTGGGAAAGGGGGAAAACGTTCGATCGGTCGCATTAAGTTACTTGGAGACCGGGATTGGCGTCATGTTCCCCTAACCCTAACCCTAACCCTAACTCGGGGGTGGCGTTTTTAAGATTCTCCTCTAACCCTAACCCCAGGGGTCATTAAGTTACTTGGAGACCAGGGTTGGTTCGGCAAGTTACTTGGGAAAGGGGGAAAACGCAAACTCCTGGGATTAGGTTTAGGCTGCAACTCCAATGGTTAGGGTTAGAGTAGAGAACAGGGGAGGGATAGCACGTTCGATCGCATTAAGTTACTTGGAGACCAGGGTTGGTTCGGCAAGTTACTTGGGAAAGGGGAAAACGTTCGATCGGTCGCATTAAGTTACTTGGAGACCAGGGTTGGTTCGGCAAGTTACTTGGGAAAGGGGGAAAACGTTCGATCGGTCGCATTAAGTTACTTGGAGACCGGGATTGGCGTCATGTTCCCCTAACCCTAACCCTAACCCTAACCCGGGGGTGGCGTTTTTAAGATTCTCCTCTAACCCTAACCCCAGGGGTCATTAAGTTACTTGGAGACCAGGGTTGGTTCGGCAAGTTACTTGGGAAAGGGGGAAAACGCAAACTCCTGGGATTAGGTTTAGGCTGCAACTCCAATGGTTAGGGGGGGAAAACGTTCGATCGGTCGCATTAAGTTACTTGGAGACCAGGGTTGGTTCGGCAAGTTACTTGGGAAAGGGGGAAAACGTTCGATCGGTCGCATTAAGTTACTTGGAGACCGGGATTGGCGTCATGTTCCCCTAACCCTAACCCTAACCCTAACCCTAACCCGGGGGTGGCGTTTTTAAGATTCTCCTCTAACCCTAACCCCAGGGGTCATTAAGTTACTTGGAGACCAGGGTTGGTTCGGCAAGTTACTTGGGAAAGGGGGAAAACGCAAACTCCTGGGATTAGGTTTAGGATGCAACTCCAATGGTTAGGGTTAGAGTAGAGAACAGGGGAGGGATAGCACGTTCGATCGCATTAAGTTACTTGGAGACCAGGGTTGGTTCGGCAAGTTACTTGGGAAAGGGGGAAAACGTTCGATCGGTCGCATTAAGTTACTTGGAGACCAGGGTTGGTTCGGCAAGTTACTTGGGAAAGGGGGAAAACGCAAACTCCTGGGATTAGGTTTAGGCTGCAACTCCAATGGTTAGGGTTAGAGTAGAGAACAGGGGAGGGATAGCACGTTCGATCGCATTAAGTTACTTGGAGACCAGGGTTGGTTCGTCAAGTTACTTGGGAAAGGGGGAAAACGTTCGATCGGTCGCATTAAGTTACTTGGAGACCAGGGTTGGTTCGGCAAGTTACTTGGGAAAGGGGGAAAACGTTCGATCGGTCGCATTAAGTTACTTGGAGACCGGGATTGGCGTCATGTTCCCCTAACCCTAACCCTAACCCTAACCCGGGGGTGGCGTTTTTAAGATTCTCCTCTAACCCTAACCCCAGGGGTCATTAAGTTACTTGGAGACCAGGGTTGGTTCGGCAAGTTACTTGGGAAAGGGGGAAAACGCAAACTCCTGGGATTAGGTTTAGGCTGCAACTCCAATGGTTAGGGTTAGAGTAGAGAACAGGGGAGGGATAGCACGTTCGATCGCATTAAGTTACTTGGAGACCAGGGTTAGTTCGGCAAGTTACTTGGGAAAGGGGGAAAACATTCGATCGGTCGCATTAAGTTACTTGGAGACCGGGATTGGCGTCATGTTCCCCTAACCCTAACCCTAACCCTAACCCGGGGGTGGCGTTTTTAAGATTCTCCTCTAACCCTAACCCCAGGGGTCATTAAGTTACTTGGAGACCAGGGTTGGTTCGGCAAGTTACTTGGGAAAGGGGGAAAACGCAAACTCCTGGGATTAGGTTTAGGCTGCAACTCCAATGGTTAGGGTTAGAGTAGAGAACAGGGGAGGGATAGCACGTTCGATCGCATTAAGTTACTTGGAGACCAGGGTTGGTTCGGCAAGTTACTTGGGAAAGGGGGAAAACGTTCGATCGGTCGCATTAAGTTACTTGGAGACCAGGGTTGGTTCGGCAAGTTACTTGGGAAAGGGGGAAAACGTTCAATCGGTCGCATTAAGTTACTTGGAGACCGGGATTGGCGTCATGTTCCCCTAACCCTAACCCTAACCCTAACCCGGGGGTGGCGTTTTTAAGATTCTCCTCTAACCCTAACCCCAGGGGTCATTAAGTTACTTGGAGACCAGGGTTGGTTCGGCAAGTTACTTGGGAAAGGGGGAAAACGCAAACTCCTGGGATTAGGTTTAGGCTGCAACTCCAATGGTTAGGGTTAGAGTAGAGAACAGGGGAGGGATAGCACGTTCGATCGCATTAAGTTACTTGGAGACCAGGGTTGGTTCGGCAAGTTACTTGGGAAAGGGGGAAAACGTTCGATCGGTCGCATTAAGTTACTTGGAGACCAGGGTTGGTTCGGCAAGTTACTTGGGAAAGGGGGAAAACGCAAACTCCTGGGATTAGGTTTAGGCTGCAACTCCAATGGTTAGGGTTAGAGTAGAGAACAGGGGAGGGATAGCACGTTCGATCGCATTAAGTTACTTGGAGACCAGGGTTGGTTCGTCAAGTTACTTGGGAAAGGGGGAAAACGTTCGATCGGTCGCATTAAGTTACTTGGAGACCAGGGTTGGTTCGGCAAGTTACTTGGGAAAGGGGGAAAACGTTCGATCGGTCGCATTAAGTTACTTGGAGACCGGGATTGGCGTCATGTTCCCCTAACCCTAACCCTAACCCTAACCCTAACCCGGGGGTGGCGTTTTTAAGATTCTCCTCTAACCCTAACCCCAGGGGTCATTAAGTTACTTGGAGACCAGGGTTGGTTTGGCAAGTTACTTGGGAAAGGGGGAAAACGCAAACTCCTGGGATTAGGTTTAGGCTGCAACTCCAATGGTTAGGGTTAGAGTAGAGAACAGGGGAGGGATAGCACGTTCGATCGCATTAAGTTACTTGGAGACCAGGGTTGGTTCGGCAAGTTACTTGGGAAAGGGGGAAAACGTTCGATCGGTCGCATTAAGTTACTTGGAGACCAGGGTTGGTTCGGCAAGTTACTTGGGAAAGGGGGAAAACGTTCGATCGGTCGCATTAAGTTACTTGGAGACCGGGATTGGCGTCATGTTCCCCTAACCCTAACCCTAACCCTAACCCGGGGGTGGCGTTTTTAAGATTCTCCTCTAACCCTAACCCCAGGGGTCATTAAGTTACTTGGAGACCAGGGTTGGTTCGGCAAGTTACTTGGGAAAGGGGGAAAACGCAAACTCCTGGGATTAGGTTTAGGCTGCAACTCCAATGGTTAGGGTTAGAGTAGAGAACAGGGGAGGGATAGCACGTTCGATCGCATTAAGTTACTTGGAGACCAGGGTTGGTTCGGCAAGTTACTTGGGAAAGGGGGAAAACGTTCGATCGGTCGCATTAAGTTACTTGGAGACCAGGGTTGGTTCGGCAAGTTACTTGGGAAAGGGGGAAAACGTTCGATCGGTCGCATTAAGTTACTTGGAGACCGGGATTGGCGTCATGTTCCCCTAACCCTAACCCTAACCCTAACCCGGGGGTGGCGTTTTTAAGATTCTCCTCTAACCCTAACCCCAGGGGTCATTAAGTTACTTGGAGACCAGGGTTGGTTCGGCAAGTTACTTGGGAAAGGGGGAAAACGCAAACTCCTGGGATTAGGTTTAGGCTGCAACTCCAATGGTTAGGGTTAGAGTAGAGAACAGGGGAGGGATAGCACGTTTGATCGCATTAAGTTACTTGGAGACCAGGGTTGGTTCGGCAAGTTACTTGGGAAAGGGGGAAAATGTTCGATCGGTTGCATTAAGTTACTTGGAGACCAGGGTTGGTTCGGCAAGTTACTTGGGAAAGGGGGAAAATGTTCGATCGGTCGCATTAAGTTACTTGAAGACCGGGATTGGCGTCATGTTCCCCTAACCCTAACCCTAACCCTAACCCGGTGGTGGCGTTTTTAAGATTCTCCTCTAACCCTAACCCCAGGGGTCATTAAGTTACTTGGAGACCAGGGTTGGTTCGGCAAGTTACTTGGGAAAGGGGGAAAACGCAAACTCCTGGGATTAGGTTTAGGCTGCAACTCCAATGGTTAGGGTTAGAGTAGAGAACAGGGGAGGGATAGCACGTTCGATCGCATTAAGTTACTTGGAGACCAGGGTTGGTTCGGCAAGTTACTTGGGAAAGGGGGAAAACGATCGATCGGTCGCATTAAGTTACTTGGAGACCAGGGTTGGTTCGGCAAGTTACTTGGGAAAGGGGGAAAACGTTCGATCGGTTGCATTAAGTTGCTTGGAGACCAGGGTTGGTTCGGCAAGTTACTTGGGAAAGGGGGAAAACGTTCGATCGGTCGCATTAAGTTACTTGGAGACCGGGATTGGCGTCATGTTCCCCTAACCCTAACCCTAACCCGGGGGTGGCGTTTTTAAGATTCTCCTCTAACCCTAACCCCAGGGGTCATTAAGTTACTTGGAGACCAGGGTTGGTTCGGCAAGTTACTTGGGAAAGGGGGAAAACGCAAACTCCTGGGATTAGGTTTAGGCTGCAACTCCAATGGTTAGGGTTAGAGTAGAGAACAGGGGAGGGATAGCACGTTCGATCGCATTAAGTTACTTGGAGACCAGGGTTGGTTCGGCAAGTTACTTGGGAAAGGGGGAAAACGTTCGATCGGTCGCATTAAGTTACTTGGAGACCAGGGTTGGTTCGGCAAGTTACTTGGGAAAGGGGGAAAACGTTCGATCGGTCGCATTAAGTTAATTGGAGACCGGGATTGGCGTCATGTTCCCCTAACCCTAACCCTAACCCTAACCCCTAACCCTAACCCTAACCCTAACCCGAGGGTGGCGTTTTTAAGATTCTCCTCTAACCCTAACCCCAGGGGTCATTAAGTTACTTGGAGACCAGGGTTGGTTCGGCAAGTTACTTGGGAAAGGGGGAAAACGCAAACTCCTGGGATTAGGTTTAGGCTGCAACTCCAATGGTTAGGGTTAGAGTAGAGAACAGGGGAGGGATAGCACGTTCGATCGCATTAAGTTACTTGGAGACCAGGGTTGGTTCGGCAAGTTACTTGGGAAAGGGGGAAAACGTTCGATCGGTCGCATTAAGTTACTTGGAGACCAGGGTTGGTTCGGCAAGTTACTTGGGAAAGGGGGAAAACGCAAACTCCTGGGATTAGGTTTAGGCTGCAACTCCAATGGTTAGGGTTAGAGTAGAGAACAGGGGAGGGATAGCACGTTCGATCGCATTAAGTTACTTGGAGACCAGGGTTGGTTCGTCAAGTTACTTGGGAAAGGGGGAAAACGTTCGATCGGTCGCATTAAGTTACTTGGAGACCAGGGTTGGTTCGGCAAGTTACTTGGGAAAGGGGGAAAACGTTCGATCGGTCGCATTAAGTTACTTGGAGACCGGGATTGGCATCATGTTCCCCTAACCCTAACCCTAACCCTAACCCGGGGGTGGCGTTTTTAAGATTCTCCTCTAACCCTAACCCCAGGGGTCATTAAGTTACTTGGAGACCAGGGTTGGTTCGGCAAGTTACTTGGGAAAGGGGGAAAACGCAAACTCCTGGGATTAGGTTTAGGCTGCAACTCCAATGGTTAGGGTTAGAGTAGAGAACAGGGGAAGGATAGCACGTTCGATCGCATTAAGTTACTTGGAGACCAGGGTTGGTTCGTCAAGTTACTTGGGAAAGGGGGAAAACGTTCGATCGGTCGCATTAAGTTACTTGGAGACCAGGGTTGGTTCGGCAAGTTACTTGGGAAAGGGGGAAAACGTTCGATCGGTCGCATTAAGTTACTTGGAGACCGGGATTGGCGTCATGTTCCCCTAACCCTAACCCTAACCCGGGGGTGGCGTTTTTAAGATTCTCCTCTAACCCTAACCCCAGGGGTCATTAAGTTACTTGGAGACCAGGGTTGGTTCGGCAAGTTACTTGGGAAAGGGGGAAAACGCAAACTCCTGGGATTAGGTTTAGGCTGCAACTCCAATGGTTAGGGTTAGAGTAGAGAACAGGGGAGGGATAGCACGTTCGATCGCATTAAGTTACTTGGAGACCAGGGTTGGTTCGGCAAGTTACTTGGGAAAGGAGGAAAACGTTCGATCGGTCGCATTAAGTTACTTGGAGACCAGGGTTGGTTCGGCAAGTTACTTGGGAAAGGGGGAAAACGTTCGATCGGTCGCATTAAGTTACTTGGAGACCGGGATTGGCGTCATGTTCCCCTAACCCTAACCCTAACCCTAGCCCTAACCCTAACCCGGGGGTGGCGTTTTTAAGATTCTCCTCTAACCCTAACCCCAGGGGTCATTAAGTTACTTGGAGACCAGGGTTGGTTCGGCAAGTTACTTGGGAAAGGGGGAAAACGCAAACTCCTGGGATTAGGTTTAGGCTGCAACTCCAATGGTTAGGGTTAGAGTAGAGAACAGGGGAGGGATAGCACGTTCGATCGCATTAAGTTACTTGGAGACCAGGGTTGGTTCGGCAAGTTACTTGGGAAAGGGGGAAAACGTTCGATCGGTCGCATTAAGTTACTTGGAGACCAGGGTTGGTTCGGCAAGTAACTTGGGAAAGGGGGAAAACGTTCGATCGGTCGCATTAAGTTACTTGGAGACCGGGATTGGCGTCATGTTCCCCTAACCCTAACCCGGGGGTGGCGTTTTTAAGATTCTCCTCTAACCCTAACCCCAGGGGTCATTAAGTTACTTGGAGACCAGGGTTGGTTCGGCAAGTTACTTGGGAAAGGGGGAAAACGCCATCTCCTGGGATTAGGTTTAGGCTGCAACTCCAATGGTTAGGGTTAGAGTAGAGAACAGGGGAGGGATAGCACGTTCGATCGCATTAAGTTACTTGGAGACCAGGGTTGGTTCGGCAAGTTACTTGGGAAAGGGGGAAAACGTTCGATCGGTCGCATTAAGTTACTTGGAGACCAGGGTTGGTTCGGCAAGTTACTTGGGAAAGGGGGAAAACGTTCGATCGGTCGCATTAAGTTACTTGGAGACCGGGATTGGCGTCATGTTCCCCTAACCCTAACCCTAACCCTAACCCGGTGGTGGCGTTTTTAAGATTCTCCTCTAACCCTAACCCCAGGGGTCATTAAGTTACTTGGAGACCAGGGTTGGTTCGGCAAGTTACTTGGGAAAGGGGGAAAACGCAAACTCCTGGGATTAGGTTTAGGCTGCAACTCCAATGGTTAGGGTTAGAGTAGAGAACAGGGGAGGGATAGCACGTTCGATCGCATTAAGTTACTTGGAGACCAGGGTTGGTTCGGCAAGTTACTTGGGAAAGGGGGAAAACGTTCGATCGGTCGCATTAAGTTACTTGGAGACCAGGGTTGGTTCGGCAAGTTACTTGGGAAAGGGGGAAAACGCAAACTCCTGGGATTAGGTTTAGGCTGCAACTCCAATGGTTAGGGTTAGAGTAGAGAACAGGGGAGGGATAGCACGTTCGATCGCATTAAGTTACTTGGAGACCAGGGTTGGTTCGTCAAGTTACTTGGGAAAGGGGGAAAACGTTCGATCGGTCGCATTAAGTTACTTGGAGACCAGGGTTGGTTCGGCAAGTTACTTGGGAAAGGGGGAAAACGCAAACTCCTGGGATTAGGTTTAGGCTGCAACTCCAATGGTTAGGGTTAGAGTAGAGAACAGGGGAGGGATAGCACGTTCGATCGCATTAAGTTACTTGGAGACCAGGGTTGGTTCGGCAAGTTACTTGGGAAAGGGGGAAAACGTTCGATCGGTCGCATTAAGTTACTTGGAGACCAGGGTTGGTTCGGCAAGTTACTTGGGAAAGGGGGAAAACGTTCGATCGGTCGCATTAAGTTACTTGGAGACCGGGATTGGCGTCATGTTCCCCTAACCCTAACCCTAACCCTAACCCGGGGGTGGCGTTTTTAAGATTCTCCTCTAACCCTAACCCCAGGGGTCATTAAGTTACTTGGAGACCAGGGTTGGTTCGGCAAGTTACTTGGGAAAGGGGGAAAACGCAAACTCCTGGGATTAGGTTTAGGCTGCAACTCCAATGGTTAGGGTTAGAGTAGAGAACAGGGGAGGGATAGCACGTTCGATCGCATTAAGTTACTTGGAGACCAGGGTTGGTTCGGCAAGTTACTTGGGAAAGGGGGAAAACGTTCGATCGGTCGCATTAAGTTACTTGGAGACCAGGGTTGGTTCGGCAAGTTACTTGGGAAAGGGGGAAAACGTTCGATCGGTCGCATTAAGTTACTTGGAGACCGGGATTGGCGTCATGTTCCCCTAACCCTAACCCTAACCCTAACCCGGGGGTGGCGTTTTTAAGATTCTCCTCTAACCCTAACCCCAGGGGTCATTAAGTTACTTGGAGACCAGGGTTGGTTCGCCAAGTTACTTGGGAAAGGGGGAAAACGCAAACTCCTGGGATTAGGTTTAGGCTGCAACTCCAATGGTTAGGGTTAGAGTAGAGAACAGGGGAGGGATAGCACGTTTGATCGCATTAAGTTACTTGGAGACCAGGGTTGGTTCGGCAAGTTACTTGGGAAAGGGGGAAAATGTTCGATCGGTTGCATTAAGTTACTTGGAGACCAGGGTTGGTTCGGCAAGTTACTTGGGAAAGGGGGAAAATGTTCGATCGGTCGCATTAAGTTACTTGAAGACCGGGATTGGCGTCATGTTCCCCTAACCCTAACCCTAACCCTAACCCGGTGGTGGCGTTTTTAAGATTCTCCTCTAACCCTAACCCCAGGGGTCATTAAGTTACTTGGAGACCAGGGTTGGTTCGGCAAGTTACTTGGGAAAGGGGGAAAACGCAAACTCCTGGGATTAGGTTTAGGCTGCAACTCCAATGGTTAGGGTTAGAGTAGAGAACAGGGGAGGGATAGCACGTTCGATCGCATTAAGTTACTTGGAGACCAGGGTTGGTTCGGCAAGTTACTTGGGAAAGGGGGAAAACGATCGATCGGTCGCATTAAGTTACTTGGAGACCAGGGTTGGTTCGGCAAGTTACTTGGGAAAGGGGGAAAACGTTCGATCGGTTGCATTAAGTTGCTTGGAGACCAGGGTTGGTTCGGCAAGTTACTTGGGAAAGGGGGAAAACGTTCGATCGGTCGCATTAAGTTACTTGGAGACCGGGATTGGCGTCATGTTCCCCTAACCCTAACCCTAACCCGGGGGTGGCGTTTTTAAGATTCTCCTCTAACCCTAACCCCAGGGGTCATTAAGTTACTTGGAGACCAGGGTTGGTTCGGCAAGTTACTTGGGAAAGGGGGAAAACGCAAACTCCTGGGATTAGGTTTAGGCTGCAACTCCAATGGTTAGGGTTAGAGTAGAGAACAGGGGAGGGATAGCACGTTCGATCGCATTAAGTTACTTGGAGACCAGGGTTGGTTCGGCAAGTTACTTGGGAAAGGGGGAAAACGTTCGATCGGTCGCATTAAGTTACTTGGAGACCAGGGTTGGTTCGGCAAGTTACTTGGGAAAGGGGGAAAACGTTCGATCGGTCGCATTAAGTTAATTGGAGACCGGGATTGGCGTCATGTTCCCCTAACCCTAACCCTAACCCTAACCCCTAACCCTAACCCTAACCCTAACCCGAGGGTGGCGTTTTTAAGATTCTCCTCTAACCCTAACCCCAGGGGTCATTAAGTTACTTGGAGACCAGGGTTGGTTCGGCAAGTTACTTGGGAAAGGGGGAAAACGCAAACTCCTGGGATTAGGTTTAGGCTGCAACTCCAATGGTTAGGGTTAGAGTAGAGAACAGGGGAGGGATAGCACGTTCGATCGCATTAAGTTACTTGGAGACCAGGGTTGGTTCGGCAAGTTACTTGGGAAAGGGGGAAAACGTTCGATCGGTCGCATTAAGTTACTTGGAGACCAGGGTTGGTTCGGCAAGTTACTTGGGAAAGGGGGAAAACGCAAACTCCTGGGATTAGGTTTAGGCTGCAACTCCAATGGTTAGGGTTAGAGTAGAGAACAGGGGAGGGATAGCACGTTCGATCGCATTAAGTTACTTGGAGACCAGGGTTGGTTCGTCAAGTTACTTGGGAAAGGGGGAAAACGTTCGATCGGTCGCATTAAGTTACTTGGAGACCAGGGTTGGTTCGGCAAGTTACTTGGGAAAGGGGGAAAACGTTCGATCGGTCGCATTAAGTTACTTGGAGACCGGGATTGGCATCATGTTCCCCTAACCCTAACCCTAACCCTAACCCGGGGGTGGCGTTTTTAAGATTCTCCTCTAACCCTAACCCCAGGGGTCATTAAGTTACTTGGAGACCAGGGTTGGTTCGGCAAGTTACTTGGGAAAGGGGGAAAACGCAAACTCCTGGGATTAGGTTTAGGCTGCAACTCCAATGGTTAGGGTTAGAGTAGAGAACAGGGGAAGGATAGCACGTTCGATCGCATTAAGTTACTTGGAGACCAGGGTTGGTTCGTCAAGTTACTTGGGAAAGGGGGAAAACGTTCGATCGGTCGCATTAAGTTACTTGGAGACCAGGGTTGGTTCGGCAAGTTACTTGGGAAAGGGGGAAAACGTTCGATCGGTCGCATTAAGTTACTTGGAGACCGGGATTGGCGTCATGTTCCCCTAACCCTAACCCTAACCCGGGGGTGGCGTTTTTAAGATTCTCCTCTAACCCTAACCCCAGGGGTCATTAAGTTACTTGGAGACCAGGGTTGGTTCGGCAAGTTACTTGGGAAAGGGGGAAAACGCAAACTCCTGGGATTAGGTTTAGGCTGCAACTCCAATGGTTAGGGTTAGAGTAGAGAACAGGGGAGGGATAGCACGTTCGATCGCATTAAGTTACTTGGAGACCAGGGTTGGTTCGGCAAGTTACTTGGGAAAGGAGGAAAACGTTCGATCGGTCGCATTAAGTTACTTGGAGACCAGGGTTGGTTCGGCAAGTTACTTGGGAAAGGGGGAAAACGTTCGATCGGTCGCATTAAGTTACTTGGAGACCGGGATTGGCGTCATGTTCCCCTAACCCTAACCCTAACCCTAGCCCTAACCCTAACCCGGGGGTGGCGTTTTTAAGATTCTCCTCTAACCCTAACCCCAGGGGTCATTAAGTTACTTGGAGACCAGGGTTGGTTCGGCAAGTTACTTGGGAAAGGGGGAAAACGCAAACTCCTGGGATTAGGTTTAGGCTGCAACTCCAATGGTTAGGGTTAGAGTAGAGAACAGGGGAGGGATAGCACGTTCGATCGCATTAAGTTACTTGGAGACCAGGGTTGGTTCGGCAAGTTACTTGGGAAAGGGGGAAAACGTTCGATCGGTCGCATTAAGTTACTTGGAGACCAGGGTTGGTTCGGCAAGTAACTTGGGAAAGGGGGAAAACGTTCGATCGGTCGCATTAAGTTACTTGGAGACCGGGATTGGCGTCATGTTCCCCTAACCCTAACCCGGGGGTGGCGTTTTTAAGATTCTCCTCTAACCCTAACCCCAGGGGTCATTAAGTTACTTGGAGACCAGGGTTGGTTCGGCAAGTTACTTGGGAAAGGGGGAAAACGCCATCTCCTGGGATTAGGTTTAGGCTGCAACTCCAATGGTTAGGGTTAGAGTAGAGAACAGGGGAGGGATAGCACGTTCGATCGCATTAAGTTACTTGGAGACCAGGGTTGGTTCGGCAAGTTACTTGGGAAAGGGGGAAAACGTTCGATCGGTCGCATTAAGTTACTTGGAGACCAGGGTTGGTTCGGCAAGTTACTTGGGAAAGGGGGAAAACGTTCGATCGGTCGCATTAAGTTACTTGGAGACCGGGATTGGCGTCATGTTCCCCTAACCCTAACCCTAACCCTAACCCGGTGGTGGCGTTTTTAAGATTCTCCTCTAACCCTAACCCCAGGGGTCATTAAGTTACTTGGAGACCAGGGTTGGTTCGGCAAGTTACTTGGGAAAGGGGGAAAACGCAAACTCCTGGGATTAGGTTTAGGCTGCAACTCCAATGGTTAGGGTTAGAGTAGAGAACAGGGGAGGGATAGCACGTTCGATCGCATTAAGTTACTTGGAGACCAGGGTTGGTTCGGCAAGTTACTTGGGAAAGGGGGAAAACGTTCGATCGGTCGCATTAAGTTACTTGGAGACCAGGGTTGGTTCGGCAAGTTACTTGGGAAAGGGGGAAAACGTTCGATCGGTTGCATTAAGTTGCTTGGAGACCAGGGTTGGTTCGGCAAGTTACTTGGGAAAGGGGGAAAACGTTCGATCGGTCGCATTAAGTTACTTGGAGACCGGGATTGGCGTCATGTTCCCCTAACCCTAACCCTAACCCGGGGGTGGCGTTTTTAAGATTCTCCTCTAACCCTAACCCCAGGGGTCATTAAGTTACTTGGAGACCAGGGTTGGTTCGGCAAGTTACTTGGGAAAGGGGGAAAACGCAAACTCCTGGGATTAGGTTTAGGCTGCAACTCCAATGGTTAGGGTTAGAGTAGAGAACAGGGGAGGGATAGCACGTTCGATCGCATTAAGTTACTTGGAGACCAGGGTTGGTTCGGCAAGTAACTTGGGAAAGGGGGAAAACGTTCGATCGGTCGCATTAAGTTACTTGGAGACCAGGGTTGGTTCGGCAAGTTACTTGGGAAAGGGGGAAAACGCAAACTCCTGGGATTAGGTTTAGGCTGCAACTCCAATGGTTAGGGTTAGAGTAGAGAACAGGGGAGGGATAGCACGTTCGATCGCATTAAGTTACTTGGAGACCAGGGTTGGTTCGTCAAGTTACTTGGGAAAGGGGGAAAACGTTCGATCGGTCGCATTAAGTTACTTGGAGACCAGGGTTGGTTCGGCAAGTTACTTGGGAAAGGGGGAAAACGTTCGATCGGTCGCATTAAGTTACTTGGAGACCGGGATTGGCGTCATGTTCCCCTAACCCTAACCCTAACCCTAACCCGGGGGTGGCGTTTTTAAGATTCTCCTCTAACCCTAACCCCAGGGGTCATTAAGTTACTTGGAGACCAGGGTTGGTTCGGCAAGTTACTTGGGAAAGGGGGAAAACGCAAACTCCTGGGATTAGGTTTAGGCTGCAACTCCAATGGTTAGGGTTAGAGTAGAGAACAGGGGAGGGATAGCACGTTCGATCGCATTAAGTTACTTGGAGACCAGGGTTGGTTCGTCAAGTTACTTGGGAAAGGGGGAAAACGTTCGATCGGTCGCATTAAGTTACTTGGAGACCAGGGTTGGTTCGGCAAGTTACTTGGGAAAGGGGGAAAACGTTCGATCGGTCGCATTAAGTTACTTGGAGACCGGGATTGGCGTCATGTTCCCCTAACCCTAACCCTAACCCGGGGGTGGCGTTTTTAAGATTCTCCTCTAACCCTAACCCCAGGGGTCATTAAGTTACTTGGAGACCAGGGTTGGTTCGGCAAGTTACTTGGGAAAGGGGGAAAACGCAAACTCCTGGGATTAGGTTTAGGCTGCAACTCCAATGGTTAGGGTTAGAGTAGAGAACAGGGGAGGGATAGCACGTTCGATCGCATTAAGTTACTTGGAGACCAGGGTTGGTTCGTCAAGTTACTTGGGAAAGGGGGAAAACGTTCGATCGGTCGCATTAAGTTACTTGGAGACCAGGGTTGGTTCGGCAAGTTACTTGGGAAAGGGGGAAAACGCAAACTCCTGGGATTAGGTTTAGGCTGCAACTCCAATGGTTAGGGTTAGAGTAGAGAACAGGGGAGGGATAGCACGTTCGATCGCATTAAGTTACTTGGAGACCAGGGTTGGTTCGTCAAGTTACTTGGGAAAGGGGGAAAACGTTCGATCGGTCGCATTAAGTTACTTGGAGACCAGGGTTGGTTCGGCAAGTTACTTGGGAAAGGGGGAAAACGTTCGATCGGTCGCATTAAGTTACTTGGAGACCGGGATTGGCGTCATGTTCCCCTAACCCTAACCCTAACCCGGGGGTGGCGTTTTTAAGATTCTCCTCTAACCCTAACCCCAGGGGTCATTAAGTTACTTGGAGACCAGGGTTGGTTCGGCAAGTTACTTGGGAAAGGGGGAAAACGCAAACTCCTGGGATTAGGTTTAGGCTGCAACTCCAATGGTTAGGGTTAGAGTAGAGAACAGGGGAGGGATAGCACGTTCGATCGCATTAAGTTACTTGGAGACCAGGGTTGGTTCGTCAAGTTACTTGGGAAAGGGGGAAAACGTTCGATCGGTCGCATTAAGTTACTTGGAGACCAGGGTTGGTTCGGCAAGTTACTTGGGAAAGGGGGAAAACGTTCGATCGGTCGCATTAAGTTACTTGGAGACCGGGATTGGCGTCATGTTCCCCTAACCCTAACCCTAACCCGGGGGTGGCGTTTTTAAGATTCTCCTCTAACCCTAACCCCAGGGGTCATTAAGTTACTTGGAGACCAGGGTTGGTTCGGCAAGTTACTTGGGAAAGGGGGAAAACGCAAACTCCTGGGATTAGGTTTAGGCTGCAACTCCAATGGTTAGGGTTAGAGTAGAGAACAGGGGAGGGATAGCACGTTCGATCGCATTAAGTTACTTGGAGACCAGGGTTGGTTCGGCAAGTTACTTGGGAAAGGGGGAAAACGTTCGATCGGTCGCATTAAGTTACTTGGAGACCAGGGTTGGTTCGGCAAGTTACTTGGGAAAGGGGGAAAACGTTCGATCGGTCGCATTAAGTTACTTGGAGACCGGGATTGGCGTCATGTTCCCCTAACCCTAACCCTAGCCCTAACCCTAACCCGGGGGTGGCGTTTTTAAGATTCTCCTCTAACCCTAACCCCAGGGGTCATTAAGTTACTTGGAGACCAGGGTTGGTTCGGCAAGTTACTTGGGAAAGGGGGAAAACGCAAACTCCTGGGATTAGGTTTAGGCTGCAACTCCAATGGTTAGGGTTAGAGTAGAGAACAGGGGAGGGATAGCACGTTCGATCGCATTAAGTTACTTGGAGACCAGGGTTGGTTCGGCAAGTTACTTGGGAAAGGGGGAAAACGTTCGATCGGTCGCATTAAGTTACTTGGAGACCAGGGTTGGTTCGGCAAGTTACTTGGGAAAGGGGGAAAACGTTCGATCGGTCGCATTAAGTTACTTGGAGACCGGGATTGGCGTCATGTTCCCCTAACCCTAACCCTAACCCTAACCTGGGGGTGGCGTTTTTAAGATTCTCCTCTAACCCTAACCCCAGGGGTCATTAAGTTACTTGGAGACCATGGTTGGTTCGGCAAGTTACTTGGGAAAGGGGGAAAACGCAAACTCCTGGGATTAGGTTTAGGCTGCAACTCCAATGGTTAGGGTTAGAGTAGAGAACAGGGGAGGGATAGCACGTTCGATCGCATTAAGTTACTTGGAGACCAGGGTTGGTTCGGCAAGTTACTTGGGAAAGGGGGAAAACGTTTGATCGGTCGCATTAAGTTACTTGGAGACCAGGGTTGGTTCGGCAAGTTACTTGGGAAAGGGGGAAAACGTTCGATCGGTCGCATTAAGTTACTTGGAGACCGGGATTGGCGTCATGTTCCCCTAACCCTAACCCTAACCCTAACCCGGGGGTGGCGTTTTTAAGATTCTCCTCTAACCCTAACCCCAGGGGTCATTAAGTTACTTGGAGACCAGGGTTGGTTCGCCAAGTTACTTGGGAAAGGGGGAAAACGCAAACTCCTGGGATTAGGTTTAGGCTGCAACTCCAATGGTTAGGGTTAGAGTAGAGAACAGGGGAGGGATAGCACGTTCGATCGCATTAAGTTACTTGGAGACCAGGGTTGGTTCGGCAAGTTACTTGGGAAAGGGGGAAAACGTTCGATCGGTTGCATTAAGTTACTTGGAGACCAGGGTTGGTTCGGCAAGTTACTTGGGAAAGGGGGAAAACGTTCGATCGGTCGCATTAAGTTACTTGGAGACCGGGATTGGCGTCATGTTCCCCTAACCCTAACCCTAACCCGGTGGTGGCGTTTTTAAGATTCTCCTCTAACCCTAACCCCAGGGGTCATTAAGTTACTTGGAGACCAGGGTTGGTTCGGCAAGTTACTTGGGAAAGGGGGAAAACGCAAACTCCTGGGATTAGGTTTAGGCTGCAACTCCAATGGTTAGGGTTAGAGTAGAGAACAGGGGAGGGATAGCACGTTCGATCACATTAAGTTACTTGGAGACCAGGGTTGGTTCGGCAAGTTACTTGGGAAAGGGGGAAAACGTTCGATCGGTCGCATTAAGTTACTTGGAGACCAGGGTTGGTTCGGCAAGTTACTTGGGAAAGGGGGAAAACGTTCGATCAGTCGCATTACGTTACTTGGAGACCGGGATTGGCGTCATGTTCCCCTAACCCTAACCCTAACCCTAACCCGGGGGTGGCGTTTTTAAGATTCTCCTCTAACCCTAACCCCAGGGGGCATTAAGTTACTTGGAGACCAGGGTTGGTTCGGCAAGTTACTTGGGAAAGGGGGAAAACGCAAACTCCTGGGATTAGGTTTAGGCTGCAACTCCAATGGTTAGGGTTAGAGTAGAGAACAGGGGAGGGATAGCACGTTCGATCGCATTAAGTTACTTGGAGACCAGGGTTGGTTCAGCAAGTTACTTGGGAAAGGGGGAAAACGTTCGATCGGTCGCATTAAGTTACTTGGAGACCAGGGGTGGTTCGGCAGGTTACTTGGGAAAGGGGGAAAACGCAAACTCCTGGGATTAGGTTTAGGCTGCAACTCCAATGGTTAGGGTTAGAGTAGAGAACAGGGGAGGGATAGCACGTTCGATCGCATTAAGTTACTTGGAGACCAGGGTTGGTTCGTCAAGTTACTTGGGAAAGGGGGAAAACGTTCGATCGGTCTCATTAAGTTACTTGGAGACCAGGGTTGGTTCGGCAAGTTACTTGGGAAAGGGGGAAAACGTTCGATCGGTCGCATTAAGTTACTTGGAGACCGGGATTGGCGTCATGTTCCCCTAACCCTAACCCTAACCCTAACCCGGGGGTGGCGTTTTTAAGATTCTCCTCTAACCCTAACCCCAGGGGTCATTAAGTTACTTGGAGACCAGGGTTGGTTCGGCAAGTTACTTGGGAAAGGGGGAAAACGCAAACTCCTGGGATTAGGTTTAGGCTGCAACTCCAATGGTTAGGGTTAGAGTAGAGAACAGGGGAGGGATAGCACGTTCGATCGCATTAAGTTACTTGGAGACCAGGGTTGGTTCGGCAAGTTACTTGGGAAAGGGGGAAAACGTTCGATCGGTCGCATTAAGTTACTTGGAGACCAGGGTTGGTTCGGCAAGTTACTTGGGAAAGGGGGAAAACGCAAACTCCTGGGATTAGGTTTAGGCTGCAACTCCAATGGTTAGGGTTAGAGTAGAGAACAGGGGAGGGATAGCACGTTCGATCGCATTAAGTTACTTGGAGACCAGGGTTGGTTCGGCAAGTTACTTGGGAAAGGGGGAAAACGTTCGATCGGTCGCATTAAGTTACTTGGAGACCAGGGTTGGTTCGGCAAGTTACTTGGGAAAGGGGGAAAACGTTCGATCGGTCGCATTAAGTTACTTGGAGACCGGGATTGGCGTCATGTTCCCCTAACCCTAACCCTAACCCTAACCCGGGGGTGGCGTTTTTAAGATTCTCCTCTAACCCTAACCCCAGGGGTCATTAAGTTACTTGGAGACCAGGGTTGGTTCGTCAAGTTACTTGGGAAAGGGGGAAAACGCAAACTCCTGGATTAGGTTTAGGCTGCAACTCCAATGGTTAGGGTTAGAGTAGAGAACAGGAGAGGGATAGCACGTTCGATCGCATTAAGTTACTTGGAGACCAGGGTTGGTTCGGCAAGTTACTTGGGAAAGGGGGAAAACGTTCGATCGGTCGCATTAAGTTACTTGGAGACCAGGGTTGGTTCGGCAAGTTACTTGGGAAAGGGGGAAAACGTTCAATCGGTCGCATTAAGTTACTTGGAGACCGGGATTGGCGTCATTTTCCCCTAACCCTAACCCTAACCCTAACCCAGGGGTGGCGTTTTTAAGATTCTCCTCTAACCTTAACCCCAGGGGTCATTAAGTTACTTGGAGACCAGGGTTGGTTCGGCAAGTTACTTGGGAAAGGGGTAAAACGCAAACTCCTGGGATTAGGTTTAGGCTGCAACTCCAATGGTTAGGGTTAAAGTAGAGAACAGGGGAGGGATAGCACGTTCGATCGCAGTAAGTTACATGGAGACCAGGGTTGGTTCGGCAAGTTACTTGGGAAAGGGGGAAAACGTTCGATCGCTCGCATTAAGTTACTTGGAGACCAGGGTTGGTTCGGCAAGTTACTTGGGAAAGGAGGAAAACGTTCGATCGGTCGCATTAAGTTACTTGGAGACCGGGATTGGCGTCATGTTCCCCTAACCCTAACCCTAACCCTAACCCGGGGGTGGCGTTTTTAAGATTCTCCTCTAACCCTAACCCCAGGGGTCATTAAGTTACTTGGAGACCAGGGTTGGTTCGGCAAGTTACTTGGGAAAGGGGGAAAACGCAAACTCCTGGGATTAGGTTTAGGCTGCAACTCAAATGGTTAGGGTTAGAGTAGAGAACAGGGGAGGGATAGCACGTTCGATCGCATTAAGTTACTTGGAGACCAGGGTTGGTTCGGCAAGTTACTTGGGAAAGGGGGAAAACGTTCGATCGGTCGCATTAAGTTACTTGGAGACCAGGGTTGGTTCGGCAAGTTACTTGGGAAAGGGGGAAAACGTTCGATCGGTCGCATTAAGTTACTTTGATACCGGGATTGGCGTCATGTTCCCCTAACCCTAACCCCTAACCCTAACCCCTAACCCTAACCCTAACCCTAACCCCTAACCCTAACCCTAACCCTAACCCGAGGGTGGCGTTTTTAAGATTCTCCTCTAACCCTAACCCCAGGGGTCATTAAGTTACTTGGAGACCAGGGTTGGTTCGGCAAGTTACTTGGGAAAGGGGGAAAACGCAAACTCCTGGGATTAGGTTTAGGCTGCAACTCCAATGGTTAGGGTTAGAGTAGAGAACAGGGGAGGGATAGCACGTTCGATCGCATTAAGTTACTTGGAGACCAGGGTTGGTTCGGCAAGTTACTTGGGAAAGGGGGAAAACGTTCGATCGGTCGCATTAAGTTACTTGGAGACCAGGGTTGGTTCGGCAAGTTACTTGGGAAAGGGGGAAAACGCAAACTCCTGGGATTAGGTTTAGGCTGCAACTCCAATGGTTAGGGTTAGAGTAGAGAACAGGGGAGGGATAGCACGTTCGATCGCATTAAGTTACTTGGAGACCAGGGTTGGTTCGTCAAGTTACTTGGGAAAGGGGGAAAACGTTCGATCGGTCGCATTAAGTTACTTGGAGACCAGGGTTGGTTCGGCAAGTTACTTGGGAAAGGGGGAAAACGTTCGATCGGTCGCATTAAGTTACTTGGAGACCGGGATTGGCGTCATGTTCCCCTAACCCTAACCCTAACCCTAACCCTAACCCGGGGGTGGCGTTTTTAAGATTCTCCTCTAACCCTAACCCCAGGGGTCATTAAGTTACTTGGAGACCAGGGTTGGTTCGGCAAGTTACTTGGGAAAGGGGGAAAACGCAAACTCCTGGGATTAGGTTTAGGCTGCAACTCCAATGGTTAGGGTTAGAGTAGAGAACAGGGGAGGGATAGCACGTTCGATCGCATTAAGTTACTTGGAGACCAGGGTTGGTTCGGCAAGTTACTTGGGAAAGGGGGAAAACGTTCGATCGGTCGCATTAAGTTACTTGGAGACCAGGGTTGGTTCGGCAAGTTACTTGGGAAAGGGGGAAAACGTTCGATCGGTCGCATTAAGTTACTTGGAGACTGGGATTGGCGTCATGTTCCCCTAACCCTAACTCTAACCCTAACCCTAACCCGGGGGTGGCGTTTTTAAGATTCTCCTCTAACCCTAACCCCAGGGGTCATTAAGTTACTTGGAGACCAGGGTTGGTTCGGCAAGTTACTTGGGAAAGGGGGAAAACGCAAACTCCTGGGATTAGGTTTAGGCTGCAACTCCAATGGTTAGGGTTAGAGTAGAGAACAGGGGAGGGATAGCACGTTCGATCGAATTAAGTTACTTGGAGACCAGGGTTGGTTCGGCAAGTTACTTGGGAAAGGGGGAAAACGTTCGATCGGTCGCATTAAGTTACTTGGAGACCAGGGTTGGTTCGGCAAGTTACTTGGGAAAGAGGGAAAACGTTCGATCGGTCGCATTAAGTTACTTGGAGACCGGGATTGGCGTCATGTTCCCCTAACCCTAACCCTAACCCTAACCCGGGGGTGGCGTTTTTAAGATTCTCCTCTAACCCTAACCCCAGGGGTCATTAAGTTACTTGGAGACCAGCGTTGGTTCGGCAAGTTACTTGGGAAAGGGGGAAAACGCAAACTCCTGGGATTAGGTTTAGGCTGCAACTCCAATGGTTAGGGTTAGAGTAGAGAACAGGGGAGGGATAGCACGTTCGATCGCATTAAGTTACTTGGAGACCAGGGTTGGTTCGGCAAGTTACTTGGGAAAGGGGGAAAACGTTCGATCGGTCGCATTAAGTTACTTGGAGACCAGGGTTGGTTCGGCAAGTTACTTGGGAAAGGGGGAAAACGTTCGATCGGTCGCATTAAGTTACTTGGAGACCGGGATTGGCGTCATGTTCCCCTAACCCTAACCCTAACCCTAACTCTAACCCTAACCCGGGGGTGGCGTTTTTAAGATTCTCCTCTAACCCTAACCCCAGGGGTCATTAAGTTACTTGGAGACCAGGGTTGGTTCGGCAAGTTACTTGGGAAATGGGGAAAACGCAAACTCCTGGGATTAGGTTTAGGCTGCAACTCCAATGGTTAGGGTTAGAGTAGAGAACAGGGGAGGGATAGCACGTTCGATCGCATTAAGTTACTTGGAGACCAGGGTTGGTTCGGCAAGTTACTTGGGAAAGGGGGAAAATGTTCGATCGGTCGCATTAAGTTACTTGGAGACCAGGGTTGGTTCGGCAAGTTACTTGGGAAAGGGGGAAAATGCAAACTCCTGGGATTAGGTTTAGGCTGCAACTCCAATGGTTAGGGTTAGAGTAGAGAACAGGGGAGGGATAGCACGTTCGATCGCATTAAGTTACTTGGAGACCAGGGTTGGTTCGTCAAGTTACTTGGGAAAGGGGGAAAACGTTCGATCGGTCGCATTAAGTTACTTGGAGACCAGGGTTGGTTCGGCAAGTTACTTGGGAAAGGGGGAAAACGTTCGATCGGTCGCATTAAGTTACTTGGAGACCGGGATTGGCGTCATGTTCCCCTAACCCTAACCCTAACCCTAACTCGGGGGTGGCGTTTTTAAGATTCTCCTCTAACCCTAACCCCAGGGGTCATTAAGTTACTTGGAGACCAGGGTTGGTTCGGCAAGTTACTTGGGAAAGGGGGAAAACGCAAACTCCTGGGATTAGGTTTAGGCTGCAACTCCAATGGTTAGGGTTAGAGTAGAGAACAGGGGAGGGATAGCACGTTCGATCGCATTAAGTTACTTGGAGACCAGGGTTGGTTCGGCAAGTTACTTGGGAAAGGGGAAAACGTTCGATCGGTCGCATTAAGTTACTTGGAGACCAGGGTTGGTTCGGCAAGTTACTTGGGAAAGGGGGAAAACGTTCGATCGGTCGCATTAAGTTACTTGGAGACCGGGATTGGCGTCATGTTCCCCTAACCCTAACCCTAACCCTAACCCGGGGGTGGCGTTTTTAAGATTCTCCTCTAACCCTAACCCCAGGGGTCATTAAGTTACTTGGAGACCAGGGTTGGTTCGGCAAGTTACTTGGGAAAGGGGGAAAACGCAAACTCCTGGGATTAGGTTTAGGCTGCAACTCCAATGGTTAGGGTTAGAGTAGAGAACAGAGGAGGTATAGCACGTTCGATCGCATTAAGTTACTTGGAGACCAGGGTTGGTTCGGCAAGTTACTTGGGAAAGGGGGAAAACGTTCGATCGGTCGCATTAAGTTACTTGG
Organism: Ranitomeya imitator; assembly: GCF_032444005.1. Classification (NCBI taxonomy): domain Eukaryota; kingdom Metazoa; phylum Chordata; class Amphibia; order Anura; family Dendrobatidae; genus Ranitomeya; species Ranitomeya imitator. The sequence continues at coordinate 1,866,912 of NC_091287.1, forward strand.
AGACCAGGGTTGGTTCGGCAAGTTACTTGGGAAAGGGGGAAAACGTTCGATCGGTCGCATTAAGTTACTTGGAGACCAGGGTTGGTTCGGCAAGTTACTTGGGAAAGGGGGAAAACGTTCGATCGGTCGCATTAAGTTACTTGGAGACCGGGATTGGCGTCATGTTCCCCTAACCCTAACCCTAACCCTAACCCTAACCCGGGGGTGGCGTTTTTAAGATTCTCCTCTAACCCTAACCCCAGGGGTCATTAAGTTACTTGGAGACCAGGGTCGGTTCGGCAAGTTACTTGGGAAAGGGGGAAAACGCAAACTCCTGGGATTAGGTTTAGGCTGCAACTCCAATGGTTAGGGTTAGAGTAGAGAACAGGGGAGGGATAGCACGTTCGATCGCATTAAGTTACTTGGAGACCAGGGTTGGTTCGGCAAGTTACTTGGGAAAGGGGGAAAACGTTCGATCGGTCGCATTAAGTTACTTGGAGACCAGGGTTGGTTCGGCAAGTTACTTGGGAAAGGGGGAAAACGTTCGATCGGTCGCATTAAGTTACTTGGAGACCGGGATTGGCGTCATGTTCCCCTAACCCTAACCCTAACCCGGGGGTGGCGTTTTTAAGATTCTCCTCTAACCCTAACCCCAGGGGTCATTAAGTTACTTGGAGACCAGGGTTGGTTCGGCAAGTTACTTGGGAAAGGGGGAAAACGCAAACTCCTGGGATTAGGTTTAGGCTGCAACTCCAATGGTTAGGGTTAGAGTAGAGAACAGGGGAGGGATAGCACGTTCGATCGCATTAAGTTACTTGGAGACCAGGGTTGGTTCGGCAAGTTACTTGGGAAAGGGGGAAAACGTTCGATCGGTCGCATTAAGTTACTTGGAGACCAGGGTTGGTTCGGCAAGTTACTTGGGAAAGGGGGAAAACGCAAACTCCTGGGATTAGGTTTAGGCTGCAACTCCAATGGTTAGGGTTAGAGTAGAGAACAGGGGAGGGATAGCACGTTCGATCGCATTAAGTTACTTGGAGACCAGGGTTGGTTCGGCAAGTTACTTGGGAAAGGGGGAAAACGTTCGATCGGTCGCATTAAGTTACTTGGAGACCAGGGTTGGTTCGGCAAGTTACTTGGGAAAGGGGGAAAACGCAAACTCCTGGGATTAGGTTTAGGCTGCAACTCCAATGGTTAGGGTTAGAGTAGAGAACAGGAGAGGGATAGCACGTTCGATCGCATTAAGTTACTTGGAGACCAGGGTTGGTTCGGCAAGTTACTTGGGAAAGGGGGAAAACATTCGATCGGTCGCATTAAGTTACTTGGAGACCAGGGTTGGTTCGGCAAGTTACTTGGGAAAGGGGGAAAAAGTTCGATCGGTCGCATTAAGTTACTTGGAGACCGGGATTGGCGTCATGTTCCCCTAACCCTAACCCTAACCCTAACCCGGGGGTGGCGTTTTTAAGATTCTCCTCTAACCCTAACCCCAGGGGTCATTAAGTTACTTGGAGACCAGGGTTGGTTCGGCAAGTTACTTGGGAAAGGGGGAAAACGCAAACTCCTGGGATTAGGTTTAGGCTGCAACTCCAATGGTTAGGGTTAGAGTAGAGAACAGGGGAGGGATAGCACGTTCGATCGCATTAAGTTACTTGGAGACCAGGGTTGGTTCGGCAAGTTACTTGGGAAAGGGGGAAAACGTTCGATCGGTCGCATTAAGTTACTTGGAGACCGGGATTGGCGTCATGTTCCCCTAACCCTAACCCTAACCCGGGGGTGGCGTTTTTAAGAGTCTCCTCTAACCCTAACCCCAGGGGTCATTAAGTTACTTGGAGACCAGGGTTGGTTCGGCAAGTTACTTGGGAAAGGGGGAAAACGCAAACTCCTGGGATAAGGTTTAGGCTGCAACTCCAATGGTTAGGGTTAGAGTAGAGAACAGGGGAGGGATAGCACGTTCGATCGCATTAAGTTACTTGGAGACCAGTGTTGGTTCGGCAAGTTACTTGGGAAAGGGGGAAAACGTTCGATCGGTCGCATTAAGTTACTTGGAGACCGGGATTGGCGTCATGTTCCCCTAACCCTAACCCTAACCCGGGGGTGGCGTTTTTAAGATTCTCCTCTAACCCTAACCCCAGGGGTCATTAAGTTACTTGGAGACCAGGGTTGGTTCGGTAAGTTACTTGGGAAAGGGGGAAAACGCAAACTCCTGGGATTAGGTTTAGGCTGCAACTCCAATGGTTAGGGTTAGAGTAGAGAACAGGGGAGGGATAGCACGTTCGATCGCATTAAGTTACTTGGAGACCAGGGTTGGTTCGGCAAGTTACTTGGGAAAGGGGGAAATGTTATGTTTGCTAATGACAGGTGTTATGAAGGCAATCCAGAAACACAGTGTGCTTAGCGATCAGAGCGCACACAGTGATCTGACAAATACCCAAAAATACAAGAACGAGCTCTGAGACGTGGAAACTCTGTAGACTGCACACCTGATCCTATCCTAAACACAACTAAAAGCGGCTGTGGATTGCGCCTAACAACTACCTAGGCAACTCGGCACAGCCTAAGAAACTAGCTAGCCTGAAGATAGAAAAATAGGCCTGACTTGCCCCAGAGAAATTCCCCAAAGGAAAAGGCAGCCCCCCACATATAATGACTGTGAGTAAGATGAAAAGACAAAACGTAGGGATGAAATAGATTCAGCAAAGTGGGGCCCGATATTCTAGGACAGAGCGAGGACAGTAAAGCGAACTTTGCAGTCTACAAAAAACCCTAAAGCAAAACCACGCAAAGGGGGCAAAAAAAACCCACCGTGCCGAACTAACGGCACGGCGGTACACCCTTTGCGTCTCAGAGCTTCCAGCAAAACAAAAGACAAGCTGGACAGAAAAAAAGCAACAAAAAAGCAAAAAGCACTTAGCTATACAGAGCAGCAGGTCACAGGAACAATCAGGAGAAGTTCAGATCCAACACTGAAACATTGACAAGGAGCAAGGATAGCAGCATCAGGCGGAGTTAAGTAATGAAGCAGTTAACGAGCTCACCAGAACACCTGAGGGAGGAAGCTCAGAAGCTGCAGTACCACTTGTGACCACAGGAGTGAATTCAGCCACAGAATTCACAACAGTACCCCCCCCTTGAGGAGGGGTCACCGAACCCTCACCAGAGCCCCCAGGCCGACCAGGATGAGCCGCATGAAAGGCACGAACAAGATCGGAAGCATGAACATCAGAGGCAAAAACCCAGGAATTATCTTCCTGAGCATAACCCTTCCATTTAACCAGATACTGGAGTTTCCGTCTAGAAACACGAGAATCCAAAATCTTCTCCACAATATACTCCAATTCCCCCTCCACCAAAACCGGGGCAGGAGGCTCAACAGATGGAACCATAGGTGCCACGTATCTCCGCAACAACGACCTATGGAATACATTATGTATGGAAAAGGAGTCTGGGAGGGTCAAACGAAAAGACACAGGATTGAGAACCTCAGAAATCCTATACGGACCAATAAAACGAGGTTTAAATTTAGGAGAGGAAACCTTCATAGGAATATGACGAGAAGATAACCAAACCAGATCCCCAACACGAAGTCGGGGACCCACACGGCGTCTGCGATTAGCGAAAAGTTGAGCTTTCTCCTGGGACAAGATCAAATTGTCCACTACCTGAGTCCAGATCTGCTGCAACCTATCCACCACAGAATCCACACCAGGACAGTCCGAAGACTCAACCTGTCCTGAAGAGAAACGAGGATGGAACCCAGAATTGCAGAAAAATGGAGAGACCAAGGTAGCCGAGCTGGCCCGATTATTAAGGGCGAACTCAGCCAACGGCAAAAAGGACACCCAATCATCCTGGTCTGCAGAAACAAAACATCTCAGATATGTTTCCAAGGTCTGATTGGTTTGTTCGGTCTGGCCATTAGTCTGAGGATGGAAAGCCGAGGAAAAGGATAGGTCAATGCCCATCCTACCACAAAAGGCTCGCCAAAACCTTGAAACAAACTGGGAACCTCTGTCAGAAACAATATTCTCAGGAATGCCATGCAACCGAACCACATGCTGAAAGAACAAAGGTACCAAATCAGAGGAGGAAGGCAATTTAGCCAAGGGCACCAGATGGACCATTTTAGAAAAGCGATCACAGACCACCCAAATGACTGACATCTTTTGAGAAACGGGAAGGTCAGAAATGAAATCCATCGAAATATGTGTCCAAGGCCTCTTTGGGACCGGCAAGGGCAAAAGCAACCCACTGGCACGAGAACAGCAGGGCTTAGCCCTAGCACAAATCCCACAGGACTGCACAAAAGTACGTACATCCCGTGACAGAGATGGCCACCAGAAGGATCTAGCCACTAACTCTCTGGTACCAAAGATTCCAGGATGACCAGCCAACACCGAACAATGAAGTTCAGAGATAAGTTTATTAGTCCACCTATCAGGGACGAACAGTTTCTCTGCTGGACAACGATCAGGTTTATTCACCTGAAATTTTTGCAGCACCCGCCGCAAATCAGGGGAGATGGCAGACACAATGACTCCTTCCTTGAGGATACCCGCTGGCTCAGATAAACCCGGAGAGTCGGGCACAAAACTCCTAGACAGAGCATCCGCCTTCACATTTTTAGAGCCCGGAAGGTACGAAATCACAAAGTCGAAGCGGGCAAAAAATAACGCCCAACGGGCCTGTCTAGGATTCAAGCGCTTGGCAGACTCGAGATAAGTCAAGTTCTTATGATCAGTCAATACCACCACGCGATGCTTAGCTCCTTCAAGCCAATGACGCCACTCCTCGAATGCCCACTTCATGGCCAGCAACTCTCGATTGCCCACATCATAATTACGCTCAGCGGGCGAAAACTTCCTGGAAAAGAAAGCACATGGTTTCATCACTGAGCAATCAGAACCTCTCTGTGACAAAACCGCCCCTGCTCCAATCTCAGAAGCATCAACCTCGACCTGGAACGGAAGAGAAACATCTGGCTGACACAACACAGGGGCAGAACAAAAACGACGCTTCAACTCCTGAAAAGCTTCCACAGCAGCAGAAGACCAATTAACCAAATCAGCACCCTTCTTGGTCAAATCGGTCAATGGTTTGGCAATGCTAGAAAAATTACAGATGAAGCGACGATAAAAATTAGCAAAGCCCAGGAACTTTTGCAGACTTTTCAGAGATGTCGGCTGAATCCAATCCTGGATGGCTTGGACCTTAACTGGATCCATCTCGATAGTAGAAGGGGTAAAGATGAACCCCAAAAATGAAACTTTCTGCACACCGAAGAGACACTTTGATCCCTTCACAAACAAAGAGTTAGCACGCAGGACCTGAAAAACCATTCTGACCTGCTTCACATGAGACTCCCAATCATCTGAGAAGATCAAAATGTCATCCAAGTAAACAATCAGGAATTTATCCAGATACTCACGGAAGATGTCATGCATAAAAGACTGAAACACAGATGGAGCATTGGCAAGTCCGAACGGCATCACTAGATACTCAAAATGACCCTCGGGCGTATTGAATGCAGTTTTCCATTCATCTCCTTGCCTGATTCTCACCAGATTATACGCACCACGAAGATCTATCTTAGTGAACCAACTAGCCCCCTTAATCCGAGCAAACAAGTCAGATAACAATGGCAAGGGATACTGAAATTTAACAGTGATCTTATTAAGAAGGCGGTAATCAATACACGGTCTCAGCGAACCATCCTTCTTGGCTACAAAGAAGAACCCTGCTCCCAGTGGTGATGACGATGGGCGAATATGTCCCTTCTCCAGGGATTCCTTCACATAACTGCGCATAGCGGCGTGTTCGGGCACGGATAAATTAAATAATCGACCTTTAGGGAATTTACTACCAGGAATCAAATTGACAGCACAATCACAATCCCTATGCGGAGGTAGAGCATCGGACTTGGGCTCTTCAAATACATCCTGATAATCAGACAAGAACTCTGGGACCTCAGAAGGGGTGGATGACGAAATCGACAAAAATGGAACATCACCATGTACCCCCTGACAACCCCAGCTGGATACCGACATGGAATTCCAATCCAATACTGGATTATGGGTTTGTAGCCATGGCAACCCCAACACGACCACATCATGCAGATTATGCAACACCAGAAAGCGAATAACTTCCTGATGTGCAGGAGCCATGCTCATGGTCAGCTGGGCCCAGTATTGAGGTTTATTCTTGGCCAAAGGTGTAGCATCAATTCCTCTCAATGGAATAGGACACCGCAAAGGCTCCAAGAAAAACCCACAACGTTTAGCATAATCCAAATCCATCAGATTCAGGGCAGCGCCCGAATCCACAAACGCCATGACAGAAAACGACGACAAAGAGCATATCAAGGTAATGGACAGAAGGAATTTGGACTGTACAGTACCAATGACGGCAGACCTAGCAGACCGCTTAGTGCGCTTAGGACAATCAGAAATAGCATGAGTGGAATCACCACAGTAGAAACACAGACCATTCAGACGTCTGTATTCCTGCCGTTCAACTCTAGTCATAGTCCTATCGCACTGCATAGGCTCAGGTTTAACCTCAGGCAGTACCGCCAAATGGTGCACAGATTTACGCTCGCGCAAGCGTCGACCGATCTGAATGGCCAAAGACAAAGACTCATTCAAACCAGCAGGCATAGGAAATCCCACCATGACATCCTTAAGAGCCTCAGAGAGACCCTTTCTGAACAAAGCTGCCAGCGCAGATTCATTCCACTGAGTGAGTACTGACCATTTCCTAAATTTCTGACAATATACTTCTATATCATCCTGACCCTGGCACAAAGCCAGCAAATTTTTCTCAGCCTGATCCACTGAATTAGGCTCATCGTACAGCAATCCGAGCGCCAGGAAAAACGCATCGACACTACTCAATGCAGGGTCTCCTGGCGCAAGAGAAAATGCCCAGTCTTGAGGGTCGCCGCGCAAAAAAGAAATAATAATCAAAACCTGTTGAATAGGATTACCAGAAGAATGAGGTTTCAAGGCCAGAAATAGCTTACAATTATTTTTGAAACTTAGAAACTTAGTTCTATCTCCAAAAAACAAATCAGGAATAGGAATTCTTGGTTCTAACATAGATTTCTGATCAATAGTATCTTGAACTTTTTGTACATTTATAACGAGATTATCCATTGAAGAGCACAGACCCTGAATATCCATGTCCACACCTGTGTCCAGAATCACCCAAATGTCTAGGGGAAAAAAAAAAAAGTGAACACAGAGCAGAAAAAAAAAAAAATGATGTCAGAACTTTTTCTTTCCCTCTATTGAGAATCATTAGTTAGGCTCCTTGTACTGTTATGTATGCTAATGACAGGTGTTATGAAGGCAATCCAGAAACACAGTGTGCTTAGCGATCAGAGCGCACACAGTGATCTGACAAATACCCAAAAATACAAGAACGAGCTCTGAGACGTGGAAACTCTGTAGACTGCACACCTGATCCTATCCTAAACACAACTAAAAGCGGCTGTGGATTGCGCCTAACAACTACCTAGGCAACTCGGCACAGCCTAAGAAACTAGCTAGCCTGAAGATAGAAAAATAGGCCTGACTTGCCCCAGAGAAATTCCCCAAAGGAAAAGGCAGCCCCCCACATATAATGACTGTGAGTAAGATGAAAAGACAAAACGTAGGGATGAAATAGATTCAGCAAAGTGGGGCCCGATATTCTAGGACAGAGCGAGGACAGTAAAGCGAACTTTGCAGTCTACAAAAAACCCTAAAGCAAAACCACGCAAAGGGGGCAAAAAAAAACCACCGTGCCGAACTAACGGCACGGCGGTACACCCTTTGCGTCTCAGAGCTTCCAGCAAAACAAAAGACAAGCTGGACAGAAAAAAAGCAACAAAAAAGCAAAAAGCACTTAGCTATACAGAGCAGCAGGTCACAGGAACAATCAGGAGAAGCTCAGATCCAACACTGAAACATTGACAAGGAGCAAGGATAGCAGCATCAGGCGGAGTTAAGTAATGAAGCAGTTAACGAGCTCACCAGAACACCTGAGGGAGGAAGCTCAGAAGCTGCAGTACCACTTGTGACCACAGGAGTGAATTCAGCCACAGAATTCACAACAGGGAAAACGTTCGATCGGTCGCATTAAGTTACTTGGAGACCGGGATTGGCGTCATGTTCCCCTAACCCTAACCCTAACCCTAACCCGGAGGTGGCGTTTTTAAGATTCTCCTCTAACCCTAACCCCAGGGGTCATTAAGTTACTTGGAGACCAGGGTTGGTTCGGCAAGTTACTTGGGAAAGGGGGAAAACGCAAACTCCTGGGATTAGGTTTAGGCTGCAACTCCAATGGTTAGGGTTAGAGTAGAGAACAGGGGAGGGATAGCACGTTCGATCGCATTAAGTTACTTGGAGACCAGGGTTGGTTCGGCAAGTTACTTGGGAAAGGGGGAAAACGTTCGATCGGTCGCATTGTTACTTGGAGACCAGGGTTGGTTTGGCAAGTTACTTGGGAAAGGGGGAAAACGTTCGATCGGTCGCATTAAGTTACTTGGAGACCGGGATTGGCGTCATGTTCCCCTAACCCTAACCCTAACCCGGGGGTGGCGTTTTTAAGATTCTCCTCTAACCCTAACCCCAGGGGTCATTAAGTTACTTGGAGACCAGGGTTGGTTCGGCAAGTTACTTGGGAAATGGGGAAAACGCAAACTCCTGGGATTAGGTTTAGGCTGCAACTCCAATGGTTAGGGTTAGAGTAGAGAACAGGGGAGGGATAGCACGTTCGATCGCATTAAGTTACTTGGAGACCAGGGTTGGTTCGGCAAGTTACTTGGGAAAGGGGGAAAATGTTCGATCGGTCGCATTAAGTTACTTGGAGACCAGGGTTGGTTCGGCAAGTTACTTGGGAAAGGGGGAAAATGCAAACTCCTGGGATTAGGTTTAGGCTGCAACTCCAATGGTTAGGGTTAGAGTAGAGAACAGGGGAGGGATAGCACGTTCGATCGCATTAAGTTACTTGGAGACCAGGGTTGGTTCGTCAAGTTACTTGGGAAAGGGGGAAAACGTTCGATCGGTCGCATTAAGTTACTTGGAGACCAGGGTTGGTTCGGCAAGTTACTTGGGAAAGGGGGAAAACGTTCGATCGGTCGCATTAAGTTACTTGGAGACCGGGATTGGCGTCATGTTCCCCTAACCCTAACCCTAACCCTAACTCGGGGGTGGCGTTTTTAAGATTCTCCTCTAACCCTAACCCCAGGGGTCATTAAGTTACTTGGAGACCAGGGTTGGTTCGGCAAGTTACTTGGGAAAGGGGGAAAACGCAAACTCCTGGGATTAGGTTTAGGCTGCAACTCCAATGGTTAGGGTTAGAGTAGAGAACAGGGGAGGGATAGCACGTTCGATCGCATTAAGTTACTTGGAGACCAGGGTTGGTTCGGCAAGTTACTTGGGAAAGGGGAAAACGTTCGATCGGTCGCATTAAGTTACTTGGAGACCAGGGTTGGTTCGGCAAGTTACTTGGGAAAGGGGGAAAACGTTCGATCGGTCGCATTAAGTTACTTGGAGACCGGGATTGGCGTCATGTTCCCCTAACCCTAACCCTAACCCTAACCCGGGGGTGGCGTTTTTAAGATTCTCCTCTAACCCTAACCCCAGGGGTCATTAAGTTACTTGGAGACCAGGGTTGGTTCGGCAAGTTACTTGGGAAAGGGGGAAAACGCAAACTCCTGGGATTAGGTTTAGGCTGCAACTCCAATGGTTAGGGTTAGAGTAGAGAACAGAGGAGGTATAGCACGTTCGATCGCATTAAGTTACTTGGAGACCAGGGTTGGTTCGGCAAGTTACTTGGGAAAGGGGGAAAACGTTCGATCGGTCGCATTAAGTTACTTGGAGACCAGGGTTGGTTCGGCAAGTTACTTGGGAAAGGGGGAAAACGTTCGATCGGTCGCATTAAGTTACTTGGAGACCAGGGTTGGTTCGGCAAGTTACTTGGGAAAGGGGGAAAACGTTCGATCGGTCGCATTAAGTTACTTGGAGACCGGGATTGGCGTCATGTTCCCCTAACCCTAACCCTAACCCTAACCCTAACCCGGGGGTGGCGTTTTTAAGATTCTCCTCTAACCCTAACCCCAGGGGTCATTAAGTTACTTGGAGACCAGGGTCGGTTCGGCAAGTTACTTGGGAAAGGGGGAAAACGCAAACTCCTGGGATTAGGTTTAGGCTGCAACTCCAATGGTTAGGGTTAGAGTAGAGAACAGGGGAGGGATAGCACGTTCGATCGCATTAAGTTACTTGGAGACCAGGGTTGGTTCGGCAAGTTACTTGGGAAAGGGGGAAAACGTTCGATCGGTCGCATTAAGTTACTTGGAGACCAGGGTTGGTTCGGCAAGTTACTTGGGAAAGGGGGAAAACGTTCGATCGGTCGCATTAAGTTACTTGGAGACCGGGATTGGCGTCATGTTCCCCTAACCCTAACCCTAACCCGGGGGTGGCGTTTTTAAGATTCTCCTCTAACCCTAACCCCAGGGGTCATTAAGTTACTTGGAGACCAGGGTTGGTTCGGCAAGTTACTTGGGAAAGGGGGAAAACGCAAACTCCTGGGATTAGGTTTAGGCTGCAACTCCAATGGTTAGGGTTAGAGTAGAGAACAGGGGAGGGATAGCACGTTCGATCGCATTAAGTTACTTGGAGACCAGGGTTGGTTCGGCAAGTTACTTGGGAAAGGGGGAAAACGTTCGATCGGTCGCATTAAGTTACTTGGAGACCAGGGTTGGTTCGGCAAGTTACTTGGGAAAGGGGGAAAACGCAAACTCCTGGGATTAGGTTTAGGCTGCAACTCCAATGGTTAGGGTTAGAGTAGAGAACAGGGGAGGGATAGCACGTTCGATCGCATTAAGTTACTTGGAGACCAGGGTTGGTTCGGCAAGTTACTTGGGAAAGGGGGAAAACGTTCGATCGGTCGCATTAAGTTACTTGGAGACCAGGGTTGGTTCGGCAAGTTACTTGGGAAAGGGGGAAAACGCAAACTCCTGGGATTAGGTTTAGGCTGCAACTCCAATGGTTAGGGTTAGAGTAGAGAACAGGAGAGGGATAGCACGTTCGATCGCATTAAGTTACTTGGAGACCAGGGTTGGTTCGGCAAGTTACTTGGGAAAGGGGGAAAACATTCGATCGGTCGCATTAAGTTACTTGGAGACCAGGGTTGGTTCGGCAAGTTACTTGGGAAAGGGGGAAAAAGTTCGATCGGTCGCATTAAGTTACTTGGAGACCGGGATTGGCGTCATGTTCCCCTAACCCTAACCCTAACCCTAACCCGGGGGTGGCGTTTTTAAGATTCTCCTCTAACCCTAACCCCAGGGGTCATTAAGTTACTTGGAGACCAGGGTTGGTTCGGCAAGTTACTTGGGAAAGGGGGAAAACGCAAACTCCTGGGATTAGGTTTAGGCTGCAACTCCAATGGTTAGGGTTAGAGTAGAGAACAGGGGAGGGATAGCACGTTCGATCGCATTAAGTTACTTGGAGACCAGGGTTGGTTCGGCAAGTTACTTGGGAAAGGGGGAAAACGTTCGATCGGTCGCATTAAGTTACTTGGAGACCGGGATTGGCGTCATGTTCCCCTAACCCTAACCCTAACCCGGGGGTGGCGTTTTTAAGAGTCTCCTCTAACCCTAACCCCAGGGGTCATTAAGTTACTTGGAGACCAGGGTTGGTTCGGCAAGTTACTTGGGAAAGGGGGAAAACGCAAACTCCTGGGATAAGGTTTAGGCTGCAACTCCAATGGTTAGGGTTAGAGTAGAGAACAGGGGAGGGATAGCACGTTCGATCGCATTAAGTTACTTGGAGACCAGTGTTGGTTCGGCAAGTTACTTGGGAAAGGGGGAAAACGTTCGATCGGTCGCATTAAGTTACTTGGAGACCGGGATTGGCGTCATGTTCCCCTAACCCTAACCCTAACCCTAACCCGGGGGTGGCGTTTTTAAGATTCTCCTCTAACCCTAACCCCAGGGGTCATTAAGTTACTTGGAGACCAGGGTTGGTTCGGTAAGTTACTTGGGAAAGGGGGAAAACGCAAACTCCTGGGATTAGGTTTAGGCTGCAACTCCAATGGTTAGGGTTAGAGTAGAGAACAGGGGAGGGATAGCACGTTCGATCGCATTAAGTTACTTGGAGACCAGGGTTGGTTCGGCAAGTTACTTGGGAAAGGGGGAAATGTTATGTTTGCTAATGACAGGTGTTATGAAGGCAATCCAGAAACACAGTGTGCTTAGCGATCAGAGCGCACACAGTGATCTGACAAATACCCAAAAATACAAGAACGAGCTCTGAGACGTGGAAACTCTGTAGACTGCACACCTGATCCTATCCTAAACACAACTAAAAGCGGCTGTGGATTGCGCCTAACAACTACCTAGGCAACTCGGCACAGCCTAAGAAACTAGCTAGCCTGAAGATAGAAAAATAGGCCTGACTTGCCCCAGAGAAATTCCCCAAAGGAAAAGGCAGCCCCCCACATATAATGACTGTGAGTAAGATGAAAAGACAAAACGTAGGGATGAAATAGATTCAGCAAAGTGGGGCCCGATATTCTAGGACAGAGCGAGGACAGTAAAGCGAACTTTGCAGTCTACAAAAAACCCTAAAGCAAAACCACGCAAAGGGGGCAAAAAAAACCCACCGTGCCGAACTAACGGCACGGCGGTACACCCTTTGCGTCTCAGAGCTTCCAGCAAAACAAAAGACAAGCTGGACAGAAAAAAAGCAACAAAAAAGCAAAAAGCACTTAGCTATACAGAGCAGCAGGTCACAGGAACAATCAGGAGAAGTTCAGATCCAACACTGAAACATTGACAAGGAGCAAGGATAGCAGCATCAGGCGGAGTTAAGTAATGAAGCAGTTAACGAGCTCACCAGAACACCTGAGGGAGGAAGCTCAGAAGCTGCAGTACCACTTGTGACCACAGGAGTGAATTCAGCCACAGAATTCACAACAGTACCCCCCCCTTGAGGAGGGGTCACCGAACCCTCACCAGAGCCCCCAGGCCGACCAGGATGAGCCGCATGAAAGGCACGAACAAGATCGGAAGCATGAACATCAGAGGCAAAAACCCAGGAATTATCTTCCTGAGCATAACCCTTCCATTTAACCAGATACTGGAGTTTCCGTCTAGAAACACGAGAATCCAAAATCTTCTCCACAATATACTCCAATTCCCCCTCCACCAAAACCGGGGCAGGAGGCTCAACAGATGGAACCATAGGTGCCACGTATCTCCGCAACAACGACCTATGGAATACATTATGTATGGAAAAGGAGTCTGGGAGGGTCAAACGAAAAGACACAGGATTGAGAACCTCAGAAATCCTATACGGACCAATAAAACGAGGTTTAAATTTAGGAGAGGAAACCTTCATAGGAATATGACGAGAAGATAACCAAACCAGATCCCCAACACGAAGTCGGGGACCCACACGGCGTCTGCGATTAGCGAAAAGTTGAGCTTTCTCCTGGGACAAGATCAAATTGTCCACTACCTGAGTCCAGATCTGCTGCAACCTATCCACCACAGAATCCACACCAGGACAGTCCGAAGACTCAACCTGTCCTGAAGAGAAACGAGGATGGAACCCAGAATTGCAGAAAAATGGAGAGACCAAGGTAGCCGAGCTGGCCCGATTATTAAGGGCGAACTCAGCCAACGGCAAAAAGGACACCCAATCATCCTGGTCTGCAGAAACAAAACATCTCAGATATGTTTCCAAGGTCTGATTGGTTTGTTCGGTCTGGCCATTAGTCTGAGGATGGAAAGCCGAGGAAAAGGATAGGTCAATGCCCATCCTACCACAAAAGGCTCGCCAAAACCTTGAAACAAACTGGGAACCTCTGTCAGAAACAATATTCTCAGGAATGCCATGCAACCGAACCACATGCTGAAAGAACAAAGGTACCAAATCAGAGGAGGAAGGCAATTTAGCCAAGGGCACCAGATGGACCATTTTAGAAAAGCGATCACAGACCACCCAAATGACTGACATCTTTTGAGAAACGGGAAGGTCAGAAATGAAATCCATCGAAATATGTGTCCAAGGCCTCTTTGGGACCGGCAAGGGCAAAAGCAACCCACTGGCACGAGAACAGCAGGGCTTAGCCCTAGCACAAATCCCACAGGACTGCACAAAAGTACGTACATCCCGTGACAGAGATGGCCACCAGAAGGATCTAGCCACTAACTCTCTGGTACCAAAGATTCCAGGATGACCAGCCAACACCGAACAATGAAGTTCAGAGATAAGTTTATTAGTCCACCTATCAGGGACGAACAGTTTCTCTGCTGGACAACGATCAGGTTTATTCACCTGAAATTTTTGCAGCACCCGCCGCAAATCAGGGGAGATGGCAGACACAATGACTCCTTCCTTGAGGATACCCGCTGGCTCAGATAAACCCGGAGAGTCGGGCACAAAACTCCTAGACAGAGCATCCGCCTTCACATTTTTAGAGCCCGGAAGGTACGAAATCACAAAGTCGAAGCGGGCAAAAAATAACGCCCAACGGGCCTGTCTAGGATTCAAGCGCTTGGCAGACTCGAGATAAGTCAAGTTCTTATGATCAGTCAATACCACCACGCGATGCTTAGCTCCTTCAAGCCAATGACGCCACTCCTCGAATGCCCACTTCATGGCCAGCAACTCTCGATTGCCCACATCATAATTACGCTCAGCGGGCGAAAACTTCCTGGAAAAGAAAGCACATGGTTTCATCACTGAGCAATCAGAACCTCTCTGTGACAAAACCGCCCCTGCTCCAATCTCAGAAGCATCAACCTCGACCTGGAACGGAAGAGAAACATCTGGCTGACACAACACAGGGGCAGAACAAAAACGACGCTTCAACTCCTGAAAAGCTTCCACAGCAGCAGAAGACCAATTAACCAAATCAGCACCCTTCTTGGTCAAATCGGTCAATGGTTTGGCAATGCTAGAAAAATTACAGATGAAGCGACGATAAAAATTAGCAAAGCCCAGGAACTTTTGCAGACTTTTCAGAGATGTCGGCTGAATCCAATCCTGGATGGCTTGGACCTTAACTGGATCCATCTCGATAGTAGAAGGGGTAAAGATGAACCCCAAAAATGAAACTTTCTGCACACCGAAGAGACACTTTGATCCCTTCACAAACAAAGAGTTAGCACGCAGGACCTGAAAAACCATTCTGACCTGCTTCACATGAGACTCCCAATCATCTGAGAAGATCAAAATGTCATCCAAGTAAACAATCAGGAATTTATCCAGATACTCACGGAAGATGTCATGCATAAAAGACTGAAACACAGATGGAGCATTGGCAAGTCCGAACGGCATCACTAGATACTCAAAATGACCCTCGGGCGTATTGAATGCAGTTTTCCATTCATCTCCTTGCCTGATTCTCACCAGATTATACGCACCACGAAGATCTATCTTAGTGAACCAACTAGCCCCCTTAATCCGAGCAAACAAGTCAGATAACAATGGCAAGGGATACTGAAATTTAACAGTGATCTTATTAAGAAGGCGGTAATCAATACACGGTCTCAGCGAACCATCCTTCTTGGCTACAAAGAAGAACCCTGCTCCCAGTGGTGATGACGATGGGCGAATATGTCCCTTCTCCAGGGATTCCTTCACATAACTGCGCATAGCGGCGTGTTCGGGCACGGATAAATTAAATAATCGACCTTTAGGGAATTTACTACCAGGAATCAAATTGACAGCACAATCACAATCCCTATGCGGAGGTAGAGCATCGGACTTGGGCTCTTCAAATACATCCTGATAATCAGACAAGAACTCTGGGACCTCAGAAGGGGTGGATGACGAAATCGACAAAAATGGAACATCACCATGTACCCCCTGACAACCCCAGCTGGATACCGACATGGAATTCCAATCCAATACTGGATTATGGGTTTGTAGCCATGGCAACCCCAACACGACCACATCATGCAGATTATGCAACACCAGAAAGCGAATAACTTCCTGATGTGCAGGAGCCATGCTCATGGTCAGCTGGGCCCAGTATTGAGGTTTATTCTTGGCCAAAGGTGTAGCATCAATTCCTCTCAATGGAATAGGACACCGCAAAGGCTCCAAGAAAAACCCACAACGTTTAGCATAATCCAAATCCATCAGATTCAGGGCAGCGCCCGAATCCACAAACGCCATGACAGAAAACGACGACAAAGAGCATATCAAGGTAATGGACAGAAGGAATTTGGACTGTACAGTACCAATGACGGCAGACCTAGCAGACCGCTTAGTGCGCTTAGGACAATCAGAAATAGCATGAGTGGAATCACCACAGTAGAAACACAGACCATTCAGACGTCTGTATTCCTGCCGTTCAACTCTAGTCATAGTCCTATCGCACTGCATAGGCTCAGGTTTAACCTCAGGCAGTACCGCCAAATGGTGCACAGATTTACGCTCGCGCAAGCGTCGACCGATCTGAATGGCCAAAGACAAAGACTCATTCAAACCAGCAGGCATAGGAAATCCCACCATGACATCCTTAAGAGCCTCAGAGAGACCCTTTCTGAACAAAGCTGCCAGCGCAGATTCATTCCACTGAGTGAGTACTGACCATTTCCTAAATTTCTGACAATATACTTCTATATCATCCTGACCCTGGCACAAAGCCAGCAAATTTTTCTCAGCCTGATCCACTGAATTAGGCTCATCGTACAGCAATCCGAGCGCCAGGAAAAACGCATCGACACTACTCAATGCAGGGTCTCCTGGCGCAAGAGAAAATGCCCAGTCTTGAGGGTCGCCGCGCAAAAAAGAAATAATAATCAAAACCTGTTGAATAGGATTACCAGAAGAATGAGGTTTCAAGGCCAGAAATAGCTTACAATTATTTTTGAAACTTAGAAACTTAGTTCTATCTCCAAAAAACAAATCAGGAATAGGAATTCTTGGTTCTAACATAGATTTCTGATCAATAGTATCTTGAACTTTTTGTACATTTATAACGAGATTATCCATTGAAGAGCACAGACCCTGAATATCCATGTCCACACCTGTGTCCAGAATCACCCAAATGTCTAGGGGAAAAAAAAAAAAGTGAACACAGAGCAGAAAAAAAAAAAAAATGATGTCAGAACTTTTTCTTTCCCTCTATTGAGAATCATTAGTTAGGCTCCTTGTACTGTTATGTATGCTAATGACAGGTGTTATGAAGGCAATCCAGAAACACAGTGTGCTTAGCGATCAGAGCGCACACAGTGATCTGACAAATACCCAAAAATACAAGAACGAGCTCTGAGACGTGGAAACTCTGTAGACTGCACACCTGATCCTATCCTAAACACAACTAAAAGCGGCTGTGGATTGCGCCTAACAACTACCTAGGCAACTCGGCACAGCCTAAGAAACTAGCTAGCCTGAAGATAGAAAAATAGGCCTGACTTGCCCCAGAGAAATTCCCCAAAGGAAAAGGCAGCCCCCCACATATAATGACTGTGAGTAAGATGAAAAGACAAAACGTAGGGATGAAATAGATTCAGCAAAGTGGGGCCCGATATTCTAGGACAGAGCGAGGACAGTAAAGCGAACTTTGCAGTCTACAAAAAACCCTAAAGCAAAACCACGCAAAGGGGGCAAAAAAAAACCACCGTGCCGAACTAACGGCACGGCGGTACACCCTTTGCGTCTCAGAGCTTCCAGCAAAACAAAAGACAAGCTGGACAGAAAAAAAGCAACAAAAAAGCAAAAAGCACTTAGCTATACAGAGCAGCAGGTCACAGGAACAATCAGGAGAAGCTCAGATCCAACACTGAAACATTGACAAGGAGCAAGGATAGCAGCATCAGGCGGAGTTAAGTAATGAAGCAGTTAACGAGCTCACCAGAACACCTGAGGGAGGAAGCTCAGAAGCTGCAGTACCACTTGTGACCACAGGAGTGAATTCAGCCACAGAATTCACAACAGGGAAAACGTTCGATCGGTCGCATTAAGTTACTTGGAGACCGGGATTGGCGTCATGTTCCCCTAACCCTAACCCTAACCCTAACCCGGGGGTGGCGTTTTTAAGATTCTCCTCTAACCCTAACCCCAGGGGTCATTAAGTTACTTGGAGACCAGGGTTGGTTCGGCAAGTTACTTGGGAAAGGGGGAAAACGCAAACTCCTGGGATTAGGTTTAGGCTGCAACTCCAATGGTTAGGGTTAGAGTAGAGAACAGGGGAGGGATAGCACGTTCGATCGCATTAAGTTACTTGGAGACCAGGGTTGGTTCGGCAAGTTACTTGGGAAAGGGGGAAAACGTTCGATCGGTCGCATTGTTACTTGGAGACCAGGGTTGGTTTGGCAAGTTACTTGGGAAAGGGGGAAAACGTTCGATCGGTCGCATTAAGTTACTTGGAGACCGGGATTGGCGTCATGTTCCCCTAACCCTAACCCTAACCCGGGGGTGGCGTTTTTAAGATTCTCCTCTAACCCTAACCCCAGGGGTCATTAAGTTACTTGGAGACCAGGGTTGGTTCGGCAAGTTACTTGGGAAAGGGGGAAAACGCAAACTCCTGGGATTAGGTTTAGGCTGCAACTCCAATGGTTAGGGTTAGAGTAGAGAACAGGGGAGGGATAGCACGTTCGATCGCATTAAGTTACTTGGAGACCAGGGTTGGTTCGGCAAGTTACTTGGGAAAGGGGGAAAACGTTCGATCGGTCGCATTAAGTTACTTGGAGACCAGGGTTGGTTCGGCAAGTTACTTGGGAAAGGGGGAAAACGCAAACTCCTGGGATTAGGTTTAGGCTGCAACTCCATTGGTTAGGGTTAGAGTAGAGAACAGGGGAGGGATAGCACGTTCGATCGCATTAAGTTACTTGAAGACCAGGGTTGGTTCGGCAAGTTACTTGGGTAAGGGGGAAAACGTTCGATCGGTCGCATTAAGTTACTTGGAGACCAGGGTTGGTTCGGCAAGTTACTTGGGAAAGGGGGAAAACGTTCGATCGGTCGCATTAAGTTACTTGGAGACCGGGATTGGCATCATGTTCCCCTAACCCTAACCCTAACCCGGGGGTGGCGTTTTTAAGATTCTCCTCTAACCCTAACCCCAGGGGTCATTAAGTTACTTGGAGACCAGGGTTGGTTCGGCAAGTTACTTGGGAAAGGGGGAAAACGCAAACTCCTGGGATTAGGTTTAGGCTGCAACTCCAATGGTTAGGGTTAGAGTAGAGAACAGGGGAGGGATAGCACGTTCGATCGCATTAAGTTACTTGGAGACCAGGGTTGGTTCGGCAAGTTACTTGGGAAAGGGGGAAAACGTTCGATCGGTCGCATTAAGTTACTTGGAGACCGGGATTGGCGTCATGTTCCCCTAACCCTAACCCTAACCCCTAACCCCTAACCCCTAACAACCCCCTAGCACTTTCGGGCACCAACTAGCGGTGTTAGAGCCCAGGGTCTGCAGTAGGAGCAGAGTGTAGGCCGAAGCCTGCACTGGAGCAAGTTGAAAGGGAACCTTTTTAACCCCAACCTCCCCCCCCCCCCCTTCCCAGGCGTTTGTTGCTGAAAGAGCCATCTTGTACAGCACTAATACTGCACAAGGAAAAGGTGGCTCTTTAAATTATGCTCCTTGCAAACGCTGAACTACACACTCATGTAATGTGTCCCCTCACACCATCAAACCGTCCCAGAGGTGGGAATTTCCTTTGTAATGTGACGCAGCACAGCCGTCATTCCTACCCCCTTGGCTCCATGCGCCGCCTCCTTAGCGTTGTTTGATTCTGTCACGGACCCTGCGCTGTTATGTTATCCCAGGCCCACTGTGGGATCACATTAGACGACACTGCGAGGTGGGATTTCGGGCAGCGTAGACGCACAGGCGCAGCCAGCCCGACAACAAATGATGTCAGAGGACGGCCAGCGCAAACTGTGCTTGGCCAAGGGATAACATAACAGCGCAGGGTCCGTGACAGAATCAAACAACGCTAAGGAGGCGGCGCACAGAGCCAAGGGGGTAGGAATAATGGCTGTGCTGCGTCACATTACGAAGTTAAGTCCCACCTCCGGGACGGTGTTACGGTATTAGTGGACACATTTTATAAGTGTTAAGTTCTGCGTGTGCAAGGAGCTAAACTAAAAGAGCTACCTTTTCCTTGTGCAGCATCACTGCTGCACAAGGTGGCTCTTTCAGTAATAAACACCTGGGGGGGGGACAGGTTCCCTCACATTACAGTTGTTGTGTCAGCGTGGCGGTCGCAGGACACATTGCCGGCTACACAGCTGGGGACCAGCTGACGTTACTGAAACCCAATAACACTGGGTCGTATGTTTTCACTGTGCAGCCTGCACTTCTGCAAGAAAATTTTTCGTGCGTCCGATTTTCGTCAAAAAACGGCGCATGCGTCGCAAAACGCAGCGTTTTTGCGCGCGTTTTGCGCGCGTTTTTTGTGCGTCGTGCGTTGCGTCGCCGATGCACCGGCGCGCAACGCTAATGTGAACGTAGCCTTAGAGACCCAAAACTTGAAAGGGGAAGAGCCGTCTGGGAGTACAGTAAGAGAGCAAGACATGTAGTCTGTTACCATCTGACGGAACCGTTGCCTCCTGCTGACTGGAGCCGCCGGTGATGGTGTAGACATTTGGGGCGGGCACACAAAAGTTTGCCACAGTTGTGCCATACTGGTCTTGCCTTGGGCAGGCATTGCTTCTGCTCCCTCTTTGTGCAGAGCCTCCTCCACTGCCTCGACACCCTGAGCTGCTTTGTAAAGCACTAGCAGCACTCCTCTCAATTGGACTGGAGAAGATGATGGAATTCCCCAGTGTGTCTTGGTACACCCGCATTTTACGCTCCCGGGTCAACGGTGTGATGAGGTTTTGGACGTTGTCCCGGTAGCGAGGATCGAGGAGGGTGTACACCCAATAATCAGGCATGTTGAGAATGTGGTCGATGCGGCTGTCGTCTCTCAGGCACTGCAGCATGAAATCAACCATGTGCTGCAGACTGCCAACTGGCCCAGAAACGCTGTCCCCTGCTTGAGACATGATCTCTGCCCGCTCGTCATCACCCCACCCTCGCTGTACACACTCACCACTGGACAATTGTGTAACTCCCTCCTCTGGATGGAGCTCTTCCTCCTCCATTAACTCCTCCTCATCCTCCTCACAAAGTGGTCCCTGCCTACCCCTTTGTGAGGAACCACGTGGCGCTGACTGACCAGAAGCTGATGGAAATGGTGACTCCTCATCCTCCACCTCTTCCACAACATCATCCCTTAGCGCTTGCAGTGTATGTTGAACCAGGCAGATAAGGGGGACAGTCATGCTGACTAGTGCATCATCTGCACTTGCCATCCACGTGGAATAATCGAAGGGACGCAAAACCTGGCAGACGTCCTTCATAGTGGCCCACTCAGTGGTTGTGAAGTCTGAACGGCGCGGAGTGCGACTTCTTTGCGCCTGATGCAGCTGGTACTCCATTACTGCTTGCTGCTGCTCACACAACCGCTCCAACATATGTAACGTGGAATTCCACCTGGTAGGTAGGTCACATATGATGCGATGTTCCGGAAGGCGGAATCGGCGCTGCAGAGCAGCAATGCGCGATCTTGCCATGCTGGAACGCCGCAAGTGAGCACACTCTAGGCGGGCCTTGTGCAGCAGTGCATCAAGATCCGGATAGTCCCTCAGAAAACTCTGCACAACCAAATTGAGCACATGTGCCAGACATGGGATGTGAGTGAGGTTGCCAAGGGCCAAAGCTGCCCCCAGATTTCGGCCATTGTCACACACTACCATGCCTGGCTGGAGATTCACTGGCACAAACCACACATCGCTCTCCTGCTTGATGGCATTCCAGAGCTCCTGTGCTGTGTGGCTTCGATTCCCCAAAGAAACTAATTTCAAGACGGCCTGTTGACGTTTGGCCACGGCTGTGCTCATGTTGGTCGTAACAGGTAAACGTTCACGGGTCCATGTGGAGGTGGACTATGACGGCTCCTGCAGCGATGATTCTGAGGAACTTGTGTATGAGGAGGAGTCAATGCGTACAGACTGGATTCCTGCAATCCTTGGAGTGGGCAGGACACGTCCTGCGCCACTCGCACGATCTGTACCCGGCTCAACAACATTAACCCAATGGGCAGTGAGGGAAAGGTATCGCCCCTGTCCATGTTGACTGGTCCACGCATCGGTGGTGAGGTGGACCTTGCTACTGACGGCGTTCAGTAGCACGTGTTTTATGTGTCCCTCCACATGCTTGTGCAGGACAGGGACGGCTTGCCTGCTGAAATAAAAGCGGCTGGGCACCTTGTACTGTGGGACTGCCAATGCCATCAAGTCACGGAAGCTGTCAGTCTCCACCAGCCTGAATGAGAGCATTTCCAGTGACAGAAGTTTGGCAATGCCTGCATTCAGAGCCTGTGCTCGGGGGTGGTTTGCCAAGAATGGCCGCCTTTTCTCCCATGCCTGTACTGCCGATGGCTGTGACTGGGCTGGGAGTGTGAGGATGACTGGGAACGTGGTGCTGTGGGTGGAATTACAGTGGGTCTCTGGACAACAGTGCCAGAGGTTCTTCCATGGCGATCCTGGGAGGAAGCCGAACCAGCTGTGTGTGAGCTGGAGGAAGAGGCAACACGAGCTGAAGAGGTGGTAGCTGCCGCTGTTGGTTGGCCTAGGTCTTCAGTGTGTTTTTGTAACTCCACCGCGTGCCTGGTCCGCACATGTTTCCACATATTTGTGGTATTGAGGTTGCTGACACTTTTCCATCTTTTGACTTTCTGATGACACAGCTTGCATTTGACAAAGCAAATGTCATCTGCAACTGTGTCAAAAAAGGACCAGGCACTGCAAGTCTTGGGAGCGCCCTTTTTGTCTTTTGGAAGAGACAAGCTCCTAACGGGTGCCAAAGTGGAGGCTACAGGCTCCGCAGTCTTCCCCCTCCCTCTCCCTCTTTGGCCCGTTCGGGGAATCTCTTCCTCAGAGCTGCTCCCACCACCTTCCTGTACTTCACGCCACGATGGGTCAAGGACCTCATCATCTACACTACCCTCTGCCACCAACTGCTCCTCCTGGGTAGTCTCGGCAGCACAGTACGCACCAGAAAGCGGCACCTGAGTTTCATCATCAGATGTGTACTGCGCTGTGGTGACCGGAGGCACTGGCCCACCTGCCTCTTCAGAGTCAGAGAGACAAAGCTGTTGGGCATCACTGAACACTGCCTCTTGTTCCATTTCTCCAATGCTGCTTGGCTGGCCCCCTGTTTCCAAGCCAAGAGATTCAAAAAACAGAAGTAGAAACGACTCCTGTCCTGGGCTCTCTGACTGCCTGGCCAATTTGACAGGTGGTGAAGAGACAGATGGCTGCTCTCCAGTGCTCTGTGCCTGAGAGGATGTGGCACTAATTGAAGTCGATGCGTTAGCTGCCATCCATCCGACAACGGCTTCTATTTGATCTTCACGCAGCAGCGGTGTACGGCGCTCTCCTACAAAGCTGCGCATGAAGGACTGTTCCCTGCTGAAACTGGGTGATGATGAGTCACCGGTGCCCGCAGCAGGCACAGAATCACCACGTCCTCTCCCTGCTCCTCTCCCTGCTCCGCGCCCACGCCCATGTGCCTTACTCCCTGCCCTCTTCATCTTGGTTCACAGATAAAGATAAGCAGAAAAGTACTAAGGCCTTAGTGTGCTTATTCCTGAAATGCTCCTCCGAACAGGTGTAAGAAACACTAATTTTCTAAAGTGTGGACTAGACTTTATTATGAGTTAATGTGGCCTACACAACTGTTAAGTGGTGTGTTTGGTGAACTTTACTTTTTTTTGGGGGGGGCAGATCGGACTACAGAGCGAGTTTCACTCACACAGAGACCGTGCAGACAGCCGTAAACGGCGCTGCAAGGCCCAAAAACCCTCCTCTATGTTATCCTATGTAGTGTTTTTCCACAATTTAGCTGGATACGGGTGGAAAGCCACTAATAGGAAATTTTTGAAAAAATGTGCAGCAGGCTGCACTATTAGCAAAAAAGAACAATTTATTTTACGGTATGAGGCAGTGACGCACCCTGAGCTGAATACAACCGGCTGTGGCTGAACACAGACTACAGGGCGAGCTGCACTCACACGGAGACCGTGCAGACAGCCGTAAACGGTGCTGCAAGGCCCAAAAACCCTCCTCTATGTTATCCCATGTAGTGTTTTTCCACAATCTAGCTGGATACGGGTGGAAAGCCACTAATAGGACATTTTTGAAAAAATGTGCAGCAGGCTGCACTATTAGCAAAAAAGGACAATAGATAGAACAGTATGAGGAAGTGTGAACCCCCCTGAGCTGAATACAACCGGCTATGGCTGCACACACACACACACACACATACACACACACACACACACACACACACCTTGCAGAACACTGTTAAAACAGTGCTGCAAGGTGAACACACAGCGGTTGCTAAGTTAGCCTGGGAAAAGCGAAATGAAGCAATTCGTTATCTCAACTGGCCCTCAGTCAGAACACAGCATCCTGTCCCTAACTAAATTCACAGCAGAGTGAGTGCAAAATGGCGGCAGCGTTTTTTATAGTGCATCATGACATCATTTCAGCAGCCAATCACAGCCTTGCCAGTAGTTACATGCCCACCATGCTAAACAGGATGTGCCCACACTTCCAATCATTCCTCATTGGCTGCATGCGTGCAGTTTGAATTCTGGGAACTTCCGATTCTGTTATCCGATATGCGGTAAATATCGGAAATTGGTATCGGAATTCTGATACCGCAAATATCGGCCGATACCCGATACTTGCGGTATCGGAATGCTCAACACTAGTAGGAACTCTTTCAAGGAACTTCAACCTTTGGATTACAAATGGGTTGGAGACAGTTTGGTCTAGCGTGGCTACTCCAGTCAGAAGATAGGTTGTCCTTTGGATTACTTCAAGAACTCGTTATAGACATTCGTCTATCTTGTTATACAATATGTTATTGTTGCATTGCATGCGTTGTTTTTATTTTACTGGTTGAGGTATCCCTCCATGTACTTCCGGTAAACACTTCCAATTTGAGACTGTTTAGTATAGTGAAATCCGAGGATTTCAGACGGGGAGTGTGCTGTTCAGTTTATTCTGATAGACTTTCGGTCATACATGGACATTTATGTAATGCTAATATACCTAGTTCTATCATTTATTGTATTTGTTATACTTTGCT
Organism: Ranitomeya imitator; assembly: GCF_032444005.1. Lineage (NCBI taxonomy): Eukaryota > Metazoa > Chordata > Amphibia > Anura > Dendrobatidae > Ranitomeya > Ranitomeya imitator. Next base: position 1,892,037 of record NC_091287.1, read on the forward strand.
GCCATCTACTGGCCTTTGCTGTATTACATTGTAATATTTTGTTATGGTACTTCCCACAATACCTTTCTGTCATAGCTCCTCCTATCTTTTTCCTTCTCTTCCTGTTTTGTACTCCGTGCCATCTTGGAATACACATGTGCTGCAGAGCTGGAGAAGGATTCTCTTGTTACCTCTAACCTGGAGCTTCTATTATCTCTGTCTGGTGATTCTATAACAGCTCTAACCTACAGTCCTCACTCTCACCTCATCTCACCAAGGTACTGTAAATAAATCTGTTGAATGTATCACTGCATCATCCTTCTGAATCACCACGCGCAGCTGATAAGGACTAGGAGCACAGTTTAGCGAGTAACGCTAGCCGCCATTGTTTATATAGCGATTTGTGATCACATCCCTCAGACACATCTCATCCACGTATATCGGTGGCAGAATAACCTACTACGTTACTGTGCGCAAGGGGTAAGCTACTGATTTCCACCTGGATCAGGGGGACTCTGGAATTGCCATCAGACCGGCTGGACTCTGCCTACCCTGTCATCCGGCACTCTGGACTGTGGATGCTGAAGCTTTCAGTAAAGGTAAAGAGACTGCACCCATTGTGTCCTCGTTATTTGCCGCGCCTTACATCATCCACCATCAACATCTACACTTCTGGGAAGCCCTGGGGATATACTTCACCTGTGGGAAGGTATACCATCTAGCTGCCATAACATCACCCCAGCGGACCCCTGAGCAGCGTCAGTCACCCTGAGTGAACACCACAGGTGGCGTCACGAACGCTACCATCATCGACAAACTATTTGAACCCTATTTAATTTGGGCGCCCCTCATAGGGCCACGGTCCGGGTCGGGCCACCGTGACATCCCAACTGTGGGAACTGAAGAACCCGGTACCGAGTACCCCATTGCCCTTACGCAGGGTGCGCTGCACATGTTGTATGTCGTATGGTGCAAGTTGTATGTCGCATGGTTCATGTCACATGTTGCATGACGCATGGTGCATGTTCTATGTCGCATGTTGTATGTTGCATGATGCATGTTGTATGTCGTATGTCACATGGTGCATGTGGTATGTCGCATGGTGCATGTTGTATGTCACATGTCGCATGGTGCATGTTGTATGTCCCATGTTGTATGTCGCATGTTGCATGATGTATGTGCATGTTGTATGTTGTATGGTGTATGTTGTATGTCGCATGTTGCATATTGTATGTTGCATGTTGTATGGTGTATGTTGTATGTTCAATGTTGTATGTTGTGTGTTGTATGTGCACACCGTCTAGACGAGTCCAGCTCTGCTATATCCAGAAGAAGCACAGCCTGTAGTTGATAACTCTCCAGCGATCACCTACACTGCAGCGTTCTCACAATCAGCTGATCAGCTGACCGTGAGAACCAGCCTAGTGACCGGAGATAACCCCGGGTCACATGCACGGCAATTCTCGTAATAAGCTCTTGAAGCGCCCCAGAGACCTTATCTGCAGTATGGCACTCTGTCGCTAAGGAGAGTGGCGGTACATCTGATGGCACTAAGGAGTTCTCCTGACCAGGTATCACCAGAACACATTACACTTCACACTCCGGCCACTAGGGGGAGAAAAAGGCTTTATTTATTGGGCTACTCCTCACATTGGTAAAACTAGGGGCTGGGGAGGAAGTTAGTCAGAAGCTGACTGGGTTGGAACCAGGCAACATCCCGTGGCAGGGGGTGTTGCAGGGAGAAGGCACAGGGGGGTCCCTGTCAGGCGTGGGAACCTGGCAGGTGCCTAGTGAACAGAACAGAACGTAACGGAACCGCGCCTGCACACCCTGCGGCGGTATCCAGGAGAGAGACACGAAGGGAAGGATATTGTGGAACAGTGTAAACGAGATCAAGCACAAAGGAGAGCCAGTAAGAGTCGTGCCGAGAGAGAGAGGCAACATCTTACTGAGGCGCGTAGTCGGTGGCCAGAACACCGCAGGAGTAACTGACTTCAGGCCTTACTTCAAACTCCGCCGGACAGTCAATTATTGCTTGGCTGTCTACCTTACTACACCTATGAAGACATAGGGGGCAACGCGTGGAGAGGGGCATCTCTAGGGTCCCGGAAGAGCTCCGAGCCTTATCGTCAAACGGGTGGCATCCTAGCCATAACATACCTGGGGGACGTTAGAAACTAGAAACATCTGGAACCATAGAACGAGAGAGAAAGAGAGCTGTAGAGAACGAACGAACGAGAACAGCAGTTGTGAGGACTATTCCGAATGCTCAGCAGGGTAGGACTACAATACACAGGCGCTAGTGGTAGGCAACGATTTCCATCTGTGAAGGAAACTCTGGATGTGCCCATCGGACCGGCCGGTCTCTGATAGCCCTGTTAAACGTGCTCTGGATTGAGGATTCTGAAGTCTTCAGTAAAGAGGTAAAGAGACTGCAACCATGTGTCCTCGTTATTGCCTGCACCTCACACCATCACCATCTCCCTTACTGGGAAGCCCTGGGGACATACTTCACCTGTGGGAAGGCATACCATCCAGCTGCCATCCCATCACCCCAGCGGACCCCACAGCAGCGTCGGTCACCCTGACCGCACACCACAGGTGGCGTCACGAACCCCTGACAGACTGTTTCACCATCTTCATTGGACGCCCCTTAGCAGGGTCGCGAACCGGGTCTAGCCACAGTGACAGCCTCAGAGAGGCCCGGTACCGAGAACCCGTGGCCCTGTGTCTGGGGGCGATCCACTGTTATCACGAGAACTGCAGTGGATGAGGGACTTGTGGCGGCGGGACAGGTGAGCCAGCATGTAAATTTGGAGACATGCGTAGTGAGCTGCGTTTATGTAGTTACTACGCATGTGTCTAATCATTAGATGCGATTTTACCGCATCTAATGATTGTCTATGGTAAATTTACGATGCGGCGACGGAGCGTCGCCGCATTGTAAACAGACATGCTGCATTCTCAAAGGTGCGCCGCATGTCCATTTACGCGGGTCAAACGCCTGCGTGTTTTAACGCATAGTGGAGACGGGATTTCATGAAATCCCCTCCACTATGCTGTAACATCTGGACGCTGCGTGTTTGACGCTGCGGCTCTACGCAGCGTCAAACACGTGGTGTTTCCTGACCGTGGAAACACAACCATAGGGACTCTATAGTGACTGGGTATGTTCCACACAACTGGCGCATAGCAAATGTAGTACCAATATTCAAAACCTGGAAATTATAGGCCAGTAAGTCTAACCTCTGTTGTTGGTAAAATATTTGAAGGGTTTCTGAGGGATGTTATTCTGGATTATCTCAATGAGCGTAACTGTGTAACTCCATAACAGCATGGGTTTATGAGAAATCGCTCCTGTCAAACCAATCTAATCAGTTTTAATGAACCTATAGACTGGACCAAGGTGAGTCATTGGACGTGGTATATCTTGATTTTTCCAAAGCGTTTGATACCGTGCCGCACAAGAGGTTGGTACACAAAATGAGAATGCTTGGTCTGGGGGAAAATGTGTGTAAATAGATAAGTAACTGGCTTAGTGATAGAAAGCAGAGGGTGGTTATAAATGGTAAATTCTCTAACTGGGTCGCTGTGACCAGTGGGGGACCGCAGGGGTCAGTATTGGGACCTGTTCTCTTCAACATATTCATTAATGATCTGGTAGAAGGTTTACACAGTAAAATATCGATATTTGCAGATGATACAAAACTATGTAAAGCAGTTAATACAAGAGAAGATAGTATTCTGCTACAGATGGATCTGGATAAGTTGGAAACTTGGGCTGAAAGGTGGCAGATGAGGTTTAACAATGATAAATGTAAGGTTATACACATGGGGAGAAGGAATCAATATCACCATTACACACTGAATGGGAAACCACTGGGTAAATCTGACATGGAGAAGGACTTGGGGATCCTAGTTAATGATAAACTTACCTGGAGCAGCCAGTGCCAGGCAGCAGCTGCCAAGGCAAACAGGATCATGGGGTGCATTAAAAGAGGTCTGGATACACATGATGAGAGCATTATACTGCCTCTGTACAAATCCCTAGTTAGACCGCACATGGAGTACTGTGTACAGTTTTGGGCACCGGTGCTCAGGAAGGATATAATGGAACTAGAGAGAGTACAAAGGAGGGCAACAAAATTAATAAAGGGGATGGGTGAACTACAATACCCGGAGAGATTAGCAAAATTAGGATTATTCAGTGTAGAAAAAAGGTGACTAAGGGGTTAGGGTTACTCTAACCCTAATAACCATGTATAAGTATATAAGGGGACAGTACAAATATCTCTCCGAGCCTCTGTTTATACCAAGGAAGGTGACGGGCACAAGGGGGCATTCTCTGCGTCTGGAGCAAAGAAGGTTTTTCCACCAACATACAACAGGATTCTTTACTGTTAGGGCAGTGAGAATCTGGAATTGCTTGCCTGAGGAGGTGGTGATGGCGAACTCAGTAGAGGGGTTCAAAAGAGACCTGGATGTCTTCATGGAGCGTAACAATATTGTATATAACAGTTATTAGTTTCTTTAGAAGGACGTAGATCTGGGGATTTATTCTGATGGAATATAGGCTAACCCTAACCCTAAGGTCATACATTTCAGGTTGGAGAGAAGGTTTGGCTTTCCACGTGGAATATCAAACTCAAGGTTCCGTCAGCCAAGTTAGGTCCAAAGTTCATTGGTCCATATGATATTGTGGAAATAGTCAATCCTGTAGCCTATAGGTTACGCCTCCCAGCTTCATTTAAGATTTCCAATGTGTTCCACAAGTCTGAGTGTTGCTGTCTGATTCTGTGCCTGCTTTATCTCTCCGTTTGACCCTTGCTACGTCCCTGACTTTACGTCTTATTGTTCCCACCTTGTACCTCGCTGCTCTCTCTGGTTCTGATCCTGGCTAGTTGTTGACCACGTCTTTGTCCTCTTCCTCTGGTAACCATGTCATTCTCTGATCTTACCCATGCCTGTCTGCCACCCTTTTCGGCTTCCTTAGCCAGTGCTCTGCTCTCCAGAGCTCTGGGGTTAGGCTCCACCCCCGGCCACTCCCCCGGTGATCACGTGCTTCAGGTCTGTTCATCTGTTGCACATCTCGCCGCCGCTGCCGCACCACATCTCAAGCATCTCCGAGCTCTGCCAGCTCAGCTCAGGACACACGCACTGACTCAGGTAGTAAGTACAGTGCGGTGTCCCTGACACATTGTTGCTCAAAACCATGCAAGAGATACATTATGTCTGATTGTGCCGGTGATGTGCGTGGTCGCGCTCACAGGGCGCATGCGCAGGTGCAGAAGACTTACTGCAGACCACACGACCGGAAGCCGAGGAGAAGCACGGCGGGACCAGGCAGGATCAGTGCGCCGGGTTGCCAGCACAGCAATGGAAGCCTGGGCGGCAGTAGTGGAGGACCAAGCGACAGCAGCGGCAACCCGAGGAGAAGCAGCAGCAGCAGCGGAGGACTGGGAAACGGCAGCAGCGGGGGACCAAGCAGCGGAGCGGACAGCAGCGGTAACAGGTAATCCTGCCTCTTTCCCTTAAGGAGGCTGCTTCCATGTAAAATGGGACTTGTACATGTTCCTAACATGGGTTTCAGGCCTGATGGACTGACAATACAAACCCTTGCTTGTTACGCTGTATTCAGAATTTAATTCTAATGCTTTTGGTGTCTGGTAGAATCCAATTTCCTGACATTGATCATACAGCCCCCCCCAACTCCTGTATTATATTCACCTTAGGGTACGTTCACACTAGCGTTGCGCCGCCCTGCGTCGGCGACGCAACGCGCGACGCATCGAAAAACGCGCGCAAACGCGCGCAAAAACGCGCGCGTTTTGCGACGCGTGCGTCGTTTTTGACCAAAATCGGACGCACAGAAAATGCAACTTGTAGCGTTTTCGTGCGTCCGACGCCAGCGTCGGAAACGACGCACACGGCGAAAAACGCAAACAAAAAGACGCACGCGTCCCCTATGTTAAACATAGGGGCGCGTCGCCGCTGCGTCGCCGACGCAACAGCGGCGCAACGCTAATGTGAACTTACAGTGGCTTCACCCACTATGACAGTTGTTCCATTGAGATCCCATGGCAAAAATTAACTGTTGAGTTTACAAAACGTAGGTTTCACAGCACCTGCTGGCCCTTTGAAGATGTGAAACGAGGGCCGCGTAATGACATGGCGATGGACGTGGTGGCAGGCAAAGCCCAAAATTAAAATGGACTTGTTTGAAATGACATTGTAAAGTGATGGGGAAAATGTATTCCACTATTTTGCTAACTATTTGGCATGAGGGAGGGACCTCCCAAATGTAGGAGTGAGAGCCCTCACAAATGTTTTTTTTATTTTGTAGTTTAGCATTATATACATCTAATTACGAAGGAATTAATGTTTCTTAGCATTATCCCCTTTAAAAGAAAATTTTGGTTTAGTTTGGTAGGTCTTTTTAAATATCCATAGAAACGACGCAATAGTCTGACAACATTATTCCCAGATACCATGAGTGAGTCAGAAAGGCGTGCAGGCATCTATTCCAAGATAGAAGAACAGCGCTCCAACCGGGTGTTATAATCTTATAATAATAATAATAATTTTTATTTATATAGCGCCAACATATTCCGCAGCGCTTTACAAATTATAGAGGGGACTTGTACATACAATAGACATTACAGCATAACAGAAATACAGTTCAAAACAGATACCAAGAGGAGTGAGGGCCCTGCTCGTAAGCTTACAAACTATGAGGAAAAGGGGAGACACGAGAGGTGGATGGTAACAATTGCTATAGTTATTCGGACCAGCCATAGTGTAAGGCTTGGGTGTTCATGTAAAGCTGCATGAACCAGTTAATTAATTTTTTTTTTTTTTTAATATAGGCCACACAGGGATCGTTAGGTTAATGCATTGAGGCGGTAGGCCAGTCTGAACAAATGAGTTTTTAGGGCACGCTTAAAACTGTGGGGATTGGGGATTAATCGTATTATCCTAGGTAGTGCATTCCAAAGAATCGGCGCAGCACGTGTAAAGTCTTGGAGACGGGAGTGGGAGGTTCTGATTATTGAGGATGCTAACCTGAGGTCATCAGCGGAGCGGAGGGCACGGGTAGGGTGGTAGACTGAGACCATAATCTTCTATATATATAATTGCCTAAGGGTTTTTCCATCTGTCTGTCTGTCTGTCTGTCTGTCTGTCCTGGAAATCCCGGCTCTCTGATTGGTCGAGGCCGCCAGGCCTTGACCAATCAGAGACCGGCACAGCATCGACGTAGAAATCCCGCGTCTCTGATTGGTCGAGGCCGCCAGACCTCGACCAATCAGCAACGGGCACAGCAACGATGATGTCATAAAGGACGTAGAAATCCCGCGTCTGATTGGTCGAGGCCGCCAGGCCTCGACCAATCAGCAACGGGCACAGCGACGATGATGTCATAAAGGAAGTAGACATCCCGCGTCTCTGATTGGTCGAGGCTGCCAGGTCTCGACCAATCAGCAATGGGCACAGCGACGATGATGTCATAAAGGACGTAGACATCCCGCGTCTCTGATTGGTCGAGGCTGCCAGGTCTCGACCAATCAGCAACGGGCACAGCGACGATGATGTCATAATGGTTGCCATGGCGACGATGATGTCATAAAGGTTGCCTCGACCAATCAGCGACGGGCACAGTGTGCCGCGAATTCTGGAATCATCATTGTCCATATACTACGGGGACATGCATATTCTAGAATACCCGATGCCAGGCCTCGACCAATCAGAGACCGGCACAGCATCGACGTAGAAATCCCGCGTCTCTGATTGGTCGAGGTCGCCAGGCCTCGACCAATCAGCAACGGGCACAGCGACGATGATGTCATAAAGGACGTAGAAATCTCGCGTCTGATTGGTCGAGGCCGCCAGGCCTCGACCAATCAGCAATGGGCACAGCGACGATGATGTCATAAAGGACGTAGACATCCCGCGTCTCTGATTGGTCGAGGCCGCCAGGTCTCGACCAATCAGCAACGGGCACAGCGACGATGATGTCATAATGGTTGCCATGGCGACGATGATGTCATAAAGGTTGCCTCGACCAATCAGCGACGGGCACAGTGTGCCGCGAATTCTGGAATCATCATTGTCCATATACTACGGGGACATGCATATTCTAGAATACCCGATGCCAGGCCTCGACCAGTCAGCGACGGGCACAGTATCGACGTAGAAATCCCGCGTCTCTGATTGGTCGAGGCCACCAGGCCTCGACCAATCAGCAACGGGCACAGCGACGATGATGTCATAAAGGACGTAGAAATCCCACGTCTCTGATTCAGCAACGGGCACAGTATCGACATAGATGTCATAATGGTTGCCATGGCGACGATGATGTCATAAAGTTTGCGTCGACCAATCAGCGACGGGCACAATCTGCCGCGAATTCTGGAATCATCATTGTCCATATACTACGGGGACATGCATATTCTAGAATACCCGATGCGTTAGAATCGGGCCACAGTCTTGACCAATCAGCAATGGGCACAGCGACGATGATGTCATAATGGTTGCCATGGCGACGATGATGTCATAAAGGTTGCCTCGACCAATCAGCGACGGGCACAGCGACGATGATGTCATAATGGTTGCCATGGCGGCGATGATGTCATAAAGGTTGCCTCGACCAATCAGCAACGGGCACAGCGACGATGATGTCATAATGGTTGCCATGGCGACGATGATGTCATAAAGGTTGCCTCGACCAATCAGCGACGGGCACAGTCTGCCGCGAATTCTGAAATCATCATTGTCCATATACTACGGGGACATGCATAATCTAGAATACCCGATGCGTTAGAATCGGGCCACAATCTAGGCCAGGCCTCGACCAATCAGCAACGGGCACAGCGATGATGATGTCATAATGGTTGCCATGGCGACGATGATGTCATAAAGGTTGCCTCGACCAATCAGCGACGGGCACAGTCTGCCGCGAATTCTGGAATCATCATTGTCCATATACTACGGGGACATGCATATTCTAGAATACCCGATGCATTAGAATCGGGCCACAATCTAGTCTATATATATAATTGTCTAAGATTTTTTCCGTCTGTCTGTCTGTCTGTCTTTCTTTCTGTCTGTCTTTCTGTCTGTCTGTCTCTCTGTCCTGGAAATGCCGCGTCTCTGATTGGCCGAGGCCGCCAGGCCTCGACCAATCAGGGACGGGCACAGCGACGATGATGTCATAAAGGACGTAGATATCCCGCGTCTGATTGGTCAAGGCCGCTAGGCCTCGACCAATCAGCAACGGGCACAGTATCGACGTAGATGTCATAATGGTTGCCATGGCGACGATGATGTCATAAGCAACGGGCACAGTATCGACGTAGATGTCATAATGGTTGCCATGGCGATGATGATGTCATAAAGGTTGCCTCGATCAATCAGCGACAGGCACAGTCTGCCGCGAATTCTGGAATCATCATTGTCCATATACTACGGGGACATGCATAATCTAGAATACCCGATGCGTTAGAATCGGGCCACAATCTAGTCCAGTATAAAGGTGGCTGACAGCACTCACTTCTTTAGGGCGCTCGTTCCAAGTCAGTATAAAGGTGGTTATACTGTATCGGCATGCGGCATCTTCTCCATGCTGTTGCCATTTAGTTTTAGCTCTTTCCCATACATTTCAGCTTTAACCCTAAGGCCCCCAGACCTGTTTGTTGGGTCCAACTGAAAAATATTCAGCTTTTCCATTAACTTGCATTGGATTTGTTATTAGGTGCAAATACACGGATATTAGAAATTATTTGTGCCGATTTTCACGAATCCGAATATTTCACTATTTGCTCATCACTAGTAATCATTCATCATGCCATGCATCCCACAAGTGTGGGTGATGGTCAACATTAATCATGCCATACATCCCAGGTGTATGAGGAATAGTGATCACTTATTATGTCCTGTATCCCATGTGTGAGTGATGGTCATCATTCATCAAATCCTGCATTCAGGATGTGTCATGAACCAACATTATTCGCCATGCCCTGCATCTCGGATGCATGAGGTGCAGTCATCATTCTGTATATCCTGTATATCTGATCTGTGAAGGGTGAAGAAGTCATTATTCATCATGTCCTGCATCCCAGATGTGTAGGGAGTGGTCATTCACCATACACTGCATGGAGTGTGACGAACCGACATCAATCATTATGCCCTTCATCCCAGATATGTGAGTGATGTTAATTGTTCATCATGCCCTGCATCTCAGATGTTTGAGGGTCAGTCATCATTCAACATACTTTGCATCACATGTATATGAGGCGAAGTCATAATTCATCATGCCCCTCATCATAGTTTTGTGATGGACAGTTATCATTCATCATTTCCTGAATATCAGGTCTGTGAGGGTAAGTAAATATTCATCATGTTCATCATCTCACATACGTGAGGGGCAGTCATCATTCATCATTCTCTGCATCTCAGCTGCATCAGGGACAGTTATTGTTCATCATGCTCTGCATACCAGGCATGAGATAGTCAGCCATCACTTATCAAATCCTGAATTGCAGGTGTGTGAGGCTCAGTAATCATTCTTCATGCCCTCCCTGCATCTCTGGTGTATGAGTGGCAGTCTAAATTCTTCATGCCCTGTATATCAGTTGTGTACGTGCAGTTATCATTCATCATGTTCTGCATCATAGGCATCTGAGGGGAAATCAGCACTCATCCTGCTGGTATCAGGGAAAGTCATTAATAATCTTACCCTGCATCCTAGATATGTGGGTGATAGTCATCATTCATCATTTCAGGTGTGTGAGGTGCAGTCATCTTTTAACATGCCCAATATGACTTCAAAGAATGTAATCTTAATGATCCAAATGTCTATTTTCAGTAAGCCAGGAGGCATATACTTTTATATTTATGTTGACTCTTTTTGTAAGTTGAATTGATATTTGAAAGTGAATGAACGGTTATTCACCTCAGCTCCTACAGTTTACTGTACTGTTATCTTTGTAAAACAGGGATGTAGGGTCACTGAACAATGATATTTGCTGATTTGTAGATTACGCATTATACCAGGCCATGCAGTTTGTGGACTTGCAAACATTGATGAATAAACTAAATAATCAAACAATGTGAGTTAATCTCATCACCCCTTCCCCTTCACCTGTGAATAATGGCTTGAAAAACAGTTGTGAACTGTAAAAAGGGGATATGTCATTGTAACAATATACATACAAGTCATCCAAGACATTTAAAAAACAGAGATTCTTTACAAAACCATAGCCAGGAACACTCTACATGATAGTTGCCAGATTATGGCTTCATCTCGAGGGACACAGGATGTCAGCTTGGTGGACCACGGACCCAGCTGGAAGAAAACAAATTTTCTCCTTTGACCATCACTGAGCTCTCAGAGACATCTTGAATAATCCAGTAATCCAGGTTGGGACAATCAGGTCACCTGGCCACATACCTCACTGCCCTCGGTCAGCTTCCTACGCTTGTTGTTACCTCCTCTCTGTAGTGGCAGCCAAAAGCGGAGTGCCACAGGTGTTGGTAGTCGGCTCTGTAAGTGGCTCTAATCCCTAGGAGTCAATGGAAGAGTGAGACTCTGTAATTTCCACCATCTTGGGTATATTGATGGAACTGTTCTAGGTGTTATTTGCATGTTTTGTAGTTCGATAAAGTATTGCCACACTGTTTTATCCTCACCCTGTGTTGTCTGATTAGTATTATGCCCATGGTAAAAGGAGATCTGGCATTTAGTGGCATGATCTCTGGTCAATGGGGTCTCAAGACAGCGGACTAGAACACCTGTGCTGAACCCTGTGTCTCCACACCCTGCTTATCAGGTGTGTGAAGGATAATTATCATTCATCATGCCCTGCATCTCAAAAGTATGATGGAAAGTCCTATACTTGTAGATTGTAAGCTTGCGAGCAGGTACCTCACTCCTAATGTCACTGTTTAAATTGTCTTAACTCGTACCGAATTTATCCCCGCTTAATTGTAAAATGCTGCGGAATATGTTGGCGCTTTATAAATAAAAATTATTATTATAATATTCCATGCATTCCAGGAATGTTGGAGGAAATCACCATTCATCGTGTGGTGCATCTCTGAAGTGTGTGGGACAGTCCATCATTCATCATGCCTTGCAACCCATGTGTGCGAAAGACAGTCATCAGATATATGAGGAGGAATCATAATTTTTGATACTCTTTATCTCAGGTGTGTGATGGGCAGTCATCATTTATTATACCTTTATCTAGGGTATGAGGGGCGATCATCATTTTTCATGTGCTGCAACCCAGGTGTGTGACGAATGGTCATTATGACTGAGTGCTAAGGTGTGGAAATAAGCAGGCTGCCATGGTATGTGGTAATATCCAAGGTACTATTCCAATTTACAATGCACAACTGTAACACCCCAGGTAACCGGTTGTTACAGTGGTATTGCCTTCCTCTCGGGGAGGGTGATTACATGCTTAGAAGCCAAGAAGGATCCCTTTAGCTCTGATTCCAAGCCAGAAGGGGGAGCTCGAGACCTGGATTCAGGGGAACTTCCCTATTTTTCTGACTGGAGAAGGAATTAGTCTGTCGATGAGAGAGCCGAGATTTAAGAGGAAGCAAACAAATAGGGTCTGTGACAGGAAAGCTGGGGCCGTGCAGACTAGTGGTTCTGCAGCTCCTGGAAGGAGAGAGAAACAGAGCAGTCTGTAGGAGACTAATAGGGGAAGAGAAGAAGAGAAGCAAAGGAGAGTGAAGAGCTGGAGAGAAGCTGCGACTGAGCTTCCTCCACGCTGAAGCGCAGAATACCAGTGGCCGGAAGACCGAGGTTGTGGGGTTAACTGTATGCCCCTCAGCAGAAACCGGCAGACAGGAGATTGCAGATCGCCTGTCCACAATTAACACCCGAAGGCACAGTTACACATAGAGCCTGGAGTCCTCACGAGAGACACCTGTAAAAAGGCTCGAGTTCCCTGCCATGCGGGTAGTGTCCTACCTAAAAGGGACAGAGAGAGAAAGTGAGGACCTTGTGAGAGGCCTAAGGCAGCAAGGGACTACAACACAGAACAGAGAGGAAGGCTTCCAACCCCACCTGGCTAGGGGGATTCCTGAATTGCTTCCAAGCACCTGTGATCCATACCCTTGACTGTGGCTGTCTTACACCAGTAAAAAGGTAAAGAGACTGCACCTTGTGTCCTCTGATTCTTTCTACACCATCTACCATCTGTCCCTACTACACCAGGAGCCCTGAGGACCCAGCTTCACCTGTGAGAAGCCATACCATCCCTGCTGCAGTACCATCACCCCAGTGGACTCCTTTAAGCAGCGTTGGTTAATCCTGACAGAATACCACAGGTGGCGTCACGAACAAACTTTATTCTTTATTCTCCAACCCCTTTAAAGACCTTTCCTTTAATTTGGATGCCCAGCGCCATGGACCGGGTCACTGCCACCGTGCCACATCCCTTTAAGAATCGAGTACCCCCAAGGCCCAGGCAGGCGCTCCACAACCTAAGGTCTATCTTTTCATATCATGACACGGAACAATCTCTGTTTTGTGATTTAATTTTTCTCTTTACTTTTCATTGTCAGATCCCAGTTCTAAGTTTGGTTCTAACCAAAAAGATCACCCTAAAACTCCTTATTCCTCTTAATTACATATTACTAGTTTTCTCCTTTAAAATGTGTGTAAACTATTATATAATTCCATAAATTACTTAAAAGAGTTCTTTATTCATTTTAGAATTTTCCTAAAATAAAAGCATCGCTTCATATGACCAGGGTTCATGTACTTGGCAGCCTTTGGATACAGTTACGTGTTCAGTGTGGTCATCACTAGGGTGGATGGACGGGGACAGCAGGATTCCTTAGTTAACTAAACTTTTGTTTTTATTCAAAGGTTTCAAAAGTTTTAATATAGTGAGAAAGAATATGTCTGATTAGATGATCATATTATTAGCTCATAGAACTTCAGAAGACTTAATAATGAAATTCACTTTCATTCTCAGATATAATGATCAATTGCGTCTCTGTATTTAATCCAGAAATAAATATAGATGCATCAATGAGCAGGTTAGTCCCCAGATGTCTGAACCAAATGTATATCCAGTGATGATAGTGGAGATGTGATTCTCAGGGCTGCACCAGATTCCTGGGCTCAGATTTTACCAGAAAAAGAAGAAAACTCATATCCAAACTCTGCTGATCTGAAGATGAGATCCCTGTTCTTGTAACATGGGAAATAGGGTGTAGCACAATCATTTGGACCTTGTCCAGGCTGGTTATTTTCAGGGTAAGTGAGCGGCGATCCATTGTACTGTGCAATCCATGACTCAAATATCCTGTGGAAAAAAAAGATATATGTTCTATGGTCATAACGTCATGGAATCATGTCTTTATTACTAACTAAAACCTAAAAAAATGTAACTATCTGCCTTGTTATTGTAGACATTGGTCCCCATTCATCAATCAGTGTTTTTCTAGTATTCTGGACTAAAACTTCTTGAAATGTCACAAACTGTTTGGAAAACTCATATTTGAGCAAACTTTTGTGACTTTTTGTGTGTTTACACAAGACCCAGCCAGATCCAATGATTTTTTGAAAAGTAGGCAGAGCTTATCCAAGAGGGGGAATATCCAAGCACAGCCCACACATATATCATAATTTAGGCCAAAAAATGGGCCTAATGATGACAGAAATGTGCTTCAGTATATGACTGAGTGTACTTCCTCTGGATCAACATGTTAGGGCATGTTAGGTTAGGCTATGGGTTGAACTAGATGGACTTAAAGTCTTCCTTCAACCTTAATAGCTATGTAACTATGTAAAGCAATGTGGAAGGAAAAATTAACATTTTACTTTTTTCACAAAAATTTACTTTGGAACAATTTTTTTTTTATTCACACAAGGGTATTGGTATCAGGAGAAAATGGAACACAAAATTTGTTGTGCAATTTCTCCTGAGCATGCCAATACCCCGTATGTGGGGGAAAGCCACTGTTTGGGTGCATGGCAGGGCTCAGAAGGGAGGAAGCACCGTTTGACTGTTTGAACGCAAAATTGGCTTGAATCAATGGTGGTGCCATGTCGCGTTTGGAGAACCCCTGATATATATAAGCAGTGGATCCCCCCAATTTTCACCCCAACCCTATCCCCAACACACCGGGTCTCACAGTATTTCCAGTGCTGGACTGTTGAATGCCATAGTGCCGAGTGCCAGATATGTGGACGTTCATCTGTCTGGCACTGGCACTCGCAAAGCAAGAAAAAAACAGCTGTTCTCAACTCAGGTGACCTTAAAGTTTTTTTGACAAATAAAAAAGAAATGGAAAAAAACTCTGTGGGGGTATCCCATAATTTTCAGAATCAGCAGAGGGAAATCCAACGGCTGGGGGCTGATGTTAATATTCTGGAAAAGAGACAATTTGCATAAAGGTTCCCAAGCGGTTAATATCGGCTCACAGTTGTATACTTAGCCTTTCCTGGTTATTAAAATGGGGGATCCCCCAAAAAACTGACATAGGGTCCTTTTATGGTTAATAACCAGCAAAGGCTAGGCAGACAGCTGCTCTGGAATGTAATTCATCTGCACCAGGAAATTTAAATTCATGTAAATTAGCCAAGTGTTCCCTCACCATCTCTCTGTTTATGGATAGAGTGGATTCTTTTATTACTTCAGTGGCACCATGACGATCAGTTGATGTTACATTTGCTTTCTTAGAGAACACAGATGCAAAATAGGAATTTAAAAGTTCGGCCTTCTCAATATCATTTTTGACCACTTCTCCTTTTTCATCCTGTAAAACTCCTATAGCATCTTTGACTTTCCTATTAAATCTGTGATCCAAGAAGTATTGTTTCTCCTTTCGGAGAGTGACATGTAAGCATGTCGAGGTGAGGAGACTTTAACGAGCCTTGTCACATGACTTAGGATAAAAGCCAAACCAGAATCTCAAATTGCAGACACTGTGTTTCGGTGTACTGCCCGTGATCAGTGCAAAGTGGAGATTTGGATTGGCTGAATGACAGGGGTCTGACCGGGATCCGAGAAGTATCGTTTCTCCTTTCGGAGAGTGACATGTTAAAGGGAAGGTGCCACCAGTTTTCTTGTATTTTTTTTTTTTTGTGAAATTAAGCTTAAAATAGTAATTAAAATGTATTAATGCACTGTTTGCAAACATTTCTATATGAAAAATATACATATTTACCACTAGGGGGAGCATTTTCCGTTTTAGACCTCAAGCAGCTATAGTAAGATTTAGCAGCTCTGCCCCAGGGATATTAGACCACCCAAAAGGGGAGGGAAATGGTGATGTCAGCAGTTACTGCCCCAACAGTAAGAATGAAGAGCAGCATCACAGGGCAGTGCCATTTTGTGTGTGACTGCCCTGTGACCTGCTATCACCAGCAGTTACTGCATCAGAGGCACAGCTTGTTTACAGAGGAGCAGAACACAGTGGGCTCAGCAGCATTTTTTGTGACTAACATTCTTGCCATCCCCCTTCCCCCACCTTAATCCCTGTCCTGTCAGCTGCCCTGCTCTCTCTCTGCAGGCTATTAGTGCAGCTTACCAGAGATCACAGGGACTGTGTGTGAGGGGGAGGGGGAGACACAGCAGGAGAAGCACACAGGGCAGCGTGTGAGGAGCAGAGGACGTGTGCCTGCTTGGAGTACAGAGGAGCAGTGAGGGCTTCTTCTGTCCTGCGATAGAGAGCACTGGGCTATAATAAAATGGCAGCTAGTCACACCTACAGCACTGAGTTGTGCAGCCCACATAGGCGTGCCCAGCTCACTGCTAATGCTGCTGCAATGTTGCAGATAGGGTCAGCGCCGGTCTATTATCTTCTATGTCCATGGGGTTCCGTAATCTGACACTGCTACTGCTGCAAAACCAAGATGTCAGCCCCCAGTGCATTCTTTAATCTCATATAACACATGAAATCTGTTTCACATGAATTTCAAACTTGCTTATAGCAGCATGTTATGCTACATTGCAGTGATTTATTAATGACCTACAAACGCGGTACCTTCCCTTTAAGCATGTCGAGGCGAGGAGACTTAAAGCCGCAATGCTCCTCTGGGAAATATGCAAATTGTCTCTTCAAAGAGGAAGAGGACTAGAACTCTAGTGCCACCTATTGGAAGTAGCAATCCTAACAGTCAATGTCGACCCTTTAACGAGCCTTGTCGCATGACTTAGGATAATAGCCAAACCAGAATCTCAATTTGCAGACACTGTGTTTCGGGGTCCTGCCCCTCGTCAGTGGAAAGTGGAGATTTGGTTTGGCTGTGTGAGAGGCGTCTGACCGGGATCCAAGAAGTATCGTTTCTCCTTTCGGAGAGTGACATGTTAAGCATGTCGAGGTGAGGAGACTTAAAGCCGCAATTTCCCAGAGGAGCATTGCGGCTTTCATTCTCCTCACCTCAACATGCTTAACATGTCACTCTCCACAAGGAGAAACAATAGTTCTTGGATCCCGGTCAGACGCCTCTCATTCAGCCAAACCAAATCTCTGCTTTGCACTGATCACGGGCAGTACACCAAAACACAGTGTCTGCAAATTCAGATTCCGGTTTGGCTTGTGATAAGTCATGTGACAAGGCTCGTTAAAGGGTCGACATTGACTGTTAGGATCGCTACTTCCATTAAGTGGCATTAGAGTTCTAGTCCTCTTCCTTTCTGAAGAGACAATTTTCTTATTAAATCTGTGAATGATATTAATGGATGTAAATGCTTTTTCTATTCACTCACTTGTCAATAAAACTGTGATGTAAAATGAAGATTGGGTCATTACTGGAGATGGGAATCTGCGACATGGTGCCCCCCAAGTAGATGTGGACAAGGTTGTGCATACTCCTTTTTAATGTCACTCCATCTGGCGATAAGAAACCTGTAAAAAGAAATAGAATGATAGAAGGTATCAGATACAGAAGATTTAATGGAATCCTAATATCATCTTTAGACTGAAATAGAATTTCTCAAACACTCAGAAGGATCAAAATATTCTCTTAAAACATGAGACCTTCCTCTGCTGGTCACTGGGATATCAACACTTCTCTTTTTTGTACCTCTTGACCAATACTGTGTGAAAATTGTGGAATTATTGGAATTATTATTCTATAGACTGTAGCTACATCCTGAGGCCTTCAGTGTTGTGAATTCTGCTCTTGGGCTCCCTCCGGTGGTTATGAGTGGAAGTGCTGCTGTCTTTGGATCGCAGCATTCATCAGGTGTGTCCACTTAGTGCTTTGGACTGGGCTATTTAGTCTTGCTTGTTTCTTTAGTCAGTGCCAGTTGTCCATTGTTTTTGGAGGATTCACATCCTGCCTGGTCTCTCCTGCTTTTGCTGTTCTTTTCAACAAAGATAAGTTCTGGCTTTGTTTTTGCTGTCCACATGCTGTGGGCCTTATAGTTCAGTGCATTTACAGTATATGTTTTGCCTTGTCCAGCTTGGTCTGTGTAAGGATTTATTCAGCCAAGCTGTGTCTCTGTAGATGCAGATTTACCCTCCATGTCTTTAGTCAGATGTGGAGATTTTGTATGGTCTGTGGTGGATATTTTCTAGTGTTTTAATACTGACCGCATAGTACTCTGTCCTATACTTTCTTTCTAGCTAGAATGGCCTCCTGTGCTAAATCCTGATTTCAGTCTGCGTATGTCATTTCCCTCTCCTCTCACAGTCAATATTTGTGGGGGGCTGTCTATCCTTTGGGGATTTTCTCTGAGGCAAGATAGTTTTCCCGTTTCTATCTTTAGGGGTATTTAGCCGTCAGGCTGTGTCGAGGGGTCTAGGGAGAGTTAGGTACATCCCACGGCTACTTCTAGTTGCGGTGTTAAGTTCAGGGTCTGCGGTCAGTACAGGGACCACCTTCTCCAGAGTACGTCTCATGCTGCTCCTAGGCCACCAGATCATAACACTTCAGATACAGAAAGGCCATAGATAAAACAGCATGCAGCAGCTAACAAATCCCCTAATTGCTATTTTGGCTCATTAAAGGGACTCTGTCAACAGGTATTTTGTTATTTAATTTGAAAGCAGCATGATACCCTAATTCCAGAGGTGTGTCACTTACTAGGCTGTGTTTTGCTGCTTCAGTACAGTGTTTTATCAGCAGCATTATCAATATAGGACAATTGGCCTCGTACCTCCTAGCCCAACCCTGCTGGCAACACTTTTCAACTTCTCTCTACCATCATACAATGTACACAGAAAGCTGTGGCGGGGATACCCACAGCTCAACATCTGAGCTCTACTGAATATGCTACAGAGAAAACTGTGATTCTATCATAACTGCTTCACCCAGTAAAATAAGTAACACATCACTGTAATCAGGATCGCTGTCCATAGCTTATGCTGCTGTCAGATTACATAGCAATGTCCTGCAGATTCCATGTAATACCTTGGGGATTTTATATGGGTTTTACAGGTGCCTTATGTGGAATTTTTGTGTTTTTACAAATTTGTCATATTATTTTTTCTAATAAGGAAAAACTGAAACAGACCTATACCGTGACCACATTTTATGGTAATAATAATCCTAAAATTGGCAAGATGTTGAAGTTCAATTTTACAATTTTTTGTGGGAAGGAAAGACTCTTTCGTAATATGCGAGTCAGAATGATGTTACGGTCTGGGTAGTTTCCCTATGATTTCTGCTGGAGTCAGCCTCTCTAACGTTATAACCAATGTCCCAGATTGTAATAAAAGCAAACAAACCTCTATCATAAAATCAAGGATTTTTACACATCCTACACACGAGGAAGGTCTGGTTACCCATATCTCATTGAACTGGCATATCAAAAACTCTTTTGATGTGGCAAAATTTTTTAGACTTGATCCATTTAAATTGGGATAATTGTGACTTGGAATAAGGTGTCTAAGTGGATAGCACAGCAGCCTTGCAGCGCGGGAGTCCTGGGTTCAAATCCCACCAGCAATGTCTGTTCTCCCGTGTTTGCATGGGTTTCCTCCGGGTTCTCCGGTTTCCACCCACATTCCAAAGACATACTGATAGGGAATTTAGATTGTGAGCACCATTGGGGACAGCGATGATAATGTGTGCAAGCTGTAAAGCGCTGCGTAATATGTTAGCGCTATATAAAGATTATTATTATTATTACCCCAGGGCTAATATTTCATCAAGGATTCAAGAATGAAAAAAGGAAATAGTTGGAGGGTTTTACTTAAAATGTAAAACAGCATTGTGGGAATACAAATCTATTGATACAAATGTGGCCATACTGATTGTTGGATTAATTACATTTATTATAATGACTACAATTGTTGGCTTTTACATTTATTCCTTTATTTTAAATCTTTGAATGTTGTGAAGGGGTTTAATGTTTCAATCTCATCTCTTGTGAGTGTGCACGGAGTAGGACAGAGAGCACTGGGAATCTCTGAGTACAAGAGGAACAAGTTGCAGTTGTGTACCCCAAAATGACTGACAGTGATGTGGGAAATGAAACCTGTGAAGCTGACACCCTATTAGAAAGGAACTTGAGGGTTCACCATACTGTGGGGTGTGACACAGACTCAGGGGGTGACTGTGACGTGTCCTTGTCAGTAGCAACCGCTGGGACTGAGTACAATGGTGTGCTGACAGAAACACTGACACAGGGGAATGACAGTGCTCCACAAGGTGATGTCAGGATGGCGGGGGTAACCATACCAGAAAATGTGACCTGTTTAGGTGGTGACTCCCATTCAGACGGTGACGAAAGCGGAAAACAGGGTAGTAAGACTGACTCTGGTATAAATAGCAGAACCTCCTCCGGTCGCCGGAGACGTAAAAGAGGAAAACGGGCTGAACAAATTGCACCCTCAGAGAAGAGTGATAAAGAAGAGACAGGGACAGGTGCCAAGAAAGATAATGTCCTTGAGATAAAAGACACTTTGTCCTTGGCAAAACTCAGCACTGAAGTAGCTGAGGAAGGGGGAAATGTAAAACTGTCCCAGGGTGGTGGTAGGGCTCCAACAGCTGGTATCGCAGTTGGAGATCAACTCCAAAATAAAATAGAGAGCCTGCAGGGGAAGCTGTCTAATTCGACCGCTATCACCCGACAACTAGAGGATAAAGTTGACAAGCTGACCAATGAAATGTGCACATGGAAAGAGCAAGCTGACAGCTTTCGCCAGGTAGAAGCGCACGTACAAAGCTTAGAAAAAGAGCGTGAAAAGGTCTGTCAACAGCTAGCAAAGGAAAGTTTGAAGGTGGTGAGTATGGAAGTCGCCAACTCTGCGCAGCTGGATCAGGTGCATCACCTGGAGTCCGAGCTCTCAGCGGTCAAGGCCTGGCTTGTAGCAAAGGAAGCACAGGGGTTCCAGGAAATCGCTAAAGGATTATCTCGTGAGAAGGAAATTGTGGCAGATTTACAGGCCGAATTAAAAACACTAAAAGGGCATCTGGAACAAGAAAAGGCCCTGATACAAATGGTGGAGAACAGGTTGGATGAGCTGGAGAAGGACGTCTCTGAGCTCAGAGGTCACCTGACAGCGTCGCACAGTGTGAATAAGGCCTTAGGTGAAAATGTGGTAGTGCTCCGAGAAGCAGTATGAGGTCTTCTTCTAGAGGAGAAGTTACGGGTCAGAGACGTACAGCAGCCATGCCCCAGTGATAACAAGGCGGAGCTGCAGATGCCCATCTTGGCAAGGAATGTTGAGAAGTGTGAAGCGGAGGAAGAATTGGCGCTAAAAGCAGAACAAGACAGTTGTCCGGTCGCGGCAGATGTCTTGATGGAAAGGTCCGAGGTAAAACGGGAGCCACCCATCCATGAAGAGAGTGAGACACCACTATTCAAGTGTGTGATAGATGTACCCGAAGATGTGTAAGAAGCCTGAACTGGTGAAGGTGTGCATGAGGCCTTTAAGAAGGGGGTCGAAGCGAATAGTGTGAACTGGGCCCCAGAGATGAAACAGTTGGTGATACTGTCAACTAAGGAAGTCACAGTGAAGCGGGTGGCTATCCTGAAGGATATGCACCTACAATGTCTTCGCATGAAACAAATGATCCTGTTGAGGAACAAGGAAGCAGCGCGACGTTTGGAGCATGCCAGGAAAGCGCAAAGTCGGCTGGGCTTTGTGGAAGACGTCGTTCGAGTACCCAGAAGTCTGGTGGGGAAATGTCATTGGTAGGTTTGGAAAAGTGATGCAGGACCTGGTGAATAGATCCGGCATGGCAAGAGTGAGGATTCCAGATGTTGGCGAAGTCCAGGTAACTGATGAAGATGAGATGGTTCCATTTGTTGTAATTGGCTCAGTAGATAGCCTTAGGAACATTCAAGTGCTTCTTGAATACCGGGTGACATATCTAAAGGAGATAGAGCAGCTAAGACTGAAACGTCTGAAGATTAATAAACAGCTGCAGAATATAAAATGGTGACCACTTCCAACCCAGGGTATGGAGGTACGAAAAGGTACCCTAAAGAATAGAAGAGTTCAAAGTAGTGACTCCTCTGTTAGCTCGAGGCTGAGTGACCCAGGTGGGAGACTTGGTAGCAGACGTAGTAGCAAAGGGTCACTCTCAGACCAGACAGTCAGCTCGACTGTAAGTGGGTTGACCAAAAAGGGTCTGCTGACACAGACAGGAGGTGACTCAAGGGTTGAAGCCCAAGGCCGACAAACTGACTGCTGGGAGCGGGAGAGGCCTATCAAAGGTGACGTGGGTTCCCGGTATCGGAACCACTGGTTTATGTCATGTGTCCACCCCAATAGGGTTGAACAAAGGGGAAGGTATGTGGTGCAGTGACCAATGTTACAGCCAGGGGGCGCTACGTGTGCACTTCAAGATGCAATTGGAGGCACTGTTGTGATGAGACAAAGTCCAACAGAATTGTAGATGGCTGGTATGTGTGTCGCAGAGGAGGACACTCTGCGCTGTCAGTCGAAAGTTATATTGTGGTCTGGGACCTGTAGTCCCACATGTAAATGTGTAAGTTCTAATGGGAGATTGGCAGGGCTAGTTATGTGATATGGGCGGGACAAACTAGCCACACACACCCACACTCCCACCCAAGAGAGTGGTTACGGGTATGTAATGTGACCAGGGTGTGGGTCACATGGTTCCTGTGTTTGGATCTGAATGGTCCAGTGCCCTGGAAGCCTGTGTTGGAAATCCTGGGAATTCCTGAATAGCACATGGTTGGGCTTTGGCATTGAGTAGCCTGTGTGCTGTAGGTCCTGGATGGTCAGTGTTGGAGGCTCCTGGGAGTGGAGTCGTCCTGGAAGCACTGTGAGACCATCAACCTGGACGGTCCTGTTGTGGACCTTGGACTGGCGTGGAGTCAACCTGTGGACCAGGAGCTCCTAAGAGGTAACCCCTGGTATGGGGAAAAGAACTGTGGGCACTAACATAGGACAGTTGCTGAACTGAGCAGTCACCCAGTGATTGGAGAGATACCAGTGTGACCACTGAAGGATTTGTAAAGCCATATATGATGAACTAAAGGACTATGTGAGGTCTGTGATATGTAACATGGCCTACAGTGGTTTATGCTTAGAGTATAATAAACCACATAGATTGTTTATCTGAAAAAAACGTGCCTGTCTATGATTATTCTTCTGCCAAGCAAGTGTCCCCCAAGACACGTAGTGGGTGAAACACTACAGGTAGGAGAGAAAACAAGGAGATCTGCTACATTTGATCTAATCCTCATAAACAGGGAGGAAATGGTTGAGGAGGTAAGAGTGGCTGGGACCCTAGTGTTGTGAATTCCGCTCTTGGGCTCCCTCCGGTGGTTGTAAGTGGCACTTTTGTGAGTTCTGCTCTTGGGCTCCCTCTTGTGGTTTCTAGTGGTATGGCTGCTCCTTGGAGTTAGCTGTCATCAGCTGCCTCCACTTATCGTCTCTTCTGCTCGACTATTTAGTCCTGGCTCTTTCTTCAGCCAGTGCCACTTGTAAATGGTTCCTGGTTGGATTCACATCTCTTTGGAGTTCCCTGACCAGTTCAGCTAAGCTAAGTTTTTGCTTGCCCTTTTCTGTCCATAGATTGTGGACTTATCCATTCTGTGCTTTCTATGTTTGTCCAGCTCATCAGTGTGAATTAATTCTGTCTTGCTGGAAGCTCTGGGAGGCAGATTTGCCCTCCACACCTTTAGTCAGGTGTGGAGATTTTTTGCAAACTCTGCATGGATTTTTGTAGTGTTTTATACTGACCGCACAGTATTCCATCCTGTCCTATCTATTTAGTTAGACTGGCCTCCTGTGCTCATCCTGGTTTCATTCTGTGTATGTCTTTTCCCTCTCCACTCACAGTCATTATTTGTGGGGGGCTAATCTATCCTTTGGGGATTTTCTCTGAGGCAAGATAGCTTTCCTGCTTCTATCTTTAGGGGTAGTTAGCTCTTAGGCTGTGACGAGATGCCTAGGGAGAGTTAGGAGCATTCCACGGCTACTTCTAGTGTTGTGTTGAGCTTAGGGACTGTGGTCAGTACAGGTTCCACTTCCTTCGGAGCTCGTTCCATGTTGCTCCTAGACCACCGTATCATAACACCTAGAAGGTGACCATGCTATTTTAGAAATTTAAAATTAGAGGAGGAAGACCTGTGAAGACTCAGACGTCAAGGTTAGATTTCAGAAAGGCAGATTTTAAAGGGATTCACAAAGAGAATCAGAGGGATCCAATGGCTATATATCCTTAAGGACAAAAATGTCCAGGAAGGATGGGAAATCTTGAAAAATGAGATTCTCAAAGAACAATTGTTAACAATTCAAAAAAAGGGAAGAATAGGAAGCATTTAAGGAAACCAGGAAGGATGAACACAGAACTTAAACACATGCTAAAAAGGAAGAAAGAAATGTTTATCAAATGGAAAGAGGAAGGCATATCTAAAGAAGAATAGAATCCTGTCTGCAGAACCTGCAGGGCCCAAATCAGATTAGCTAAAGCTGACAATGAATTAAGGCTTACAAGAGATGTCAAAAGCAATAAAAAAGGATTTTAGGGATATGTCAAAAGTAAAAGAAAAGTTAAAGATGCTATAGGATTTTTACAGGGTGAAAATGATGAAATGGTGAGAAAGTGTTACGGATCTGCAACACAGGACTAAGGTAGAAGGGGGAAAACTGACCCTGCACTATGACTAAGCTGAAACCCTACGATGGAGTGGGCGACCCATTCCTAGCGAATAGATCCACCGGCGATCCTAGGTTAATCTCAAGCAAAGATCTATAGATAAGGGGAAGGGGTATCCTAAAAGAACTCAGGACTGGGTACAAAAATGGGTCACCTCCTAGTAGAAAACACAGAGAAGGCTGCAGAAACCAATAGAAAACAGAAACTAAGGCGAGCCGAACCAGAGGTACCAGCACTGCACAAATAACACACACAGAACAGCAAAGCACCAAGCTAGAGCTCAAGCAGATTAACACTGTTGTCCAGCAAGGACTGGGAGGCAGGTGCTGGTTAATAAAGAGTGATACAAACACCTGACCACCGGAGGAAAACGACCAGCAGCCAGAACTCCACAAGAAAATGGCGGATAGTCACAAGCTAAACAGATTCTAACAGTAGAAAGTTCAGAGGGTGGAGGCAGAGTTGGGGTGGAGCCTGGGCTGAGTCTTATGGGGTCCCACAAATGTTGCCAGTATGGGACACTATAGTATATACAGACAGATCCATGTATAGCATATGCAGAGAGCCTTATTATATTCTATAATATTGGATATTTTGTAGACATGTGTTCAGCCCATTTATGAGCAGCAGGATAAATATTCATAGCGTTATACCAGTTACAACCCATAGAGGTCATTAATTACCCATTTATCCTGTTAATACATACATTAGTATTTCTCCATTAAAAAGTAGTGTGTTCTGATTAGAACCACCCCCTTAGTTTCCCTGGGAGAAGAAGAGCTCCAGACATCTTTTCCCGGGCTTTCTGAAGTGATACACGTGTGTTTCTGGCTCTCTCTTCCCTACAATCACTCTTCCTGTCCAGCGCATCCTCGTGAGGGTCTTAATGCAGTTATGTGTTTGTGTCAGAATCTGTATATGCCAGACGTTATGCAGCCACCATGTAGAATATTGTTAAGTGTGGCATAGTGTGCTCTGTATCCTCCAGTTTAGTTTTAATGCAATTTGCACTGCATACAGATGGGTGCATTTCTGTATAGAGTAGAACAGTGCTAATTAGTGATGAGCGAGTATATTCGTTGCTCGGGTGACATCCGAGTATTTATGACTGCTCGGAGATTTAGTTTTCATCGGGGCAGCTGAATGATTTACAGCTACTAGCCTGCTTAATTACATGTGGGGATTCTCTAGCAACCAGGCAATCTCCACATGTACTCAGCCTGGCTAGTAGCTGTAAATCATTCAGCTGCCGCGATGAAAACTAAATCTCCGAGCAGTCATAAATACTCGGATGTCACCCGAGCATGCTCGGAAAAACCCGAGCAACGAGTATACTCGTTCATCACTAGTGCTAACAGCAAGAACTCTGCCACTATAACTAATGTTAATTGCACCCTGTATCATGCTGTTTCTGTGATGGGCCAGTACTGATACACTGTTTATTCTTTGCAGCTTTTACCCATTATCGTTCACATAGACCAAGTTCACATTATTACCTCAATAAATACAGACTTAAAAATCCATAGAGTCTGTTTACTGGGGAAGTGGATGAGGGTTAAGCTGCATGGTGAAATGCACCCAGCATCATACGTGGAGGAAGGCAGAACAACCTGTGTATACAGTATGATACTGTTTATGAAGAAAAAAAATCAGACACACACAGTTATACTCACCCACACTGCTGGACAATACTTCTTCTTCTGCCATGATACTCAGAGGCAGAAGGTTCAAATGGAGACCCAGAATGGTCAGCGGTGATTGGATCCTCTAGCTAACATCCTTCCTGTGCACTCAGCAGTATTTTAACTCTTATTGCTATTATTTTACTGAGGGGTGACATAGTGATTGAGAAGAGGTTGTGGATAGTGTTGAGCGATACCGTCCGATACTTGAAAGTATCGGTATCGGATAGTATCGGCCGATACCCGAAAAATATCGGATATCGCCGATACCGATATCCGATACCAATACAAGTCAATGGGACATCAAGTATCGGAAGGTATTCTCATGGTTCCCAGGGTCTGAAGGAGAGGAAACTCTCCTTCAGGCCCTGGGATCCATAGGGAGGTGTAAAATAAAGAATAAAAATAATAAATATTGATATATTTACCTCTCCGGAGGCCCCTGAACTCAGCGCGGGTAACCGGCAGGCTTCTTTGTTCAAAATCAGCGCTTTTAGGACCTGAGAAACACGTCCCGGCTTCTGATTGGTCGCGGGCCGCCCATGTGACCGCCACGCGACCAATCACAAGCCGCGACGTCACCGCAAGCTATTAGCGCGCTCATTTTTGAAAAATGAGCGCGTTAATGACTTTCAAAGACGTAGCGGCTTGTGATTGGTCGCGGCCACGCGACCAATCACAAGCCGCTATGTCTTTCAAAGCCATTAACGCGCTCATTTTTAAAAATGAGCGCGTCAATAGCTTGCGGTGACGTCGCGGCTTGTGATTGGTCGCGGCCGCGACCAATCACAACCCGCTACGTCTTTGAAAGCCATTAACGCGCTCATTTTTAAAAATAAGCGCGTTAATAGCTTGCGGTGACGTCGCGGCTTGTGATTGGTCGCGGCCGCGACCAATCACAACCCGCTACGTCTTTGAAAGCCATTAACGCGCTCATTTTTAAAAATAAGCGCGTTAATAGCTTGCGGTGACGTCGCGGCTTGTGATTGGTCGCGGCCGCGACCAATCACAACCCGCTACGTCTTTGAAAGCCATTAACGCGCTCATTTTTAAAAATGAGCGCGTTAATAGCTTGCGGTGACGTCGCGGCTTGTGATTGGTCGCGTGGCCGTGACCAATCACAAGCCGCAACGTCTTTGAAAGTCATTAACGCGCTCATTTTTCAAAAATGAGCGCGCTAATAGCTTGCGGTGACGTCGCGGCTTGTGATTGGTCGCGTGGCGGTCACATGGGCGGCCCGCGACCAATCAGAAGCCGGGACGTGTTTCTCAGGTCCTAAAAGCGCTGATTTTGAACAACGAAGCCTGCCGGTTACCCGCGGACTCACCAGGGGCCGCCGGAGAGGTAAATATATCAATATTTTTTATTTTAATTCTTTATTTTACACATCTCTATGTATCCGATACCGATACCCGATACCACAAAAGTATCGGATCTCGGTATCGGAATTCCGATACCGCAAGTATCGGCCGATACCCGATACTTGCGGTATCGGAATGCTCAACACTAGTTGTGGACAAACTCTGTAAAATAAAACTCATAATTATCTGCCTATTTCCATGCTGTTGCCACTGGTCCCACTCAAATACTACTGCTAAATAGCTGCCACTCTAAAGCTGGGTTGCCAACCATCTGTACATTTACTGTTTCAAAATTATTTGATTTTGCAGAGAAAGCAGCTGTTTCACCTATAAAACCACTCAGCTGATTTTTGCAGGGATTTTTTTTAGGATAAAACACTCAAAATGGAAGAAATGAAATTAATAAAAAGCTATGGAATGAGAACACATACATACTAGTGTGTAGTAAGGATGTTCTGCTTTACAGTGTTAAATGATAAATCCCACCTTCCAGGGCATTTCTGAAGCTGTATATGGAGGTTTCATTATAAGGTGGAGTGTCAAAGTTCTTCAACTTCAGTGTATTCTCCACATCCTGCATAGTGGGCATGTTGGGGGCATATGGCGTGGTCCCTGGCTTTCTGTGCAGTCTTTCCATCTTGTACTCCGAGTCCGCCAAAGGACAATATTCATCAGGGAAGTTAAACCCGCTACAAATTGCCTGAAAACAAAGGCAACACAGAGACCAATATAGATTAAAAAACAAGTCTAGAGATTTATGGATTACTATATACAGTATAATTCATCTAATAATACTGAGGATTATTACATACAGGCTGTTCCCAGGTCACAAACCAGATGCGTTCTTAGCTTTGCTCTTAACCTGGATATGTTTGTAAGGTAGAACAGGGCTGGAAAAAAATAACAGTCACCTCACCACTGACTGCTCCAGCCGCCCCACTGCCACTGCTCATCGCTAGAGTTGAGCAACTTTTACTTTTTTCAGATCGAGTCAAGTTTTGCGAAACACGACTTTGTCAAAAGTCGGGTCGGGTGAAATCGGCCGATTATTGCGAAAAGTCGGGGGCCGACCGAAACACGAAACCCAATGCAATTCAATGGGGGATCAAAGTCGGCAGTGAGTGGAGGACAGGAAAACACCTACAGTGCCCATTTTAATGCCAAAAACATCAATTCGTATTACTGAAGCTTGTCAATCTTAATTTACTTTATAATAATAGTTAGGCATTGAAAACTGGGGGTCATTTGGCTAAAGTTGTGGGGGGGTAGGGCTGGTTCAAGATTTTTGTGGGCCCAGGAAACGCGGAATACGTCACAGCCGTGGAGCAGGGAGAGGTAAGTATTTCAACTTTGCATGTGCTGTGATCCTGAGCAAGCAGTGGGGGCCCACTCGTTGGCATTGGCACTGGCACGAGGCCCCTCATAGTATGGCGGTGTGTTTGACAGCGGGTAGCGCCTCCCATTGGCAGAGATACTTTTGCGTACTATGAGGTGCCAGTGACGTCGCCAACGAGTATGCCCCCCCACCTGATGAAGGGACCTGCACTTTCATCTGCACCCTCCTCTTTGTCGCCGTGTAAGGTGGTATAGTATGCGGGAAGGGGAACCTCACTTTCAGCAGGGTCAGATTCTGGCTGTGTAGAGTGCAAGGGGAATGTAGTGGTCTGGGTCAATATACCAGCAGACTCATCTAGCAGTGGCTGGCCAATGGGCAGGATGAGGAGGAAACACAGATATAGGCCCAAATAAAAAAGTAGGCTAAATCCAGTTCAAAATTGGTAACAGGACTAAACAGGCGGCATTGCTTTGTTCAGTGGAGGACAACTGTAATGAGAGGCTGACACAGGTAGTAGGCCCAAATAAGTAAGTAGGCTAAATGCAGTTCAAAATTGGTAACAGGACTAAACAGGCGGCATAGCTTTGTTCAGTGGAGGACAACTGTAATGAGACTGAGTGTCCCGTTGTTGGCTAAGCTCCTGCTGAAGAGCAGCCAACTGTGAGGTGTTGCCAGGATCAGAGGACTATAAGGCCGCTAAGCAAGACTCCATATTTTTTAGAAAAGACATGATCCTGATTTGGTTCTCCCGCAAAAAGAGCAACTCTTTCTGAGTAGCAGAAACACCAGCAGGGTCCATGGCCTATGGTACTGTGACGCTTAGGGTGAAAAAGTGGACCCTCTGGACCGCGGCAACGAACCCCTCACGGACGAGCTAACCAGATGGACCACCCCCTATACAGGGATAGCGAGGGGAAGGCCCATGAGGGACTATCACCACGGGAGCTGGGGGACCAAGACGGAAAAGAAGAAACACTAGGCTGATGAGAGTGACAGAGGCTAGGGAAATGGCAAGGACCCAACAGGAGACACAGGAGATGCAAGGACACAGTGACTGACAGGAGTACCGCAGAGACACAGGAGCTGACAGGTACATCACAGGGACAGAGGAACCGGCAGGGTACTGCAGAGACGCAGAGGCTGGCTGGAACAACACAGGAACACAGGAACGGACAGGGTACAGGAGTGACAGAGAGACTGGCAGGAACAACGCAGGAACACAGGAACGGACGAGGTAATGGAGAGATGGAGAGGCTGGCAGGAACAATGCAGGGACACAGGAACGGACAGGGTACTGCAGAGTCGGAAACAGAAACCAAAAGTCAAAGTACACAAGAATGCACAAATGACCAAAGGCACAGGAGAGAGGAAGAGGCGGGTATATATAAAGCAGCGCTGCGCATTACCTCCGGGTGAGAGTCTTCCAGAATGATAGACAGGACAAGGCAGGAAGTGCAGGAGGGAGACTAGAAGTGTGCATGCGCATAACTGAAACTGGTGTGCGCACGCACTCGACGGGCAGCAGGGGGCGGGAGCGGACGCCGAAGAGAAGACGCTGCAGAAGAGGAGCTGCGCCATGACGCCGAGGACAGGTAAGTATGAGAGGACACGGCAAGCGGCGGCAGCGGCGTGACACTGGCTTCTTCGCTTTCTCTCGGCTGACATTCCCACCATCATCATGGGTGACTTCAACATCCCCACTGATACCCATCATCCAACAGCCTCCAAACTTCTGTCCCTTACTTCATCTTTTGGACTTACTTAGTGGTCCTCCGCAATCACCCACACAGACGGACATACGCTAGACCTGGTCTTCACCCGTCTCTGCTCTCTATCTAACTTCGCAAACCTCCCCACTCCTTCTATCTGACCACCATCTGCTCACTTTCTCATCCCTGTCTTCCACACTGGTCACTCATGTCCAGCAACATGCGCACCTCTGCAGAAACCTTGCACACTTAGACACCCACACGCTCTCTGACTCTATCCTACCTCTGGCATCCATATCCTCACTCCATGACACAGACACTGCCACTGCTTTCTACAATGCCACTCTCGCATCAGCTATTGACACAACCCTTGTATCCTCCCTATCCTACAACCCCAAACAGTTATTCAAAACCTTTATCTCCCTCCTCCACCCCCACTGCCCCCCCCAACCTCCCTCAACTCTGCTGATGACTTTACCACACACTTTAAAAATAAGATCGACCAAACAAGGCAAGCCTTCATTGTTGAACCACCACAACCCCTTTGTATACTAGACCAATGCCCAAACCCTATAACTTCTCTCTCCAACATCACTTAAGGGGGGCTTAATTGTCTCTTCTCCAAATCGCACCTTACCACCTGCGCGCTCGACCCTATCCCATCCCACCTCCTCCCCCCCAACCTTATCCCATCCCTAACCCACCTCTTCAACCTATCACTAACTTCTGGCACCTTTCCTTCTGCTTTCAAACATGTCACAATCCTTAAAAAAACAACCCTTGATCCAACTGCTATGTGCAGCTACCGCCCAATATCGCTGCTCCCATTCACTTCCAAATTCCTGGAGCAGCACGTCCACGCTGAACTTTCCTCCCACCTCTCATCTAACTTGTTCTTTGACAATCTACAATCTGGTTTCCGCCACATCACTCAACTGAGACAGCCCTGACCAAAATTACTAATGACCTACTTATAGCCAAAGCTAACGGACAATACTCTGTACTCCTCCTTCTAGACCTGTCCTCTGCTTTCGACACTGTTGACCACTGTCTCCTACTACAGATCCTCTCCTCCTTTGGCATCAAAGACCTCGCCCTATCCTGGATCTCCTCATACCTTTTCAACCGCACATTCAGCATCTCACACTCTCACACCACTTCCTCATCCCACCCTCTCTCTGTTGGAGTCCCCCAAGGCTCTGTTCTAGGACCCCTTCTCTTCTCAATCTATACACTTGGCCTGGGACAACTCATAAAGTCCCATGGATTCCAGTACCACCTTTATGCTGATGACACTCAGAACTACCTCTCTGGCCCAGATGTCACCTCTCTGCTGTCCAGAATCCCGGAGTGTCTATCAGCCATATCTTCCTTTTTCTTCTCTCGCTTTCTCAAGCTCAATGTGGACAAATCTGAACTCATCATCTTTCCTCCATCTCACAGATCTTCCTTACCTGACCTTTCTATCACTATTAACGACATCACGCTTTCCCCCGTACCGGAAGTCCGCTGCCTCGGAGTAACCCTTGACTGCCCTATCCTTCAAACAGCACATCCAAGATCTTTCCACCTCCTGTAGCCTCCAACTCAAAAATATCTCCAGAATCCGTCCTTTCCTCAACTGTCAATCTACTAAAATGCTTGTGAATGCCCCCATCATCTCCCGCCTTGACTACTGTAACATCCTTTTCTGTGGCCTCCCTGCTAACACCCTTGCACCTCTCCAGTCCATCCTTAACTCTGCTGCCCGACTAATTCATCTCTCTCCTCGCTACTCCTCCGCTTCCCCCCTCTGCATATCTCTTCACTGACTCCCATTCCCTCAGCGTATACAGTTTACATTACTTATACTAACCTACAAAGCCATCCATAGCCTGTCTCCTCCATATATCTCCATATATCTCTGAACTAATCTCCCGATATCTTCCCTCACGTAATCTCCGGTCCTCCCAAGACCTCCTTCTCTCCTCACTTATTCGCTCCTCACCCAACTGCCTCCAAGAATTCTCCTGAATATCTCCCATCTTCTGGAATTCTTTGCCCCAACACAACTGACTATCAACCACATTCGGAGCCTTCAGACGGAACCTGAAAACCCACCTCTTAAGGAAAGCCTACAGCCTGCAGTGACCACGCTGCCTCCTCACCACTACCGGAGCTACCGCATCACCAACACCGAAGCTCCTGCAACCATCAACCTACTGTCTCCTTGCCCACCATCCTGTAGAATGTAAGCCCGCAAGGGCAGGGTCCTCGTCGCTCTGTATCAGTCTGTAATTGTTAGTTTGCTTACTGTAAGTAATATCTGTAATTTGTATGTAACGCAGTCTCATGTACAGCACCATGGAATCAATGGTGCTATATAAATAAATAATAATAATAATAATCGTTTGGGATGCTAGGCTAGCGCAGATACAAGACTTAATTTCATAACCCAAATTGTTTGGGATATTAGTCTAGTGGAGACATCAGACCTCATTTCAGAACTCAAATTATTTTGGATAATAGTCTGTTGCAGACACCAGGCCTCATTTCATAATCAAAATCTTTTGTGCTAATTCTGTTGTCTAGCCACACAATATAAGCCAAAAATTATTTATTTAAAAAAATAAAAAGACTTGAAAAAGGTTCAGTGTGAGCCGAAACATCGCCACGCCATGTGGGTCTGAATTAAAACCAATTTTTTTCACCACAAATCTAAGGAGTGCTGCCTTAATTTTTTCTTTATTTTTCTTTATTTGGATTGGAGCAAGTATTGGATCCTTTGCTGGGGAGGCTTGTGCACCCACTTATGTAACACCCAAGGTAACCGGTTGTTACAGTGCTATTGCCTACCTTACGGGGAGGGTGGTGCCATGCTTGGAAGCGAAGAAGGATCCCTTTAAGGGCTCATACTCACTTGCGAGAAACTCGGATGAGTCTCGCACGGCAATACCTGGCTCTGCACCCGGCACTCAGGAGTGGAGCGTGCGGCTGCATGTATTCCTATGCGGCCGCATGCTCCAGTCTGAGTGCCGGCAGCAGCACCGGGTATTAACATGCGAGACTCTTCCGAGTTTCTCACAAGTGAGTATGAGCTCTAACAGGTATTCAGCACATGCAACACTGTTCTGACTCCAGGCCAGAAGGGGGAGCTGTGAACCCAGTTTCAAGGGAGCTTCCCTAGATAATATATATATACTGGCTTGGAGGAGGAGTTAGACAGTTGGTCAGAAAGACAGAAGTGAGAGGAAGCAGACAGAGAGAGTCTGGGAAAGGAAAGCTGGGGCCGTGCAGATGAGTGATTCTGCAGCTCCTGGGAAGGGAAGAGGAAAGTAGAGCAGTCTGTAGGAGACTGATAGGGGAAGAGAAGCGAAGGATAGAAAAGGGCTGGAGGGAAGCTGCGATTGAGCTTCCTCGACGCTGAAGCGCAGATACCTGTAGCCGGAAGTTCTCCTTCCATGGAAGTTTTCAAACAGAGGCTGGATAAACATCTGTCTGGGATGATTTAGTGAATCCTGCTTTGAGCAGGGGGTTTGACCTGATGACCCAGGAGGTCCCTTCCAACTATATCATTCTATGATTCTATGATTCTAGGATGGACCGACCTGAAAAATCGGGTCCTGTGCACTATGGACTGTATTTAATTGTTAATGGTCGCCATTGTTACACCACGAGGCGGGTAAGGAACGAAGAAGATGTGCTGTCACGGGTGAAGCCCGTGGATGGGCGCGAAAGCTGGACCCACCCACTGCAGAGACTTTAATGTAAAAAGAACATGTCCATAAGAAGGATGGATCTGCCCCTGGAGAAGGCCGGCGGGAAAGTGGAGCAGAGACCACCCACGCAAGAGAGAGAAGGAGGAAGATGCGGGAAATTGTGGCAGGAACCTGACTGCACGCTACCCGGTTGATGCAATGGCAAGGAGGTGAGGAGCCGCAGAAGCAGATGGAAGGAGAAGTGGATGTCCCCGGTCGGCCAGAAGAAACCCCGGACCAGAAAACAACATTGGTTCCGGAGCTCCTCGGTGCAGAAATGGAGGAGCTGGCCCAACAACCCCTGCTGACCCAAGTAGCAGCGGTGACCGCATGGAAGGAGTCCCTGATAAAAAGGATGATGACCGCACAGCACCAAACCTTATGAACAGTGCTCACAGCCCCAGCGGAGCCGGAGAAGGAGACGCAGCTGAAGACACAGCAGAAACAGACCCTGCAACCAGCGATCCTGACCCCAGCGGAGGCTGAGAAGGAGTCTGGCACTGGAGGAGCAGGTATGGAAACTGCCCCAGTAGCTGTGGAGACCCCGGTGGGATCCTTAGAACCCCTGCCAATTCTAATACCCGGCCAGGTAGTAACAGCAGTAACCTGGGACCACATGGCAGTCCTGGGGGTGTACTGACAGACCCACTGGTACCCGGACCCTTGTCCCTGGGGGCATGCAGGCAGGAGGAAGCCATACACTGGAGGTACCCTAAGACAGACTTGATGGGATTCCCAGAAGAGGCCAAGGAAGGGGCAAATCATGTAGAGATTGTAGAGAAGGAGGCTACTGCTGGCGGCAGATCTTGAAGCTAGTCGCAGAGGAGAAGGAGCACAGGGCCAAGTGGGAGGCTATGGAGGAGCGCAATATGCTGGCCAAAGCCCGGTCCCCCAAAGCCAGACCCGCAGATCAAGGTCAGACCAGACAAGGAACTGTGGTCTTCTTTAACCTGGATAGAGGATGGGGTTCATTAGAGAGCAAGGCGAGCCTTCAGAACTCTTTGTTAACCGTAGAGACATTGAATCGCATCTCTTAAAGGGAGACCCATACCGTGACTTTTACCATGGAGACAAAGTGACATTCATCCGGCACAAGGGAGAAAGGGGATACTATGCCCTGAATGTAAATAGATGTACAGGACAGAGAGATGATCTAGATATAGTGACTGAGAGTAAAGTGCAAACCCAGCCTACACAAACTCCAGTTGCCGAACTGTTTTCAATTGAGTCACCTGTAAACCTGAAAACCTGCCCTGCAAGAGAAAATAAAGAACAAGAACGAACAGAAAATGACAGCTGTGATTTAGAGTTAGTTACCTGGTTCAAAAAAATTTGAAAATATTTATTAAAGTTTATAGGACAGTATGGTAATGAACGGTGAAATACCTGAAAACTTTCCTTTGTAAGTAGTTGGCACCTCTTAAGGTACACCTTATTGGTTTTACAATGCGCTGGCAGCGTGAGTAGAGCCTGAGTTGTTTCAAAGACCTGAAGAAAAACCGTTTGGTGTGGTCGAAGACAAGGTCTACATGTTATGCCTTGCAGCCCGCCCAAAGCCTACGTTGGGGATTTAAAACGGGTCCCAGCATTAAAGTATCAATGGATCAATGCTGTTGTTAGTGAGACAAATCTCACAATTTGCTAACTAAAACTATTATAATGTGAAGTACTTGAATTTTTGCACCTTTAAATGCATTACCTCAATTTAGAGAATGTTGACCGTGTTGCACTTTATTAAAGTGACAGTATATGATATTGCTAGAGAAGTTAGTCAGTAAAAAAGAATAGGATCATATTTTATATGTCAGATAGTTAATATATGCAATATTTTTGGTAAAGCTAATGTTTTGCCCTTATACAGTCATGGCCAAAAGTATTGACACCCCTGCAATTCTGTCAGATAATACTCATTTTCTTCCTGAAAATGATTGCAAACACAAATTATTTGGTATTATTATCTTCATTTAATTTATCTTAAATGAAAAAACACAAAAATAATTGTCCTAAAGCCAAATTGGATATAATTCCACACCAAACATAAAAAAGGGGGTGGACAAAAGTATTGGCACTGTTCGAAGAATCATGTGATGCTTCTGTAATTAGTGTAATTAACAGCACCTGTAACTTACCTGTGGCACCTAACCGGTGCTGGCAATAACTAAATCACACTTGCAGCAAGTTGACATGGATTAAAGTTGACTCAACCTCTGTCCTGTGTCCTTGTGTGACCACATTGAGCATGGAGAAAAGAAAGAAGACCAAAGAACTGTCTGAGGACTTGAGAAACCAAATTGTGAGGAAGCATGAGCAATCTCAAGGCTACAAGTCCATCTCCAAAGACCTGAATGTTCCTGTGTCTACCGTGCGCAGTGTCATCAAGAAGTGTAAAGCCCATGGCACTGTGGCTAACCTCCCTAGATGTGGACGGAAAAGAAAAATTGACAAGAGATTTCAACACAAGATTGTGCGGATGTTGGATAAAGAACCTCGACTAACATCCAAACAAGTTCATGCTGCCCTGCAGTCCGAGGGTACAACAGTGTCAACCCGTACTATCCGTCGGCGTCTGAATGAAAAGGGACTGTATGGTAGGAGACCCAGGAAGACCCCACTTCTTACCCCGAGACATAAAAAAAGCCAGGTTGGAGTTTGCCAAAACTTACCTGAAAAAGCCTAAAACGTTTTGGAAGAATGTTCTCTGGTCAGATGAGACAAAAGTAGAGCTTTTTGGGCAAAGGCATCAACATAGAGTTTACAGGAGAAAAAAAGTGGCATTCAAAGAAAAGAACACGGTCCCTACAGTCAAACATGGCGGAGGTTCCCTGATGTTTTGGGGTTGCTTTGCTGCCTCTGGCACTGGACTGCTTGACCGTGTGCATGGCATTATGAAGTCTGAAGACTACCAACAAATTTTGCAGCATAATGTAGGGCCCAGTGTGAGAAAGCTGGGTCTCCCTCAGAGGTCATGGGTCTTCCAGCAGGACAATGACCCAAACACACTTCAAAAAGCACTAGAAAATGGTTTGAGGGAAAGCACTGGAGACTTCTAAGGTGGCCAGCAATGAGTCCAGACATGAATCCCATAGACCACCTGTGGAGAGATCTAAAAATGGCAGTTTGGAGAAGGCACCCTTCAAATATCAGGGCCCTGGAGCAGTTTGCCAAAGAAGAATGGTCTAAAATTCCAGCAGAGCATTGTAAGAAACTCATTGATGGTTACCAGAAGCGGTTGGTCGCAGTTATTTTGGCTAAAGGTTGTGCAACCAAGTATTAGGCTGAGGGTGCCAATACTTTTGTCTGGCCCATTTTTGGAGTTTTGCGTGAAATGATCAATATTTTGCTTTTTGCTTCATTCTCTTTTATGTGTTTTCATTTAAGACAAATTAAATGAAGATAATAATACCAAATAATTTGTGATTGCAATCATTTTCAGGAGGAAACTGAGTATTATCTGACAGAATTGCAGGGGTGTCAATACTTTTGCCCATGACTGTATATATAGTTACTGTAAAGTTAAAGAAAATAACCTCCCATAAAGGGAAGCAAAAATTTTCATAACCTGTTTAACCTGTTGTATGCACGTAAAAAATCTTGTATGTCTTTAGCCAACCTGTTATTGTTGTTTTTGTTTTCCCAGTCCGGGAGTACTGGATTTAACGGAGGGGTGGGGGGGTAAACCCTAACCGGCAGTTACAGGGGTATTGCCTTCCTTACCGGGAGGGTGATGCCATGCTTGGCAGCAAGGAAGGATCCCTTTAACAGGTATTCAGCACATGCAACACTGTTCTGACTCCAGGCCAGAAGGGGGAGCTCTGAATCCAGTTTCAGGTGAGTTTCCCTAGATAATATATATTCTGGATTGGAGGAGGAGTTAGGCAGTTGGTCAGAGAGACAGAAGTGAGAGAAAGCAGACAGATAGAGTCTGGGAAAGGAAAGCTGGGGACGTGTAGATGAGTGATTCTGCAGCTCCTGGGAAGGAAAGAGGAAAGTAGAGCAGTCTGTAGGAGACTGATAGGGTAAGAGAAGCAAAGGATAGAAAAGGGCTGGAGGGAAGCTGTGACTGAGCTTCCTACACGCTGAAGTGCAGATGCCGGTAGCCGGAAGACCGAGGTTGGGGAGGTAACTTTATGCCCCATGGCAGAAAACAGCGGACAGCAGATTGCAAGTCTCCTGTCCACCATTAACACAGTAATGGATAGAGCCTGGAGTCATCTGAGAGACCCTGTTAAAAGACTCGAGATACCAGCCATGCAGGTAGTGTCCTACCTAAAGGGGGACAGAAAGAAAGTGAGGACCTTGTGTGAGGCCTAAGGCAGAAAGGGAGTACAACACAGTGCAGAGAGAAAAGCTTCCAACCCCACCTGGAGTCCTGAATCACTTCCAAGCCAGCCGGACCATACCAGCACCTGTGATCCGGTACCCTGGACTGTGGCTGCCTTCAGAGGTGTATCTAGCCTTTACTGCACCCGGGGCAAAGGATCAGTTCGGCGCCCCCCCTCCAACCTCTCCCCCCTCCAACCTCTCCCCCCACCTCCCCCATTTGAACATTAACTGTAGCTCTGCTACATCTGACATATCAGGACTACAAGAGCTGCTACATGTGAATTAGGGTATGTGTCCACGTTCAGGATTGCATCAGGATTTGATCAGGATTTTATCTCAGTATTTGTAAGCCAAAACCAGGAGTGGGTGATAAATACAGAAGTGGTGCATATGTTTCTATTATACTTTTCCTCTAATTGTTCCACTCCTGGTTTTGGCTTACAAATACTGACATAAAATCCTGACCAAATCCTGATGCAATCCTGAACGTGGACACATACCCTAACAGGTTCAGGTTTGCTACATTTCACAAATTTAGATAGGTGGCACTTAACAAACTCAGCTCTACAATATCAGACAATCTCAGCTCTGCTACATCAGATCATCACATCTCTGTTGCATCAGACCATCTCAGCTCTGCTGCATCAGACCAACTCAGCTCTGCTTCATCAGACCATCACAGCTCTGCTTCATCAGACCATCACAGCTCTGCTACATCAGACCATCTCAGCTCTGCTTCATCAGACCATCACAGCTCTGCTTCATCAGACCATCACAGCTCTGCTACATTAGACCATCACAGCTCTGCTGCATCAGACCATCTCAGCTCTGCTTCATCAGACCATCTCAGCTTTGCTTCATCAGACCATCACAGCTCTGCTTCATCAGACCATCTCAGCTCTGCTTCATCAGACCATCTCAGCTCTGCTACATCAGACCATCACAGCTCTGCTACATTAGACCATCACAGCTCTGCTGCATCAGACCATCTCAGCTCTGCTTCATCAGACCATCTCAGCTCTGCTTCATCAGACCATCTCAGCTCTGCTTCATCAGACCATCACAGCTCTGCTGCATCAGACCATCTCAGCTCTGCTTCATTAGACCATCTCAGCTCTGCTACATCAGACCATCACAGCTCTGCTCCATCAGACCATCTCAGCTCTGCTACATCAGACCATCACAGCTCTGCTTCATCAGACCATCACAGCTCTGCTACATCAGACCATCACAGCTCTGCTGCATCAGACCATCTCAGCTCTGCTTCATCAGACCATCTCAGCTCTGCTTCATCAGACCATCTCAGCTCTGCTTCATCAGACCATCTCAGCTCTGCTTCATCAGACCATCTCAGCTCTGCTGCATCATACCATATCAGCTCTGCTTCATCAAAACATAACAGCTCTGCTGCATCACACCATCTCAGCCCTGCTGCATCAATCTTGGCTCTGCTGCCTCACACAATCTCAGCTCGGCTGCCTGTGAAAAATCAAACACACCAACACAGTTCTGCTGTGCAGTGTATATTACAGTGTCTCTTGGGATGTGGGCTGTAGCTGCCTATGACAATCAGGGAACTTGGAGTCACCCGGTGGTCCCCGCGGCCGCAGTCTGGAGTAGTGGAGCACGACGCACCTGTCCTGACCCTGACCTGACCTACCACCGACGACGTCACCGTCCAACCACGCAACAACAGCACCTACACACTGTGAGTGACTACTGACTAAACACACAGGAGGAGTGTGTCTGGAGGAGAGAAGGTTTTTCCACCAACATAGAAGAGGATTCTTTACTGTTAGGGCAGTGAGAATCTGGAATTGCTTGCCTGAGGAGGTGGTGATGGCGAACTCAGTCGAGGGGTTCAAGAGAGGCCTGGATGTCTTCCTGGAGCAGAACAATATTGTATCATACAATTAGGTTCTGTAGAAGGACGTAGATCTGGGTATTTATTATGATGGAATATAGGCTGAACTGGATGGACAAATGTCTTTTTTCGGCCTTACTAACTATGTTACTATGTTACTATGTTACAGGACACCCGCGGCCGCGAACCTAGTCACCGGCGCTGCGGCGCAACGACGAACGATGCAGCAGCAGCCTGTCACACTCTCCATGACGTCAGCCGCTGCTGGCGCTTCCCTGATACGGAAGTGCCAGCGGCGGTCAGAGCACCTCTCAGCGGTTGTCAGGGTCCAGCCCAGGGCGCAGGCAGCAGGCTTTAAACAGAGAAGGAAGGGACTCCTCTTGTCTCACAAAACAAGAAAGCGAACCGCAACCGCCGGGTACTAGCGCAGCAGCACGGGACTATTATCTCACTGGTCTGTGGGGCCGGCAGAAGGCTGCCGACGAGGAGCCTGGCTTATGACAGCTGTAATGCCGCATCACATCAGGCGGCCCGCTGGCGCCCCCCTGTCAGCTGCGCCCGGGGCACATGCCCCGGCTGCCCCCCCCTGGATACGCCACTGGCTGCCTTGCACCAGTAAAGAGTTAAAGAGACTGCAACCTTGTGTCCTCTGATTATTTCTGGCACCACACCATCTTTATCTACTACACCAGGAGCCCTAGGGACCCAACTTCACCTGTGAGAAGCCATACTATCCTTGCTGCAGCACCATCACTCCCAAGAGGACCCCTTTAAGCAGCGTCGGTCATCCCTGACCGAAAACCACAGGTGGTGTCACGAACAAACTTTATTTAACATATCCTTAAAGTCCTTAGGGTTCCTTAGGCTTCTTTCACACTAGCGTCGGGCCCGGCCCGTCGCAGTGCGTCGGGCCGAGGTTACCGACGCTAGCGTTGCCTCCGCCGCACAACGGGTGCAGCGGATGCTGCTTTTCAGCGCATCCGCTGCCCCATTGTGAGGTGCGGGGAGGTGGGGGAGGAGTTCCGGCCG
This sequence comes from Ranitomeya imitator, assembly GCF_032444005.1. Taxonomy (NCBI): domain Eukaryota; kingdom Metazoa; phylum Chordata; class Amphibia; order Anura; family Dendrobatidae; genus Ranitomeya; species Ranitomeya imitator. Next base: position 1,934,114 of record NC_091287.1, read on the forward strand.
CGCATGCGCGGTCGGAAAAGACGGTCCGTCGGCTGCAAAAAATGTTACATGGAACGTTTTTTGCGGCCGACGGTTGGCCGAAAAACGGCGCAACCGTCGCGCGACGGTTGCGACGTGTGGCAATCCGTCGCAATGCGTCGCGTAATGTTAGTCAATGGAGAAAAAACGCATCCTGCAAACACTTTTGCAGGATGCGTTTTTTCTGCAAAACGACGCATTGTGACGGATTGCAGTTAACGCTAGTGTGAAAGTAGCCTTAGGTGCTCCACTTATTGGTATTGCGCTGTTCCATTTTTTGTATATGATTATTAATTTAGTCACAGGTGACTAACAGGTCTGGGCCTAGGGTTGTAAAACAGCTGGTTAAAAGAGGGGAATGCCACATTTAACATGAGTGTGAAAAAGCGAGGTTATGGTGGGAGCAGTGGGGACTGCAGGGATCTCTACTGGGAGCAGCAGGAACCGCAGGGATCTGTACTAGGAGCAGTGGTGATCACAAGGATCTGTACTAGTAGCAGTGATGACCATAAAGTTCTGTGCTGGGAACAGTGGGGACCACATGGATCTGTACTGGGAGCAGTGGGGACTGCAGAGATCTTTACTGGGAGCAATGGGGGACCACAGGGATCTGTACTGTGAGCAGTGGGGACTACAAGGATCTGTACTGGGAGCAGTGATGACCTCCGGGATCTCTACTGGGAGCAGTGGGGACCACAAGGATCTGTGCTGGGAGCAGTGGGGACCACAAAGATCTATACTTTGAGCTGTGTGGACCACAAGGATCAGTACTGGGAACAGTGGGGACCTCAAGGATCTGTACTGGGAGCAGTGGGGACCATAAGGATCTGTACTAGGTGCAGTGGAGACCACAAAGATCTGTACTGGAAGCAGTGATGACCATAAGGATCTGTACTGGGAACAGTGGTGGCCACAAGGATCAGTACTGGGAACAGTGAGGACCTCCGGGATCTCTACTGGGAACAGTGCGGACCTCAAGGATCTGTACTGGGTGCAGTGGAGACCACAAAGATCTGTACTGGAAGCAGTGGCGTAGGAAGAGGGGTGCGGGGGGGGCGGTCCGCCCCGGGTGGCACAATGCGGGGGGCGGCCGGCGCTGCAGGAGAAGAAAAAAAAAAAAAAAAGACGCCCCTTTAAATCTTCGGGCGGCGCCGTCCGCCGCCACGACCAGGGCCAGCTCCCCCCACCACCGGACCCCGCCCCCCGCTCTATACTCACCTCTCCTGGTTCCTGCGGCGCCGGCAGCTGCAGCGTCCTCTGACTCTGCGACGTCTCAGAGCAGAGGGCGCGATGACGTCACTACTGTGTGCGCCGCTCTGCCTCTCTGTCCTGTGCGTCGCAGAGCCGGAGAGACGCTGACTGCACCGGACCTGCGCTAGGAACGGGAGAGGTGAGGATTTTACTTTTTTTTTTTTTTCTTTATGTCTGACTGTCTGGGGCTGGGGCAATGCTGGAGACCATGGGGCAGATTGCTGGACACACTGGGGCAATACATGAGACCATGGGGCAGATTGCTGGACACACTGGGGCAATACATGAGACCATGGGGCAGATTGCTGGACACACTGGGGCAATACATGAGACCATGGGGCAGATTGCTGGACACACTGGGGCAATACAGGAGACTATGGGGCAGATTGCTGGACACACTGGGGCAATACTGGAGACCATGGGGCAGATTGCTGGACACACTGGGGCAATACAGGAGACTATGGGGCAGATTGCTGGACACACTGGGGCAATACTGGAGACCATGGGGCAGAATGCTGGACACACTGGGGCAATACAGGAGACCATGGGGCAGATTGCTGGACACACTGGGGCAATACAGGAGACCATGGGGCAGATTGCTGGACACACTGGGGCAATACAGGAGACCATGGGGCAGATTGCTGGACACACTGGGGCAATACTGGAGACCATGGGGCAGAATGCTGGACACACTGGGGCAATACAGGAGACCATGGGGCAGATTGCTGGACACACTGGGGCAATACAGGAGACCATGGGGCAGATTGCTGGACACACTGGGGCAATACAGGAGACCATGTGGCAGAATGCTGGACACACTGGGGCAATACAGGAGACCATGGGGCAGATTGCTGGACACACTGGGGCAATACAGGAGACCATGGGGCAGATTGCTGGACACACTGGGGCAATACAGGAGACCATGGGGCAGAATGCTGGACACACTGGGGCAATACAGGAGACCATGGGGCAGATTGCTGGACACACTGGGGCAATACTGGAGACCATGGGGCAGAATGCTGGACACACTGGGGAAATACTGGAGACCATGGGGCAGAATGCTGGACACACTGGGGCAATACAGGAGACTATGGGGCAGATTGCTGGACACACTGAATACTGGAGACCATGGGGCAGATTGCTGGACACACCGGGGCAATACTGGAGACCATGGGGCAGAATGCTGGACACACTGGGGCAATACAGGAGACCATGGGGCAGATTGCTGGATACACCGGGGCAATACTGGAGACCATGGGGCAGAATGCTGGACACACTGGGGCAATACAGGAGACCCTGGGGCAGATTTCTGGACACATTGAGGCAATGCTGGAGACCCTGGGGCAGACTTCTGGACACACTGGGGCAATGCTGGACACTGGGGCAGATTGCTGGACACACTGGGGGTAATATGCTGGACACACTGGGGCAATGCTGGACACTGGGGCAGATTGCTGGACACACTGGGGGCAGTGCTGGACATACTGGGGCAGATTGCTGGACACACTGGGGGTAATATGCTGGACACACTGGGGCAGATTGCTGGACAACATGGGGGTAATATGCTGGACACACTGGGGCAGATTGCTGGACAACATGGGGGTAATATGCTGGACACACTGGGGGCAGGACTTGAGGCATGGGCAGAATGTAGATACGGGGCATGATTGGAGACACGGGGCAGGATTGGATCATGGGGCAGGACGGATACGATGGAGGCTGGTGGGGCAGGATGTAGAGATCATATGGGGTAGAATGGATACTCATGAGGGCAGGATGCGAGAACATATGGCTGGAGCCAGGAATGAGAAACGGGGCCAGGGTGGGGAATATTATTACCATAGGGGCTAATTAAGGGATATTATTACTGCAGTGATGTATTTATTTTATTTTTTGAGTATACTGTTTTAAATGGGGGGGCGGTCCTGTTACTGTGCAGAGTGACACTATATCACCTTTTTTTCTTCATGTGATGTAATGTAGAAGTTGTGAAAAATTAAGTAATGTGTTCTGCAAGCGGAGCTCGAGATAACTGTGTTATTTCCTGCAGAAACGAGTCCTGGCTGGAAGGAATGATGGCGGTCTGTGCTGGATGAAAGATGAAGGACTTCACCTAGAGACGTCACTGGTGAGTCAGTGTTACCTATACACTGACACTATACACTGTATACTATATAGAGGTCCTGTGTATAATGTCACCAGTGATCTCTGTATTACCTCTACACAGACACTGCATACTAAGTACAGATCTCCTGTGAATACTGGCACTTATGGTGATAGTATTGTGTTTTTTTTTTTATTACTGATCAGTATTGTAGTATTCAGTCACTATGTGGTGGTAATATGTGGTCTGGAAATGGTGTTGTGGTATTTGTCCCTTGTATGTAGTATTATTCGGTCACTATGTGGCCTGGTCATGGTGTGGTGGCATTAAGTCACAGGTGTGGCATGTGAGGGTGACACCATTAGGCCCAGTTTAAGTTCTACAAAACAGGAAAACTGTTTTTGGTAACCTTTGTGTGTATTGAGCCGGGGGGGGGGGGAGGGGGGGCGCCAAACTCGGGAACAGCCCCGGGCGGCAAAAGCTCTAGCTACGCCTCTGACTGGAAGCAGTGATGACCATAGGGATCTGTACTGGGAACAGTGGTGGCCACAAGGACCTGTACTGGGAACAGTGGGGGCCACAAGGACCTGTACTGGGAGCAGTGATGACCACAAGGATCTGTACCGGAAGCAGTGAGGACCGCAAGGAAAAGTACTGGGAGCAGTGGAGACCACAGGGATCTGTGCTAGGACTTATTCTCTTTAATCTCTTTATAACTGACTTTGTGGATGGGATTGAGAGTAAAGTGTCAGTTTTTGCTGATTGCACAAAACTATGTAGATAATAAAATCCGAGCTTGGCAGTATAACATTACAAAAGAATCTGGACAAGATGATTGCATGAGCAAACAGAAGGAATATGGAATGTAATGATGATAAATGTAGAATAATGCACCATGGCCCTAGTAATCCTTTTGTTGCATATAGATTTAATGGAAATTTACTAGGGAATATAGAACAGAAGCACTTGGGTATTCAGGACCCATGGAAGGTTGAGCTCTGTTACTAAACCCAAACTTTTTTCCAAAGTTTGATTTGGGAACCAGAACAATACCTGAACTTGAACCCGAACCCCATTGAAAACAATGGGGACTCACACTTTTGAGCTAGAAACACACACTTTCTCTCTCCCTCTCCATCCCTCTCTCTTTCTCTCCTCGGAGCTCTGAACATTGCTGCGGACATCCGGGAGACACCCGTGATCAGCAATTAGCTCTGGATCGCAACTGTCCAGAGTTGAACTTGGGAGTTTGGGTTTGCTCATCTCTAGTTATAATTAAATGAAGCAGAAAAACGTAATGTCATGCAGCAGTCGCCAAAGCAAACAAGATTTTAGGGGATATAAAAAGAGAGATAAAATCCAGACATCCCAAAGTATCCAAAGCCCCTCTATAAATCACTTGTGAGGCCAAATCTAGACTACGCGATCCAACCTTGTGCTCCACAGTTTAAACAGGATATTGGGAAGTTAGTCAATAGGGTGGGCAACTAGATTATTAAAGTTGTGAAAATAGATTTTTCAATCCAGCAAAGTGATCTAAAAGCACAAATACAGTATTATGACTTTATTAAAATAGTAGCATGGGCATAAAATATGTATCTAAAACATTTCAAGTCTAGCTGACTCTTAATCGCAGAAATAGTTAAAAAAAGACAAAATTCCTTGTATAAAACACATAAAGCCACTAATCAGATGACAACACACATTGACAGCACCTGAATAACTAAGTATTAACCATAGAATGAAATGTTGTGGATGTGTGCCATAGACAACCATGCAACAAGAAAAATGAAAAAGACCCCTATTGAATGCGTCTTCCCACAAGGTTAATTTTAATCAATATTTTGAATTAACATTAAATGTGCCCTGCTGTGTACTGTGCAATGGCTGTGTCTGATCGTGCAGGAACAGGGTCTGATCACAGCTGATTCTTTCTTTGGGATAAAACATTGCCTAAAAAATAGGCAGGGAATGTTTTGCCTCACAAGAAGAATCATCTGTGATGCTGTAAAGTCTGTACTTTCTTTTGTTTTGTTCCCTGCGCAGGAGATGTGATATGATCAGGTATGATCAGACCATGACCATGTCCCGAGATTCGAACTCGGCTTCAGGAAAATGGGCGCTGCGATGTCCATCTGAGCACACGCGTGCATCCCGCGGCCATTTTCCTGAAGCCCCGGGAAGCAGGAGACTCCATCTGCGCACGCGCGGCCTCAGGAAGATGGCCGCGCCCACCGAGAAACCGCTGAATAGCGGCGAGCGTGCTCTTTTTCTACAGCTGCGCAGTGCATTCGGCACTTGCGCATGCGAGAAGCACTACGCCACCAACGGGAACATAAGCAAGATGTGGGGGAGAAACAGCGCTGGGACCATGCCCATCTGACCTGACCAGCCTGATTGACAGGCGAAAAAGGCCACTTTTGTAAGGTATTTCGGCAGCATAGGTGGGGAATCAGGGGACAAAAAATACCCTATTGTAAAGCACAGCTCAGGCCCTATTTAACGGTATTTTTATCTCCTACTGAAAAAACGGGGTGACAGGTTCCCTTTAAGTCTTATATAATTATACAGTGTGTAGGGATTTCACTCACTCAGCTGCGACGGCTGACACTCAGGAGACGTGTTCCTTTAAAGTTCACTGGGTTTATTGCTTCATAAACCATGTGGCAAACAACAGAAAACAAATAGCCTTTGGTTCAGGTAAAGAAAAACAAGTGTCCAGTTCATCCGGCTCAGTCCTGAAGCCGTAACACACTCAGGAGGGTTTCACCTCCACACATACCTACCTGTGTTAAGCATTAGGCTTTCTTTTATATGTCTAACCACACCCAGAACCCATCACATGACCAGACATGTGGTTGTGACATCACCACAGGTCCTGAAACACATATAGGTAGCCATGGTTACATCACAGTAACAAGCCATCTATAAGACACATATCTCCCATCGATTAGACATCCTTTAGCCACGCTACATACCTCCCCCCTCTGCCTAAAGCCGTGGGGCTTGGCACTTTCTCCCACTAGACAAGGGATTCTTGACAGGGCATCAGCATTACCGTGCAGCTTTCCGGCCCTATGTTCCACATGGAAACAGAAGTCCTGCAGGGCTAAGAACCAACGGGTGACCCTAGCATTTCTACCCTTCGTTTCCCTCATCCACCTAAGTGGGGCATGGTCGGATATCAGTCTAAATTTACGTCCCAGCAAATAGTACTGTAATGTGTCGACTGCCCATTTTATGGCCAAGCACTCCTTTTCAACGACTGAGTAGTTCTTTTCAGACGAGGACAGCTTCCTACTCAGATAGAGAACAGGATGCTCCTCTCCATGTAGTTCTTGGGAAAGGACTGCTCCCACCCCAACATCTGAGGCATCTGTCTGAAGAATAAACTCTTTCTTGAAGTTTGGGGCCATCAGAACGGGTTGCTTACATAAAGCCTCTTTCATTTCTTGGAAGGCTGAATCTGTTTCTTCGGACCACTTAACCATTACTGATTTTGTCCCTTTTAGCAGGTCAGTCAGAGGCGCCGCCATTGTGGCGAAGTTTGGGATGAACCTCCTGTAATATCCCACGATTCCCAGGAAGGCTTTAACTTGCTTCTTGGAAACTGGTTTTGGCCATGTTTGAATTGCCTCCACTTTACTGATTTGGGGTTTTATTTCTCCATGACCCACTATGTATCCAAGGTACTTAGCTTCTTCTTTACCCAATGCACACTTCTTCGGGTTTATTGTAAATCCGGCCTCTCTTATAGCATCAAACACCGCTTGGACTTTCTCCAGATGACTCTCCCAGTCCGGGCTAAAGATGACGATATCATCTAGGTACGCAGCAGCGTATGCCTTGTGGGGTGCAAGGACTCTATCCATAGCCCTTTGGAAGGTGGCCGGAGCTCCCTGTAGGCCAAATGGCATCCGGACATACTGGAAGCATCCATCTGGTGTAGAAAACGCCGTCTTCTCCTTGGCTTCCTGTGCCATGGGGATCTGCCAATACCCCTTCGTCAAATCCAAGGTGGTTATGTACCTGGCGGGCCCAAGCCTTTCGATGAGCTCATCAACTCGGGGCATGGGATATGCGTCGAACTTGGAGACCTCATTCAACTTCCTATAGTCGTTGCAAAATCTCCACTCCCCATCAGGTTTTGGGACCAGGACAATTGGGCTCGACCAACCGCTCTTGGATTCCTCAATGACTCCAAGCTTCAACATACGCTCCACTTCCTTGGAGACTATTTCTCGACGGGCCTCAGGAATTCTATAGGGCTTCACGTTCACGCGCACATGGGGCTCTGTCAGGACCTCATGCTCTATGACCTTCGTGTACCCAGGCAACTCGGAAAACAGGTCCCTGTTTTTCTGGAGTAACTCCCGGCATTGCTGTTTCTGGGACTCCGATAGCGTCTCCGCTATAGTAACCGCTCCAACCTCATCTTCTGGGTTGCTTAACAACGATGGAGTTACTGTCGGCTCTCTATCTTGCCACGGCTTGATAAGGTTGACATGGTATACTTGGAATGGTTTCCGTCTTCCTGGTTGGTGAATTTTATAGTTTACTTCACCAAGTTTCTCGACAACCTCATATGGCCCTTGCCATTTGGCCAAAAACTTGCTTTCCACTGTCGGAACTAACACAAGAACTCGGTCTCCCGGATTGAATTGCCTCACTCTTGCAGACCGGTTGTAGACCCTGGCCTGAGCTTCTTGTGCTTGGAGAAGGTGTTCTTTCACGATAGGCATCACCTTTGCAATCCTCTGCTGCATCAGGGCCACATGCTCAATGACGCTTCTGTGGGGCGTGACTTCGACTTCCCAGGTTTCCTTGGCTATATCCAGGAGTCCTCGTGGATGTCGGCCATACAGAAGCTCAAACGGTGAGAAACCTGTGGAGGCCTGTGGAACTTCACGAATGGAAAACATCAAATAGGGTAAGAGACAATCCCAGTCTCTACCGTCTTTCTCTATAGCTTTTCTCAGCATGCTCATCAGTGTCTTGTTAAATCTCTCAACAAGGCCATCTGACTGGGGATGGTACACCGAGGTCCTCAACTGGGAGATTTTCAGGGCTTTGCATAGTTCCCTCATCACCTTGCTCATGAAAGGTGTCCCCTGGTCAGTCAGGATTTCCTTCGGCAGACCTGTCCGGGAAAAGACATGGACCAACTCGCGAGCTATACTCTTTGAAGAAGAATTTCTCAAGGGAATTGCCTCAGGATAGCGTGTGGCATAGTCCAGGATGACTAATATATACTGATGGCCCCGGGCTGATTTAACTAAGGGACCGACCAAGTCCATGGCAATTCTCTCGAATGGCACCTCAATAATGGGCAGTGGCACAAGGGGGTTCCGGAAATGAAGAGTGGGAGCAGTTAGCTGACATGTAGGGCAGGACCTGCAATAGTTCACTATTTCCCGGTGGCACCCAGGCCAATAGAACCTCTGCACAACCCGTTCCTGTGTTTTTTCCACGCCTAGGTGTCCACCCAAGATGTGTGAATGGGCCATGTCCAACACCTTCCGTCTATATGGACCCGGCACTACCAACTGCTCTACCAACTCCTCCCTTATTTTCGTGACCCGGTACAACAACTCCCTGCTCATTAGAAAATGGGGAAATCTTGTGTCTGCCCCCGGCTCCTGTACCACCCCGTCAATAACTGTGACATTATTAAAGGCTTCCCTCAGAGTGGGGTCCCTATGTTGGGCAGTCCCAAAATTTTCACCGGATACCTCTAACTCCAGAATGTCAGATGCAGGGGACACTTCCTCCTCATCTCCAGCCAGGACACAAAAAGGAAATCTGTCTGACTCTGGGTGTGGCACCACCCTTCCCGGGTTCACTGGTTCCCTACTCTTGCTAGGGAGCTCAGAACCTTTCCCCCACAAATCCCAAAACAAACAGAAATCCCGGCCAATAATTATAGGGTGCAACAAGTCCTGAACGACGCCGACTATGTGGGACTCCGTGCCACATGTCGTTTCAATGTTCACACTGGCCACAGGGTAGTCCTTTGCATCACCATGTATGCACCGCACTCCGACCTTCTTTCCCGGGAGCAGGTGGAGAGGAAAAGTGGCCCTCACCAGGGTCACTAGGCTCCCCGAGTCTAACAGTGCCGTTACTGCTTGACCGTTCACCTTCACGGGACATGCTTGAGGTCCCTCATTGGGCGGAGAGTTCACACTGCAAGCTGGATACGCATAGTATGAACAACGGCGTCCCATGCTGCAGTCCATCTGCTCAGTGGTTTGGGAACAACGGGCAGCTATATGTCCTGGCTTGTGGCACCTCCAACAAATAATATCACCCGTGGGGACCTTGGGCACCACCTCCCCCGCCCTTTGTGACCTTGGACGCACCACCCCTTTTTGGGACTCAGCTGCCTTCTGGGATCCCCAGTACGGCATGGGCTGCCTCCCGAAGGAGCCTTCCAACCCTTGGTACCTCTCAACCAGTCCGATCAGCTCGTCGGCATTCTGGGGATCACCCTGGGCAACCCAAGACTGTATAGGCCTCGGGAGGGAATGGACAAACCGATCCATCATCACCCGTTCTACCATCTGTGCAGGCGCAGAGGACTCTGGCTGCAGCCATTTCTGGACCAGGTGCAACAGATCAAACATTTGGGAACGAGGTGGTTTGTCCCGGTGATAGCCCCAGGAGTGAACTCGCTGTGCCCTGACAGTCAGTGTCACCCCCAAACGTGCGAGAATCTCGGCTTTCAATTTGTGATACTCTTTGGCATCCTGCAAGGTCAAATCATAGTACGCCTTCTGGGGTTCTCCCGTCAGGTATGGCGCAAGTACCTCTGCCCACTGCTCTGGCGGAAGTTTTTCCCTCTCAGCGACCCTCTCAAACACCGTCAGGAAGGCCTCAACATCATCCCCGGGAGTCATTTTCTGCAATGCGCGTCTTACCGTTTTCCGGACGTGGGTGTCATCAGCCAAACCTGGGGTTGGGGCGCTCGCCTTGCCCTGGATGGCGGTTGCCAGAAGCTGCATCTGCTGCTGATGCTCCTGCTGGCTCTGCTGCATCTGCTGCCGTTGCTCCTGCTGGCTCTGCTGCATCTGCTGCTGGCTTTGTTGCATCTGCTGCCGTTGCTCCTGCTGGCTCTGTTGTATCTGCTGCATCAACAGCCTGTTGGTCTCTTGCTGCCTTTTCTCCTGCTGTGACTGCATCTGGACCAATTGTTTCAGCAGGTCCTCCATTTTCTCCGGCAATGCTTGCTGGCTTGCAACAGCCTTGACCCAGGACATTCAAAATAAACTCACGTCTCCGCTGGGAACGCTGCTCGCACGTCTACCACCAATTGTAGGGATTTCACTCACTCAGCTGCGATGGCTGACACTCAGGAGACGTGTTCCTTTAAAGTTCACTGGGTTTATTGCTTCATAAACCATGTGGCAAACAACAGAAAACAAATAGCCTTTGGTTCAGGTAAAGAAAAACAAGTGTCCAGTTCATCCGGCTCAGTCCTGAAGCCGTAACACACTCAGGAGGGTTTCACCTCCACACATATCTGCCTGTGTTAAGCATTAGGCTTTCTTTTATATGTCTAACCACACCCAGAACCCATCACATGACCAGACATGTGGTTGTGACATCACCACAGGTCCTGAAACACATATAGGTAGCCATGGTTACATCACAGCAACAAGCCATCTATAAGACACATATCTCCCATCGATTAGACATCCTTTAGCCACGCTACAAGTGGTATGTAAAAGTTTGGACACCCCTGGTCAAAATTACTGTTATTATCAACAGTTAAGCAAGTGGAAGATGAAATGATCTCTAAAAAGACCTAAAGTTAAAGTTGACACATTTCCTTTGTTTTTAGGCAAATAAAAAAAATATATACATATATCTACTATATAATTGTCTAAGGGTCACTTCCGTCTGTCCTTCTTTCTTTCTGTCACGGTTATTCATTCGCTGATTGGTCTCGCCAGCTGCCTGTCATGGCTGCCGCGACCAATCAGCGCCGTCCCCGTCCGAAAGAAAATGGCCGCTCCTTACTCTCTGCAGTCAGTGCTTGTCGCCCGCATACTCCTCTCTGGCCACCGCTAACACAGGGTTAATGCCGGTGGTAACGGACCGCGTTATGCCGCGGGTAATGCTCTCCGTTACCGCCGCTATTAACCCTGTGTGTCGTCAACTTTTTACTATTGACACTGCCTATGCGGCATCAATAGTAAAAAATTTAATGTTAAAAATAATAATAAAAAAAATAAACCTGCTATACTCACCCTCTGTAGTCCGCTGAGCCGCTCCCGCCGGCCGCCATCTTCCGCTGCAGTTTCCGCTCCAAAGATGGTATGGCAGAAGGACCTGCCATGACGTCACGATCATGTGACCGCAACGTCATCACAGGTCCTGCGCCCATACCAACGCTGGGACCGGAAGCTGCCGTGGACTACGAGGGGCCTTCAGAAAGGTGAGTATATGTTTATTTTTTATTTTTTCACCTGTGACAAACTTGGCTGGGCAATATACTACGTCGCTGTGCAATATACGTTACTGGCCAATATACGTGGCTCTGTGCTGTATACTATGTCACTCGGCAATATACTACGTCACTGGGCAATATACGTTACTGGCCAATATACTACGTGGCTCTGTGCTGTATACTACGTAACTGGGCAATATACTACGTTACTGGCCAATATACTACGTGGCTCTGTGCTGTATACTACGTAACTGGGCAATATACTACGTGGCTGGGCAATATACTACGTTACTGGGCAATATACTACGTTACTGGCCAATATACTATGTGGCTGCGCAATATACTACGTCACTGGGCAATATACTACGTGACTGGGCAATATACTACGTTACTGGGCAATATACTACGTTACTGGCCAATATACTACGTGGCTGCGAATATACTACGTCACTGGGCAATATACTACGTGGCTGGGCAATATACTACGTTACTGGGCAATATACTACGTTACTGGCCAATATACTATGTGGCTGCGCAATATACTATGTCACTGGGCAATATACTACGTCACTGGCCAATATACTACGTGGCTGCGCAATATACTACGTGGCTGGACAACATACTACGTCACTGGGCAATATACTACGTGGCTGGGCAATATACTACGTGGCTGGACAATATACTATGTCACTGGGCAATATACTACGTGACTGGGCAATATACTACATGGGTGGACAATATACTACGTGGCTGAGCAATATACTACGTGGCTGGGCAATATACTACGTCACTGGGCAATATACTACGTGGCTGGGCAATATACTACGTAGATGGGCAATATACTACGTGACTGGGCAATATACTACGTGACTGGGCAATATACTACGTAGCTGGGCAATATACTACGTCACTGGGCAATATACTACGTGGCTGGCCAATATACTACGTAGCTGGGCAATATACTACGTGGCTGGGCAATATACTACGTGGCTGGGCAATATACTACGTCACTGGGCAATATACTACGTGGCTGGCCAATATACTACGTAGCTGGGCAATATACTACGTGGCTGGGCAATATACTACGTAGCTGGGCAATATACTACGTCACTGGGCAATATACTACGTGGCTGGCCAATATACTACGTAGCTGGGCAATATACTACGTAGCTGGGCAATATACTACATGACTGGGCAATATACTACGTCACTGGGCAATATACTACGTCACTGGGCAATATACTACGTCACTGGGCAATATACTACGTGGCTGGGCAATATACTACGTGACTGGGCAATATACTACGTCACTGGGCAATATACTACGTGGCTGGGCAATATACTACGTGACTGGGCAATATACTACGTGGGTGGACAATATACTACGTGACTGGGCAATATACTACGTCACTGGGCAATATACTACGTGGCTGGGCAATATACTACGTGACTGGCCAATATACTACGTAGCTGGGCAATATACTACGTGACTGGGCAATATACTACGTGACTGGGCAATATACTACGTGACTGGGCAATATACTACGTGGCTGGGCAATATACTACGTGACTGGGCAATATGCTACGTCACTGGGCAATATACTACGTGACTGGGCAATATACTATGTGGGTGGACAATATACTACTTCACTGGGCAATATACTACGTCACTGGGCAATATACTACGTGGCTGGGCAATATACTACGTGACTGGCCAATATACTATGTAGCTGGGCAATATACTACGTGTCTGGGCAATATACTACGTCACTGGGCAATATACTACATGGCTGGGCAATATACTACGTCACTGGGCAATATACTACGTGGCTGGGCAATATACTACGTGGCTGGACAATATACTACGTCACTGGGCAATATACTACGTGGCTGGGCAATATACTACGTGGCTGGACAATATACTACGTCACTGGGCAATATACTACGTGGCTGGGCAATATACTACGTGGCTGTACAATATACTACGTCACTGGGCAATATACTACGTGGCTGGGCAATATACTACGTGGGTGGACAATATACTACGTCACTGGGCAATATACTACGTGGCTGGGCAATATACTACGTGGCTGGACAATATACTACGTCACTGGGCAATATACTACGTGGCTGGGCAATATACTACGTGGCTGGACAATATACTACGTCACTGGGCAATATACTACGTGGCTGGGCAATATACTATGTGGCTGGACAATATACTACGTCACTGGGCAATATACTACGTGGCTGGGCAATATACTACGTGGCTGGACAATATACTACGTCACTGGGCAATATACTACGTGACTGGGCAATATACTACGTGGGTGGACAATATACTACGTCACTGGGCAATATACTACGTGGCTTGGCAATATACTACGTGACTGGCCAATATACTACGTAGCTGGGCAATATACTACGTAGCTGAGCAATATACTACGTAGCTCAGCAATATACTACGTGGCTGGGCAATATACTACGTAGCTCAGCAATATACTACGTGGCTGGGCAATATACTACGTAGCTCGGCAATATACTACGTGGCTGGGCAATATACTACGTGGCTGGGCAATATACTACGTGGCTGGGAAATATACTACGTAGCTGGGCAATATATTACGTAGCTCGGCAATATACTACGTGGCTGGGCAATATACTACATGGACATGCATATTCTAGAATACCCGATGCGTTAGAATCGGGCCACCATCTAGTATATATATATATATAGTCATATTTTTTATTTTTAAATTTACAAAGAGGAGAATGGGCCAATGCACATGGTGGGGCACCCTTTGAGATTTGTGTGCTCTGATGACTTTGACCAAGGTTTCAGACCTTAATTTTCCTGTTAGGGTTATGGCTTGTTCACTATCATCATTAAAAGAAGGCCAGGTGATGCAAATTTCCCAGCTTTATAAAAACTCGGCCTCCTCTAACCTTGTGCCAAAAAACAGCAGCCATGGGTTCTTCTGAGCAGCTGCCTAGCGCTCTGAAAATGAAAATGGTGGAGGCCCACAAAGCAGGAGGAGGCTATAAGAAGAGAGCAAAACATTTTCAAGTTTCCCTTTCCCCAGTTCAAAATGTAATTAAGAAATTACAGTTACCAGGAACAGTGGAGGTCAAGATAAGGTTTGGAACACCAAGCAAAATTTCAGTGAGAGCTGCTCATAGATTTGTTAGAGAGGCAAATCAGAACCCCTGCTTGACTGCAAAAGACCTTCAGAAAGATTCAGCAGACTCTGGAGCTGTGATACATTTTTCTACTGTTCAGAGACACCTGCACAAATATGGCTTTCATGGAAGAATCATCAGAAGAAAACCTTTCCTTTAATGATCCAAAAGTATTGTTTTAGTAGGCCCAGGCACATGAGTTATGTTCATGAGAGAATGAATGTTGACTCTTATTGTCAATTTGATTAATGTTCAATGGCTGCCATTTGTTGAATGGCTGCTGAATAGCTATTGTATGTGTCATAGTACTGCAGTCCTAGTACTGTTCTACTGTCCTTGGGAAACAAAGGCACATGATAATAGAACAATGTTTGTTAATATGCTGATGTCCTATTAGTGCTCAGCAAATATGAATGACAATCTTTGCATGTTGTTTGAACACTCCAGAAGTGAGGGATGTCCCTCCCCCCAAGCCTATAGAGGAATGCCTGGATGAGCAGTTGAGGACTATAAGAAAGATCTGCCTGTGTTTAGAGAGACTCTATTATACAGTAGCCATGGCATCATGGCTCCAACTGAAGAAATACAGAGCTTCTTCATTGACCATCACTGAACCCTAAAAGACGTTTAGATAATCCAGGTTGGGACAATCAGGTCACCTGGCCTCATACATCTATCGACTGTCAGCTTCTTAAGCTTGTCGTTACCTCCTCTCTGTGCAGGGAAGCTTTGAAGTCACAGCTGCTTTTATCCAAGTGAGTCAGTGGAAGTGTGAGGTTCTGTAATTTGCTCCTTCCTGGCTATTTTGTTGGGACTGTTCTATGTGTTATTTGCTTGTTTTGTGGTTCAATAAAGTAGTGCAAAGCTGTTTTACCCTCATCCTGTGTTGTCTGGGTAGTATTACGCCCATAGTAAAAGGAGAGCGGGCATTCGGTGAGATGATTCTTGGTCCATGCGGTTTCGGCTAGCGGACTAGGGCACCCGCTTACCCCCGTGTATTCACATGAGGCATCTGAACTGAAAGCAAGAGCTTCAGTGGAGTACACAATCAACAAGGTCACTTGGCTCTCGGCAAAGAGAGGATGTGACACCACCACCCTCACCAGCAGGATCACTGAGCATCTCCACACTGTCTCATGGAAGCATTCAACTGTCCATCCCCCATACACTGGAGAAAAAGAGAAAGTACCCCTTACCCACCCACGAGCTCTGGTCCTGAATGACAGCATTTCAAAAATTCCTGGCCTTTGAAATGCTGCCATTCCAGCAGGTGGAGATGGTAGGTTTTAAAAAACTAATGGCAGTGGCTGTACCACAGTGTGTGCTTCCCAGCTGCCACTTCTTTTCCAAGTGAGCTATCCCTGTCCAGTACACACATGTTTCTGACAAAATCAGGTGTGCACAGTGCAACTCCATCAGTGGCAAAGTCCATATAACCACTGATATGTGGACTAGTAGGCACAACTAGGGACATCACTGGGATCGAAACAACTGACCGATAAGTGGTTGATGCCACTGAATCTCAAGCCCAACCTGGTGGTGTGCGATAACGGAGAAAATCTCAGAGCAGCTTTGGACATAGCCGGTTTGATGCACATCCCTTGCCTGGTGTATGTACTGAATTTGGTGGTGCAGAGCTACCTTCAAAATTACCCTGATATGTCAGAGCTGCTGCTTAAAATGCTGCTCATCTGTGTGCGCTTATTTCTTCCTTCCCGCTCACTGCCTCATATGCAACATACCCACAAGGTGGAACTCCAACTTGCATATGCTGGAGAGAATGTGCGAGCAGCAGCAGGCATTAGTGGAGTTTCAGCTGCAGCACGCACAGGTGAGTCATTCTGCAGAACAACGCCACCAATGAGTGGGCCTCTATGGGGGATGTATGAGTGCTTGGAGTACTCCACCAACATGACCAGCCCTGATGATGCCATCACCAGCATTACTATCACACTTCTCTGCTTAAAAAAATGCTTCAGGCGATGATGGATGAGGTGCTGGCAGAGGAGGAAGAGGAACAGGGATCATTCATACCCTTATCAGGCCACTTGCCCACACATGGCTCAGAGGGTGGGTTCCTGTACCAACAATGGCCAAGTACACAACTGTCCAGCCAGGGGACAGTTCTGTAGAATGATGATGAGTATGAAGTGCCATGTTCACAGCAGGGTGGCACTCAAAGCAAATGATGAGCATCACTGGAGTATTGCTGGGGGGATACAGAGGAGCCAGACGATGCAACTTCCAGCGAAGACAGCTTGTCATTGCCTCTGGGCAGCCTGGCACACATGAGCAAATACACGCTGCTGTGCCTGTGCAACGACTGCCAAGTTGCCCGGATAATTATCAGTGCTGATTACTGAATACAGTATTTTGGGTTCTGGCTACAACTCGACTGCCAAGCTGCCCGGATAATAATCAGTGCTGATTACTGTGCATGTTGGATTCCCACTACAAGAACAACATATTATCCTTACTTCCGTCACTGTAGCAGGATCAGAAAATGCGGGAAGACAAGCTTACGCTGGTAGATACACTACTGACAGAGTTCCCACCTGACAGTGGAGGCTCAGTGGAAGAACAAGAGGGAGGACAAGGAAGTCGACAACTCAGCTATGACACCAGCACCACCTTAGAAGACAGGGTTAGCATGGCCAAAATGTGGCAAAACTTAGCACGCCACAACATCTGGCACCACCATCTGATATGGTCAATATTAGAAGAAGGCAGCATTTCAACAATATGGTGGAAGAGTACATGTCCACAACTCTCCATGTACTGAGTGACCGGTCTGCCCCATTTAATGTCTGGGTCTCCAAATTGGACACATGACCTGAGCTTGCCCTTTACGCCTTGAAGGTGCTGGCCTCTCCTGCCGCAAGTGTATTGTCAGAACATGTGTTTAGCACTGCAAGGGGTGTGATCACAGACAGGCCCATCCGCCTGTTCACAGCCAATGTGGGCAATCTCACATTCGTTGAAGGGAAGCTGTCATAAATATGGGCTTATTCAGCTCCTATGCTGCATGCCTATGTAACATCCTGACTCCCCACTGTATAACCCCCAAAACCTTTTTAAGTTCTCCCGTGCTGTAGGGAAATTGTGTCAGTCCAGTCAGATTGGCATGGATTCAGGCATTTCAACCCTCCCCACAGCAGCTGCTCGCCTCCTTCTTTAATTGAAATGTAAGATGCCTTGCGTCATCCATATTGCCAGACGATATCTCTCACCTGTGCACAGAAATTGCGGCTTGTGCCTGCGCAGATTGCATTGCCCTACTGTGAGCGCATGCACACTTATGTTTTTGACTCTATCTGCAGTAGGGCAAAGCATAGTACACAGGCTGTTTTCGACCGGCAATGTGAATGACGCTAGATGTCATTCAGAGAGCAGCAGAAATGGTAAAGAATGGAAATGCCTGAAAACATGCCCTTCGAACCGGACCAACCAAATTTCCATACAGCTCAGGAGAACTTAAAGATATTTTTTGGGCAATAAGGGCCTTCAGCTGGCTTACTGCCACGGCATCCCTTCAGAACACATGTAGAGGCTGATGGCTACCCAGACAGTTATCCCACTGGAATCTCTGGAAGTTAGATACTGTCAGAGATAGACCGTGGCATTTTAATGATTAAAGTAAAGCAACTGGAGCTAATTGTAGTTGCTGCTCTTAGATGCAGGTGCATGATAT
This sequence comes from Ranitomeya imitator, assembly GCF_032444005.1. Classification (NCBI taxonomy): domain Eukaryota; kingdom Metazoa; phylum Chordata; class Amphibia; order Anura; family Dendrobatidae; genus Ranitomeya; species Ranitomeya imitator. The sequence continues at coordinate 1,952,810 of NC_091287.1, forward strand.
ATAATACAGTTGTCACCCACTATGTATGGAGCAGGCACTACTCTCATTTAATCGATGCAATTCAGTGGTACTTGCCACTCATTGACTCCTATTGTTGATAAAAGTATACTGAGCTGTGGGTATTCCTGTGCTCCATGGGATGTAATGGCGAATGCTTAACTCATTATTATTATCACATACAGGCAACCTTTTCATTGTGCCATGTTTCTTGCCACAGTGATGTCAAAATTTATGGATTCTTAAAAACAAACGCAGGTCAGCCACATCTGTAGGAAAAATGTACCAAATTATTCATTATAAATAATTGAATCCACATAAGATGATGCATGAAGCTTGGCTTACCTTCCAGAAAGAAAAGTGGGAGTAAGGGTTGAGTTCCCCCTGTTCATCATTAGTGCCCATCAGTTCATCAGTACAGATAGAACAGCCCTTATCACTCCTCCAGTCATAGTATGGGATGGCGAAGTCATCATCTCTTGTCATTAGCTGAATTTGTCTTTCTAAAAATAAGAGATTTAATCGATGCCATCCAGGAAATACGGGGCCCTGGTGGGCAAAGTTCTTGTCAGGGATAAATGTGCTATTAATCATGATGGGCTTCATGGAGTAATAATGCATCCAAACAAAGACATCATATAGAGAAGCATCTACAAAGCGGTAAGTCTCACGATGATACCGGTCTCCTGTGCTCAGGACAACAAAATCTTGACTTTTTGTGGTCTTGGCCAAGGCTAAGTAACTGAACAATCTTTTCTGCTCCAGAACCGTCAGTTCCCGGATTTCTCGCCTTAAGACTATTTTCTTCCTGTCACATTTCTCGCCATGAAAGCCAAATTTGCAATCACCACAATCAAAACCGCTATAGTTTCCAAAGCACTCGCAAGTATAATCATAATAATGTCGTGGCCAGTCGAGACGGTCATCGTTGTACTGCGGAATCTTTTCTCCTGATGAAGCTATCCAGTCTTTACATCTCCCACGACCAGACAGGGAACCACATGGGCTTTTATCTTTCCAAAGTGGACAGCAACTCTTGGTGCGAAAGGAAGCTTCAGTAGTGCAGACTCTAGGGAACTGTCCTTCCACAAAGCCAAGACTAAACGTGAGGATGACTATGAAGCTAAACATGATTTTCTGATCTTGTAAGGAAACCTAGTCGAAAAAAAATTGGTTAGGGTATTGTCAGTATAATAAAAAGTCTTCCAAATGTCAGACTTAGAGTAAAAATATCACAATTAGGGAATAATGATGAGCAAACGTGCTCAAATAATGATCTAAGCATACTCAGGTGTTATCCGAGTATTTCGGGCATTCCCAAATAATATGTTCGAGTCCCTGTGGCTGCAAGTTTTGAGGCTGTTAGGCTAGGTTCAGATTGCGTTAGAGCAATCCGTTTAGCGCCTAGTGCTAGCGGATTGCGCTAACGCAATTTCTTTTAAGGGGTCGCGTTAAACATCCCCGCTCTTGCAGATCTCCGATCGGCGAGAGCGGGGAACGGACCTCGGGCGCGCCTCGGACGCTGCAAGCAGCGTCCGCGGCGCGCCACAAAACACTGGCGCATCGCTAGCGCGTGCCAAAAATGGCACGCGCTTGTGATGCGCGTTCCCATTGCTGTTAATGGGCATGCTAACGGACACGTTGCACGGCGTTAATTTCGCCGTGCAACGCTATCCGTTAGCGCTGTCCCATTAACGCAATGGGAACCTAGCCTTAGACAGCTGCAATACATGTAAGGATTGCCTAACAAACAGGTAATCCCCCCAAGGGTTGCGACTGTCTAACAGCCTCGAATCATGTAGCCACAGGGACTCAAGCCAATTGTTTGCGCATGCCCAAGATACTCGGATAGCACGCGAGTATGCTCAGATAATTATTCGAGCATGTTCGCTCATCACTATTAAAGATCTCAGCATTCAGCTCAAATCACATTTTGGATATAAAGTCAGAGTAATAACACTAGACTTAGACTGAAATACATTTATGTGAAAATACGCTATTGCGGTCAGCACACTGACCAATGTTAATCAATGCGATTACTGCTATGAATGATTTTCCACAATGACTGATGCTCTGTCAAAAAAATCAATGCATTTCGTGTAAACTAGTTTTATCAAACTATATTTGGAAATATGAAAAAGCCAGATTAGCCCACAAAATACTTTCCCTCCCCCCAAAAATGGGTGGTCTGGGACTTCCTGATCTTATGAATTATTACAAAGCAGTACATATGGCTAAATGGCTTAATTTAACACACCTGTATAGAATTGGGGAATGTAATAAATCGGACTTAGTCCTGCTAGGTAAAGACGCTAGTAGATTTTTATGGTCATACAATGTACCATCTGACTCCTCTAATTTAGATGAAATGATATTCACTACCTTAAAAATTAGAAGAGAAATTGTGCAGAAGTCTTCACCTTTTTTCCAATTCGCTGAACTGGCCCCCATTAGTGCAATACCTTACCTATTAAACTCTAACTACAGAGACATCTATGACCTTTGTTCTCTCTTCCAAACCTACCTATTTCCCTCCTAAAAGCCAATAAAATACCATGTATAAATCTCTGGCCAAGGGATGCCAAAAAACATCCTGCTGATTTTTTACAATACCAACACATTAAGTATGTTTTAGACCAATTCCAAGCAAAAGTTAAAACTCCAAGAGATTGGGCAGGGATAGATTTCTTATCAAAACCTTAATTTCCTATCCGTAAAATTATTTCTAGAATATATAATAACATTTCCTCTCCAACTACCCAATTTAAGCCTTTATTCTTATCTTCCTGGGGAAAAAAACATAACATCAATGTCCTTAACAACTCGCACGGTTTTTCTAGATGCATACTGTTATATTAAAATTCCTACAAAATAACTTCACATTGGTATAGGACTCCAGAAAATTTGCACTATCTAGGATTAGCGGAGTCAATTATGTGTTGGAGGTGTAGAAGCAGTGGCAGAGTATAATGAGGTCAATATGGGCGGCAGCCCAGGGCCCAGTGGTGTGGGGGGGCCCTGGGCTACCACTGAGATTGACCTCGGCCGCCATCAGGGCATTGCTTCCCTGACTGGTGTATGGAGCCCGGTGGACAGAGGGGGCCCGCATCGGGCCCTGTCTCATCTGCTCACCAGGCCCCTACCGGCGCTGCGGCACTTTAATGCTATTGACATGCGGGTGCAGGCCCGCGCCTGCAAGCCAATAGTTAACAACTGCCAGCCAGTCGGAGGCTGGCAGCTGACGTCAGCCGCAGAGCGCACGTCGCCGGCATCTGACGTCATTGTGAGTTGCCGGCGAGTGCGCGCTTCAGCTACGTGGAGGGAGCTTTGCAGCAGGAGCATTGCCAGGTAAGAAGAACTCGTTTTTTGTTTTTTTAATTTATTGACAGCAGCAATCTGGGGGGTCCAGGGCGGAGTGCTGGAGACACGGGGGGAGGGAGAATGCTGGAGACATTGGTGGGGCAGAATGCTGGACACACTGGGGATGCTGGACACACTGGGGGCAGAAATGCTGGACACACTGGGGGCAGAAATGCTGGACACACTGGGGGCAGAATTGCTGGACACACTGGGGCAGAAATGCTGGACACACTGGGGGCAGAAATGCTGGACACACTGGGGCAGGAGGGGGCAGGACTGGAGACAGATGGGGCAGGATTGGAGACAGATGGGGCAGGATTGGAGACAGATGGGGCAGGATTGAAGACAGATGGGGCAGAATTGCAGACATAGGGGCAGAATGGAGATACAGGCATGATTGGAGATACGGGGCAGAATGGAGATACGGGGCATGATTGGAGACACGGGGGGCAGGATTGGAGACAGATCATGCAGGATCATGGGGCAGGATGGATACGATGGAGACAGATGGGGTAGGATGGGGAGATCATGTGGGGCAGAATGGATACTCATGAGGGCAGGATGGGAAAAGATATGGCTGAAGCCAGGAATGAGACACACGGTGGCCAGAATGGGGAATATTATTACCATAGGGGCTAATTAAGGGATATTATTACTGCAGTGATGTATTTATTTTATTTTTTGAGTATACTGTTTTAAATGGGGGGGGGCACACCTGTTACTGTGCAGAGTGACACTATGTCGCCTCTTTTTCTTCATGTGGTATAATGTAGAAGTTGGGAAAAATTAAGTAATGTGTTCTGCAAGCGGAGCTCAAGATAGCTGTGTTATTTCCTGCAGAGACGAGCTCTGGCTGGAAGAAGTGATGGCGATCTGTGCTGGATGTAAGATGAAAAGCAAAGATGAAGGACTTCACCTAGAGACGTCACTGATAAGTCAGTGTGTTACCTATACACTAATACTATACTTTATACAGAGGTTCTGTGTATAATTTCACCAGTAGAGTTGAGCGACCTTGACCTTTTTAGAGTCGAGCCGGGTTTTGCGAAACCCGACTATGTCCAAAGTCGGGTCGAGTGAAATCGGCCGATTATGACGTAAAGTCGGGATCGACCGAAACACGAAACCCAATGCAAGTCAATGGGGCAGCATAGTCGGCAGTGAGTGGGGGCCAGGAAAACACCTAGAGTGGCCATTTTAATGTCAAAACCATCCATTCTTCTTAATGAAGCTTGTCAAGCGTAATTTACCTTATAATAATTGGAAGGCATTTGAAATTGGGGGTCATTTGGCTAAAGTTGTGGGGGGTAGGGCTGGTTCAAGTAATTAGTGGGCCCAGGAAATCTGGACCACGTCACGGCAGTGGAGCAGGGAGAGGTAAGTATTTCAACTTTGCAAGTGCTGTGAACCTGAGCAAGCAGGGGGGGCCCACTCGTTGGCATTGGCACTGGCACAGGGCCCCTCAAAGTACAGCGGTGTGTTTGCACGGCGGGGGCGCCTCCCACCGGCAGCAACACTTTTGCGTACTATGAGAGGCCCTGTGCCAGTGACGTCGCCAACTAGTATTCCTCCCCCCACCTGATGAAGGAACCTGCACTTTCATCTGCACCTTCCTCTTTGTCCCCGTGTAAGGTGGTATGGTATGCGGGAAGAGCAACCTGACTTTCAGCAGGGTCACAATGTTGTTGTGTAGCGTGCACGGGGAATGTTGCGTTATGGGTCAATGTACCAGCAGACTCATCTATCACTGGCTGGGCAATGGGCACGATGAAGTGGAAACACAGATATAGGCCCAAAGAAGAAAGTGGGCTAAATGCAGTTCAAAATTGGTAACACAGGAATAACCAGGGGGCATTGCAGTGGAGGACAACTGGAATGAGAGGCTGACACAGAGAGTAGGGCCAAATCAGTAAGTAGTCGAAATGCAGTTCAAAATTGGCAACCGTAGTAAACAGGCGGCACAGCTTTGTTCAGTGGAGGAGAACAGCAAGGAGTGGCAGACACCGATAGTAGGCCCCAAACCAACTAGTACGCCAAATGCAGTTGTTCCATTTAACCACAATTTAATGAGAGCCTGAAGATAGAAGCTCAGGAAAGGCAACCTGGGGAACACCTTGGAGTGTAACACACCATCTCTCTCCACCCCATACCCATTTTGTATGGCCTAATGCAGTGTACTTTTCTACAACTACTAAACGAGAGTCGGAAGACCGAAGCAATGGCAAGGAAACCTGGGGAACACCTTAGAGTGTAACACACCCTCTCTCTACACCCCATACCCAATTTGAAGGCCTAATGCAGTGTAGTTTCCAAGAACTACTAAACGAGAGCCGGAAGATCGAAGCTCAGGAAAGGCAACCTGGGGAACACCTTGGAGTGTAACACACCCTCTCGCTACACCCCATACCCAATTTGAAGGCCTAATGCAGCGTAGTTTCCAACAACTACTAAACGAGAGCCGGAAGATCGAAGCTCAGGAAAGGCAACCTGGGGAACACCTTGGAGTGTAACACAACGTCTCTCTACACGACGGAAGGGCTGATTCTTAGGAAGGAAGGCTGTTGGAAATAAGCATTGCGCGTCCGAGGGTGATTATATTCTTATTAGGTATATACTCACCCTCGGACGCGCCCTGCTTCTTTATTTGGAATGAATGTTTATTTGCAATGTGGTGTTGACTTTCTCTATTATTTTGGTAATTAATGATTTTATTATTTTCATTATTTTGCATCTTCTCGGCAATAATATAAAGAAGACGCGACAGGACAACACTCGGTGGATGCCATATGTGTGTTTTCAATTTAAAAAAACTTTCAGTTAACTACTTGCAGGAGAAAGTAATTGTAGCTGGTGGCCATTTTTAGTACTGTACCAGATTAGAGTTGTGTGTTTGTTTTTAATGTTAAAATGTCTGCATTTGATATCTCACCAGTATTTTCTTTTTTATAAGCAAAATACTTATTTTTATATTTTCTGATGTTGGTTCCAGGGGTACACGGCCAGCAGTGCCCTGGTCAGTGTAGTAGTAGTTGAAAGAATGGACCGCAGACAGGCATCGAAGGCCTAAAATAATAACACATGGCTGTAGGCAATTTTAAATTGGTTCCAGGGGTACACGGACAGCAGTGGTGTGGTCAGTGGAGGCCTAGTGGAAGGAGTGACCGCAGACAGGCATCGAAGGCCTAAAATAATAACACATGGCTGTAGGCAATTTTAAATTGGTTCCAGGGGTACACGGGCAGCAGTGACCTGGTCAGTGTAGTAGTAGTTGAAAGAATGGACCGCAGACAGGCATCGAAGGCCTAAAATAAAAAAATTGGGCTGGCTGTAGGCAATTTTAAATTGGTTCCAGGGGTACACGGGCAGCAGTGGTGTGGTCAGTGGAGGCCTAGTGGAAGGAGTGACCGCAGACAGGCATCGAAGGCCTAAAATAATAACACATGGCTGTAGGCAATTTTAAATTGGTTCCAGGGGTACACGGGCAGCAGTGACCTGGTCAGTGTAGTAGTAGTTGAAAAAATGGACCGCAGACAGGCATCGAATGCCTAAAATAATAACACATGGCTGTAGGCAATTTTAAATTGGTTACAGGGGTACACGGACAGCAGTGACCTGGTCAGTGTAGTAGTAGTTGAAAGAATGGACCGCAGACAGGCATCGAAGGCCTAAAATAAAAAAATTGGGCTGGCTGTAGGCAATTTTAAATTGGTTCCAGGGGTACACGGACAGCAGTGGTGTGGTCAGTGGAGGCCTAGTGGAAGGAGTGACCGCAGACAGGCATCGAAGGCCTAAAATAATAACACATGGCTGTAGGCAATTTTAAATTGGTTCCAGGGGTACACGGACAGCAGTGGTGTGGTCAGTGGAGGCCTAGTGGAAGGAGTGACCGCAGACAGGCATCGAAGGCCTAAAATAATAACACATGGCTGTAGGCAATTTTAAATTGGTTCCAGGGGTACACGGACAGCAGTGACCTGGTCAGTGTAGTAGTAGTTGAAAGAATGGACCGCAGACAGGCATCGAAGGCCTAAAATAAAAAAATTGGGCTGGCTGTAGGCAATTTTAAATTGGTTCCAGGGGTACACGGGCAGCAGTGGTGTGGTCAGTGGAGGCCTAGTGGAAGGAGTGACCGCAGACAGGCATCGAAGGCCTAAAATAATAACACATGGCTGTAGGCAATTTTAAATTGGTTCCAGGGGTACACGGACAGCAGTGGTGTGGTCAGTGGAGGCCTAGTGGAAGGAGTGACCGCAGACAGGCATCGAAGGCCTAAAATAATAACACATGGCTGTAGGCAATTTTAAATTGGTTCCAGGGGTACACGGACAGCAGTGACCTGGTCAGTGTAGTAGTAGTTGAAAGAATGGACCGCAGACAGGCATCGAAGGCCTAAAATAAAAAAATTGGGCTGGCTGTAGGCAATTTTAAATTGGTTCCAGGGGTACACGGACAGCAGTGGTGTGGTCAGTGGAGGCCTAGTGGAAGGAGTGACAGCAGACAGGCATCGAAGGCCTAAAATAATAACACATGGCTGTAGGCAATTTTAAATTGGTTCCAGGGGTACACGGACAGCAGTGGTGTGGTCAGTGGAGGCCTAGTGGAAGGAGTGACCGCAGACAGGCATCGAAGGCCTAAAATAATAACACATGGCTGTAGGCAATTTTAAATTGGTTCCAGGGGTACACGGACAGCAGTGACCTGGTCAGTGTAGTAGTAGTTGAAAGAATGGACCGCAGACAGGCATCGAAGGCCTAAAATAAAAAAATTGGGCTGGCTGTAGGCAATTTTAAATTGGTTCCAGGGGTACACGGGCAGCAGTGGTGTGGTCAGTGGAGGCCTAGTGGAAGGAGTGACCGCAGACAGGCATCGAAGGCCTAAAATAATAACACATGGCTGTAGGCAATTTTAAATTGGTTCCAGGGGTACACGGACAGCAGTGGTGTGGTCAGTGGAGGCCTAGTGGAAGGAGTGACCGCAGACAGGCATCGAAGGCCTAAAATAATAACACATGGCTGTAGGCAATTTTAAATTGGTTCCAGGGGTACACGGGCAGCAGTGACCTGGTCAGTGTAGTAGTAGTTGAAAAAATGGACCGCAGACAGGCATCGAATGCCTAAAATAATAACACATGGCTGTAGGCAATTTTAAATTGGTTCCAGGGGTACACGGGCAGCAGTGACCTGGTCAGTGTAGTAGTAGTTGAAAGAATGGACCGCAGACAGGCATCGAAGGCCTAAAATAAAAAAATTGGGCTGGCTGTAGGCAATTTTAAATTGGTTCCAGGGGTACACGGACAGCAGTGGTGTGGTCAGTGGAGGCCTAGTGGAAGGAGTGACCGCAGACAGGCATCGAAGGCCTAAAATAATAACACATGGCTGTAGGCAATTTTAAATTGGTTCCAGGGGTACACGGACAGCAGTGGTGTGGTCAGTGGAGGCCTAGTGGAAGGAGTGACCGCAGACAGGCATCGAAGGCCTAAAATAATAACACATGGCTGTAGGCAATTTTAAATTGGTTCCAGGGGTACACGGGCAGCAGTGACCTGGTCAGTGTAGTAGTAGTTGAAAGAATGGACCGCAGACAGGCATCGAAGGCCTAAAATAAAAAAATTGGGCTGGCTGTAGGCAATTTTAAATTGGTTCCAGGGGTACACGGGCAGCAGTGGTGTGGTCAGTGGAGGCCTAGTGGAAGGAGTGACCGCAGACAGGCATCGAAGGCCTAAAATAATAACACATGGCTGTAGGCAATTTTAAATTGGTTCCAGGGGTACACGGGCAGCAGTGACCTGGTCAGTGTAGTAGTAGTTGAAAAAATGGACCGCAGACAGGCATCGAATGCCTAAAATAATAACACATGGCTGTAGGCAATTTTAAATTGGTTACAGGGGTACACGGACAGCAGTGACCTGGTCAGTGTAGTAGTAGTTGAAAGAATGGACCGCAGACAGGCATCGAAGGCCTAAAATAAAAAAATTGGGCTGGCTGTAGGCAATTTTAAATTGGTTCCAGGGGTACACGGACAGCAGTGGTGTGGTCAGTGGAGGCCTAGTGGAAGGAGTGACCGCAGACAGGCATCGAAGGCCTAAAATAATAACACATGGCTGTAGGCAATTTTAAATTGGTTCCAGGGGTACACGGACAGCAGTGACCTGGTCAGTGTAGTAGTAGTTGAAAGAATGGACCGCAGACAGGCATCGAAGGCCTAAAATAAAAAAATTGGGCTGGCTGTAGGCAATTTTAAATTGGTTCCAGGGGTACACGGGCAGCAGTGACCTGGTCAGTGTAGTAGTAGTTGAAAGAATGGACCGCAGACAGGCTTAGAAGGCCTAACATAACAAACTTGGGCTGGCTGTAGGCACTTTTAAATTGGTTCCAGGGGTACACGGGCAGCAGTGGTCTGGTCAGTGGAAGTCTAGTGGAAGGAGTGACCGCAGACAGGCTTCCAAGGCCTAACATAACAAACTTGGGCTGGCTGTAGGCACTTTTAAATTGGTTCCAGGGGTACACGGGCAGCAGTGGTCTGGTCAGTGGAAGTCTAGTGGAAGGAGTGACCGCAGACAGGCTTCCAAGGCCTAACATAACAAACTTGGGCTGGCTGTAGGCACTTTTAAATTGGTTCCAGGGGTACACGGGCAGCAGTGGTCTGGTCAGTGGAAGTCTAGTGGAAGGAGTGACCGCAGACAGGCTTCCAAGGCCTAACATAACAAACTTGGGCTGGCTGTAGGCACTTTTAAATTGGTTCCAGGGGTACACGGGCAGCAGTGGTCTGGTCAGTGGAAGTCTAGTGGAAGGAGTGACCGCAGACAGGCTTCCAAGGCCTAACATAACAAACTTGGGCTGGCTGTAGGCACTTTTAAATTGGTTCCAGGGGTACATGGGCAGCAGTGGTCTGGTCAGTGGAAGTCTAGTGGAAGGAGTGACCGCAGACAGGCTTCGAAGGCCTAACATAACAAAATTGGGCTGGCTGTAGGCACTTTAAATTGGTTCCAGGGGTACATGGGCAGCAGTGTATGGTCAGTGGAAGTCTAGTGGAAGGAGTGACGGCAGACAGTCTTCGAAGGCCTAACATAACAAAATTGGGCTGACTGTAGGCACTTTTAAATTGGTTCCAGGGTAACACGGCCAGCAGTGGCCTGGTCAGTGTAGTAGTTGTAGAAAGAAGGGACCGCAGACAGGCTTCGAAGGCCTAACATAACAAAAATGTCAAAACAATGGTATTGTCAGTGCCAGGCATTGAAGGATGTCAGCGGCTAGACTACACATTGGTGAAGCTGTGAGAGATAATTTTGCTAGTGGTAGAGCACTGTTTGAGCTGGGGGGGGGAACTGTCTTGTGGCCGGCGGTACAGGCACAGGGCCCCTCATATTACAACGGTGTGTCTGACGTTGGGTGCGCACCACCACCGCCAGAGACACTTTATTGTACTATGAGGGACCCAGTGGCAGTGCCGTCGACCAAAAGCGGCCACACCCACCTCTTCAGACAAACAGCACTCTCAAGGGTCCAAGCGCAAAGTGGCGATAGCACGGCCCCGTGTGGGGAGTTTGGCCATTTCGTGAGGTGGAAACATGTCGTATGCTGGACAATCAGGTGAAGAAAATTACGAGATTGGAAAAGTCATTCAGAATAGTCCACAGGCAAGACCTTTTCATAGGAAAGCTAGGTGTCAGCCGGGCAGGGTGGGGCAAAAGATTTTGAAATCCAGTTGTGGTTCATTTTAATGAAGGTTAGATCATCTACATTTTGGGTAGCCAGACGAGTCCTTTTTTCTGTTAGTATTGAACCTGCAGCACTGAATACTCTTTCTGATAGGACACTAGCTGCCGGGCAAGCAAGCTCCTGCAATGCATATTCTGCCAATTCTGGCCAGGTGTCTAATTTGGATGCCCAGTAATCAAATGGGAATGACGGTTGAGGGAGAACATCGATAAGGGATGAAAAATAGTTTGTAACCATACTGGACAAATGTTGTCTCCTGTCACTTTGAATTGATGCTGCAGTACCTGTCCTGTCTGCGGTCATAGAAAAATCACTCCACAACCTGGTCAGAAAACCCCTCTGTCCAACGCCACTTCTGATTTCTGCCCCTCTAACACCTCTGGTCTGCTGGCCCCTGGAGCTCGTGTGAGAACGATCACGGGCGCTGTGTGCAGGGAATGCCAGAAGCAAACGGTCAACAAGAGTTGATTGTTTTGTTGCTAATATTAGTTCCAAGTTCTCATGTGGCATAATATTTTGCAATTTGCCTTTATAGCGAGGATCAAGGAGGCAGGCCAACCAGTAATCGTCATCGTTCATCATTTTTGTAATGCGTGTGTCCCTTTTGAGGATACGCAAGGCATAATCCGCCATGTGGGCCAAAGTTCCCGTTGTCAAATCTGCGGTTGTGCTTGGTTGAGGGGCAGTTGCAGGCAAATCTACGTCACTTGTGTCCCTCAAAAAACCAGAACCCGGCCTTGCCACGCCACCAATTTCCCGTGCCCCCGGGAAAGCTTCCTCATTAAAAATATACTCATCCCCATCATCCTCCTCATCCTCCACCTCCTCTTCGCCCGGTACCTCGTCATGTACACTGCCCTGACCAGACAATCGCTGACTGTCATCAAGGCTTTCCTCTTCCTCTGGTGCAGACGCCTGATCCTTTATGTGCGTCAAACTTTGCATCAGCAGACGCATTAGGGGGATGCTCATGCTTATTATGGCGTTGTCTGCACTAACCAGCCGTGTGCATTCCTCAAAACACTGAAGGACTTGACACATGTCTTGAATCTTCGACCACTGCACACCTGACAACTCCATGTCTGCCATCCTACTGCCTGCCCGTGTATGTGTATCCTCCCACAAAAACATAACAGCCCGCCTCTGTTCGCACAGTCTCTGAAGCATGTGCAGTGTTGAGTTCCACCTTGTTGCAACGTCTATGATTAGGCGATGCTGGGGAAGGTTCAAAGAACGCTGATAGGTCTGCATACGGCTGGAGTGTACAGGCGAACGGCGGATATGTGCGCAAAGTCCACGCACTTTGAGGAGCAGGTCGGATAACCCCGGATAACTTTTCAGGAAGCACTGCACCACCAGGTTTAAGGTGTGAGCCAGGCAAGGAATGTGTTTCAGTTGGGAAAGGGAGATGGCAGCCATGAAATTCCTTCCGTTATCACTCACTACCTTGCCTGCCTCAAGATCTACAGTGCCCAGCCACGACTGCGTTTCTTGCTGCAAGAACTCGGACAGAACTTCCGCGGTGTGTCTATTGTCGCCCAAACACTTCATAGCCAATACAGCCTGCTGACGTATGCCAGTAGCTGCCCCATAATGGGAGACCTGGTGTGCAACAGTGGCAGGTGCGGATGGAGTGTTTGTGCGACTGCGGTCTGTGGACGAGCTCTTGCTTCTGCAGGAGGACGAGGAGGAGGAGGAGGAGGGGGTGCGAACGGCTACAGACAACTGTTTACTAGACCGTGGGCTAGGCAGAACTGTCCCAAACTTGCTGTCCCCTGTGGACCCTGAATCCACCACATTTACCCAGTGTGCCGTGATGGACACGTAACGTCCCTGGCCATGCCTACTGGTCCATGCATCTGTTGTCAGGTGCACCTTTGTGCTCACAGATTGCCTGAGTGCATGGACGATGCGCTCTTTAACATGCTGGTGGAGGGCTGGGATGGCTTTTCTGGAAAAAAAGTGTCGACTGGGTAGCTCGTAGCGTGGTACAGCGTAGTCCATCAGGTTTTTGAAAGCTTCGCTTTCAACTAACCGGTAGGGCATCATCTCTAACGAGATTAGTCTAGCTATGTGGGCGTTCAAACCCTGTGTACGCGGATGCGAGGCTAAGTATTTCCTTTTTCTAACCATAGTCTCATGTAGGGTGAGCTGGACTGGAGAGCTGGAGATCGTGGAACTAGCGGGGGTGCCGGTGGACATGGCAGACTGAGAGACGGTGGGAGATGGTATTGTTGCCGCCGGTGCCCTAGATGCAGTGTTTCCTACTACGAAACTGGTGATTCCCTGACCCTGACTGCTTTGGCCTGGCAAAGATACCTGCACAGATACAGCAGGTGGTGCGCTAAATGGTGGTCCTACACTGCCGGAAGGGATGTTGCGTTGATGACTAGCTTCATTGGCCGAGGGTGCAACAACCTTAAGGGACGTTTGGTAGTTAGTCCAAGCTTTCAAATGCATGGTGGTTAAATGTCTATGCATGCAACTAGTATTGAGACTTTTCAGATTCTGACCTCTGCTTAAGGAAGTAGAACATTTTTGACAGATGACTTTGCGCTGATCAATTGGATGTTGTTTAAAAAAATGCCAGACTGCACTCTTTCTAGCATCGGATACCTTTTCAGGCATTGCAGACTGAGCTTTAACCGGATGGCCACGCTGTCCTCCACCAGGTTTTGGCTTTGCCACGCGTTTTGGGCAAGATACGGGCCCGGCAGATGGAACCTGTGGCGATGTTGATGCCTGCTGCGGCCCCTCCTCCTCCTCTGCTTCAGAACTGCTGCCGCCTGCACCCTGTTCCCCCAATGGCTGCCAATCGGGGTCAAGAACTGGGTCATCTAATAACTCTTCTTGTACCTCCTGCGCAACTTCGTCTGTGTCACCGTGTCGTTCGGTGGTATAGCGTTCGTGATGGGGCAACATAGTCTCATCAGGGTCTGATTCTTGATCAGCACCCTGCGAGGGCAATGTTGTGGTCTGAGTCAAAGGACCAGCATAGTAGTCTGGCTGTGGCTGTGCGTCAGTGCACTCCATGTCAGATTCAATTTGTAATGGGCATGGACTGTTAACTGCTTCACTTTCTAAGCCAGGGACGGTATGTGTAAAGAGCTCCATGGAGTAACCCGTTGTGTCGCCTGCTGCATTCTTCTCTGTTGTTGTTTTTGCTGAAGAGGACAAGGAAGTGACTTGTCCCTGACCGTGAACATCCACTAACGACGCGCTGCTTTTACTTTTACCAGTTTCACGAGATGAGGCAAAAGAGCTAGAGGCTGAGTCAGCAAGATAAGCCAAAACTTGCTCTTGCTGCTCCGGCTTTAAAAGCGGTTTTCCTAATCCCAGAAAAGGGAGCGTTCGAGGCCTTGTGTAGCCGGACGACGAACCTGGCTCCACAGCTCCAGACTTAGGTGCAATATTTTTTCCCCCACGACCACCTGATGCTCCACCACTACCACTACCCTCATTACCAGCTGACAATGAACGCCCCCGGCCACGACCTCTTCCACTAGACTTCCTCATTGTTTTAAAAACGTAACCAAACTAACGTTATTTGTTGCAGTCACACAACTTACACGGTGAGCTATAACTTCAGTATGATTTAGCTACCCCTTTACAGGTTGGTGAGACCACAGCGAAAATCAGGCCCAATGTTACACACTCTTTTTTTGGTGGCTGCAAATTAGAGAGATGCCCCACACGCAGGACTGTCACTGAAGCACAAATGTTAATATTAATGTCACACTATTATTTTTTTTTTATTTTTATTTTTTTCAGGAACACTTTAGAAACCCCCCAAAAAAAAAAAAATAGATTTTTGCAGGGAGAATTTAGAAAACAAATGTAACAAACTATATGCTTTCTATGGGCCACTGAGTGAGAGATGACGCACACAGGAATCAGGAGTGGCACACAAGCCCAGAGGCCAATATTTTTCTACCAATGATTGATGGAGTTATTTTCTCTGGTAGATTTTGGAACCCAAATCAAGGAAAAAAAATGTAGGCTTTCTATGGACCACAATTGGAGAGAGAGAGAGAGAGAGATGGCACACCCAGGAGTCAAGACTGGCACACAAGCAGAAAGGCCAATATTAATCTCCCACTGTTTTTTTTTTGTTTTTTTTTTTTGTTTTTTTTTTCAGGGAGACTTTAGAAAAAAAAATAATAAAAAAAATATGATTTTATCAGGAAGAATTTAGAAACCAAATAAAATAAAATGATTTTTTCAGGGAGAATTTATAAAACAAATAAAAACAAAAATAGGCGTTCTATGGCCCACTGACTGAGAGATGACGCACACAGGAGTCAGGAGTGGCACACAAACCCAGAGGCCAATATTTTTCTACCAATGATTGATGTAGTTATTTTCTCTGGTAGATTTTAGAACCCAAATCAAGGAAAAAAAATATAGGCTTTCTATGGACCACAATTGGAGAGAGAGAGAGAGAGAGAGAGAGAGAGAGAGAGAGAGAGAGATGGCACACCCAGGAGTCAAGACTGGCACACAAGCAGAAAGGCCAATATTAATCTCCCACTGTTTTTTTTGGTTGTTTTTTTTTTTTTTTTTTTCAGGGAGACTTTAGAAAAAAAAATAATAAAAAAAATATGATTTTATCAGGAAGAATTTAGAAACCAAATAAAATAAAATGATTTTTTCAGGGAGAATTTATAAAACAAATAAAACCAAAAATAGGCGTTCTATGGCCCACTGACTGAGAGATGACGCACCCAGGAGTCAAGACTGGCACACAAGCAGAAAGGCCAATATTAATCTCCCACTGTTTTTTTTTTTTTTTTTCAGGGAGACTTTAGAAAAAAAAATAATAAAAAAAATATGATTTTATCAGGAAGAATTTAGAAACCAAATAAAATAAAATGATTTTTTCAGGGAGAATTTATAAAACAAATAAAACCAAAAATAGGCGTTCTATGGCCCACTGACTGAGAGATGACGCACCCAGGAGTCAAGACTGGCACACAAGCAGAAAGGCCAATATTAATCTCCCACTGTTTTTTTTGGTTGTTTTTTTTTTTTTTTTTTCAGGGAGACTTTAGAAAAAAAAATAATAAAAAAAATATGATTTTATCAGGAAGAATTTAGAAACCAAATAAAATAAAATGATTTTTTCAGGGAGAATTTATAAAACAAATAAAACCAAAAATATGCGTTCTATGGCCCACTGACTGAGAGAGAGAGAGATGGAACGCTTAGTACTGGCACACAAGCCCAAAGGGCAATATTAATCTCCCTTTTTTTTTCCAGGGAGAATTTCTGAAACCCAAAAAAAAAATAAAATAGGCTTTCTATGGCCCACTATTTGTGAGAGAGATGGGACGCTCAGGACTGGCACAGATGGCACGCTCAGGACTGGCACAGAAGCCCAGAGGCCAATATTAATCTCCCTTTTTTTCTGGGAGAATTTATAAAACCAAAAAAATATTTAAATAGGCTTTCTATGGCCCACTATTTGTGAGAGAGATGGCACGCTCAGGACTGGCACAGATGGCACGCTCACAACTGGCACACAAGCCCAGAGGCCAATATTAATCTCCCTTTTTTCAGGGAGAATTTCTAAAACCCAAAAAAAAAATAAAATAGGCTTTCTATGGCCCACTATTTGTGAGAGAGATGGGACGCTCAGGACTGGCACAGATGGCACGCTCAGGACTGGCACAGAAGCCCAGAGGCCAATATTAATCTCCCTTTTTTTCTGGGAGAATTTATAAAACCAAAAAAATATTTAAATAGGCTTTCTATGGCCCACTATTTGTGAGAGAGATGGCACGCTCAGGACTGGCACAGATGGCACGCTCACAACTGGCACACAAGCCCAGAGGCCAATATTAATCTCCCTTTTTTCAGGGAAAATTGATAAAACAAAAAAAAAAATTAAATAGGCTTTCTATGGCCCACTATTTGTGAGAGAGATGGCACGCTCAGGGCTGGCTGGCACAGATGGCACGCTCAGGACTGGCACACAAGCCCAGAGGCCAATATTAATCTCCCTTTTTTTCTGGGAGAATTTATAAAACCAAAAAAATATTTAAATAGGCTTTCTATGGCCCACTATTTGTGAGAGAGATGGCACGCTCAGGACTGGCACAGATGGCACGCTCACAACTGGCACACAAGCCCAGAGGCCAATATTAATCTCCCTTTTTTCAGGGAAAATTGATAAAACAAAAAAAAAAATTAAATAGGCTTTCTATGGCCCACTATTTGTGAGAGAGATGGCACGCTCAGGGCTGGCTGGCACAGATGGCACGCTCAGGACTGGCACACAAGCCCAGAGGCCAATATTAATCTCCCTTTTTTTCTGGGAGAATTTATAAAACCAAAAAAATATTTAAATAGGCTTTCTATGGCCCACTATTTGTGAGAGAGATGGCACGCTCAGGACTGGCACAGATGGCACGCTCACAACTGGCACACAAGCCCAGAGGCCAATATTAATCTCCCTTTTTTCAGGGAAAATTTATAAAACAAAAAAAAAAATTAAATAGGCTTTCTATGGCCCACTATTTGTGAGAGAGATGGCACGCTCAGGGCTGGCACAGATGGCACGCTCAGGACTGGCACACAAGCCCAGAGGCCAATATTAATCTCCCTTTTTTTCAGGGAGAATTTATAAAACCAAAAAAAAAAATAAATAGGCTTTCTATGGCCCACTATTTGTGAGAGAGATGGCACACTCAGGACTGGCACACAAGCCCAAAGGCCAATATTAATCTCCCACTGTATTTTTATCAGGGAGAATTTATACACCCCACAAAAAAAAATACAGAAAAATGAAAAGGCTTTCTATGGCCCACTATGTGAGAGAGATGGCACACACAGGGATGGCACTCTAGCAGAAATGCCAAATTGCCAATCTTAATCTCCCACCAAAAAAAAAAAAAAAAAAAAAACAGGGAATGTCCTACAATTACTATCTCCCTGCCTGCAGTAATCTCAGCCAGGTATGGCAGGCAGCTACTATCTCCCTGCCTGCAGTAATCTCAGCCAGGTATGGCAGGCAGCAATAAGGAGTGGACTGATGCACAAATGAAATAAAAAGTGTGGACAAACAAAAAAGATAGCTGTGCAGAAAGGAAGGAACAAGAGGATTTGTGCTTTGAAAAAAGCAGTTGGTTTGCACAGCGGCGTACACACAGCAATGCAGCTATCAGGGAGCCTTCTAGGGCAGCCCAATGAGCTACAGCGCTGAGGGGAAAAAAAAAAAAAAAAAAACTTCCACTGTCCCTGCACACCGAGGGTGGTGTTGGACAGTGCAAATCGCTGCAGCACAAGCGGTTTTGTGGTTAATGGACCCTGCCTAACGCTATCCCTGCTTCTGACAAAGCGGCAGCAACCTCTCCCTAAGCTCAGATCAGCAGCAGTAAGATGGCGGTCGGCGGGAACGCCTCTTTATAGCCCCTGTGACGTCGCAGACAGCAAGCCAATCACTGCAATGCCCTTCTCTAAGATGGTGGGGACCAGGACCTATGTCATCACGCTGCCCACACTCTGCGTTTACCTTCATTGGCTGAGAAATGGCGCTTTTCGCGTCATTGAAACGCGACTTTGGCGCGAAAGTCGCGTACCGCATGGCCGACCCCGCACAGGGGTCGGATCGGGTTTCATGAAACCCCGACTTAGCCAAAAGTCGGCGACTTTTGAAAATGTTCGACCCGTTTCGCTCAACCCTAGTCACCAGTGATCACTGTATTACCTATACAATATATACAGAGCTCCTGTGTATAATATCATCAGTTGTTAGAGGTCGAGTTCCCGCCTCTGCACAGGGGGAATCTTGGTCCATCTCCACTGTGGTCTCCCATTCTTCTCCTGCCGCAGTGGAGGCTGCTCAGCGGATACATTGGTCCCTATGTCTTGCTCAGTCTGACATTGTGTGGCTTTCCGCCTGTAACATCAGGCTGCGAGTTGAGTCCACTAAGTTTGCTACTCACTACTTGGGTCCCTTCAAGGTTCTCGAACAGGTTAACCCTGTGGTCTACCGTCTGGCCCTTCCACCACGCCTGGGTATCACCGACACCTTTCATGTGTCCCTCCTGAAGCCCGTATACATGTCCTGGTTTTCCGAGTCATCTGCCAGGACATCAGGTTCGTCTACGGACGATTACGAGGTGAATGCTATTTTGGGGTGCAAGGTGGTACGTGGCAAAAAGTTTTATCTGGTGGACTGGAAGGGTTATGGTCCTGAGGACAGGTCCTGGGAGCCTGCTGAGAATATTCGGGCTTCGCAGCTCATTGCTGCCTTCGAACGTGGCGGGGTCCAAGGAGGGGGGGCCTACGAGGGGAGTAATGTTAGGGGTCGAGTTCCCACCTCTGCACAGGGGGAATCTTGGTCCATCTCCACTGTGATCACCCATTCTTCTCCTGCCGCAATGGAGGCTGCTCAGCAGAGACATCGGTCCCTACATCTTGCTCAGTCTGACTCTGTGCAAAGAGATACTGCTGCCTCTCCAGCTTCTGCCATTGTAGCCAGTACTGGGCAGCGGAAAGCAGATGTTTTTGGGACTAAGTCCTGCTTTTTCCCTTCTGAGCATGCCCAGGGCAAGATCTCTTGTTGGAGATCAAGGTGTTATGAAAGGTAATTCAGTACCACAATGGACATAGAGGTCAGCGCACATACAGTGACCTGGCAATAACCCAAAAAACAAGAACGAGCTCTGAGACGTGGGAACTCTGTTGACCGCAATCCCTAATCCTCTCAAACCACACTAAAGGCAGCCGTGGATTGCGCCTAACGCTCCCTATGCAACTCGGCACAGCCTGAGAAACTAGCTAGCCTGAAGACAGAAAATAAGCCTACCTTGCCTCAGAGAAATACCCCAAAGGAAAAGGCAGCCCCCACATATAATGACTGTGAGCTAAGATGAAAGGACAAACGTAGAGTTGAAATAGATTTAGCAAAGTGAGGCCCAACTTTCTGAACAGAGCGAGGATAGGAAAGGTAACTTTGCGGTCAACACAAAACCCTACAAAAACCACGCAAATGGGGCAAAAAGACCCTCCGTACCGAACTAACGGCACGGAGGTACACCCTCTGCGTCCCAGAGCTTCCAGCAAGCAGTAAAAAACAAATTGACAAGCTGGACAGAAAAAAACAGCAAACAAATAGCAAAGAGGAACTTAGCTATGCAGAGCAGCAGGCCACAGGAACGATCCAGGAGGAAACAGGTCCAATACTAGAACATTGACTGGAGGCCAGGATAAAAGCACTAGGTGGAGTTAAATAGAGCAGCACCTAACGACTTCACCACATCACCTGAGGAAGGAAACTCAGAAGCCGCAGTACCACTTTCCTCCACCAAGGGAAGCTCACAGAGAGAACCAGCCGAAGTACCACTTGTGACCACAGGAGGGAGCTCTGCCACAGAATTCACAACATCAAGGGTCACATGCTCAGATACTGCAGCAAATCCCTAAGGTCCTCTAGGAAGGTCCTGAAGGTGCTCAACTTCTGTGGCAGCCTCCCATTGGTTCTTCTGGGAAGGTCCTGTACTTGCTGCAGCTATAAAAGGTTCACATGGCCGCACGGCCATGCGCTAGTGTACATTTGAAAACATGTGTGTGTTGATGAGTGCAAGTCGTTCTTTAAACATCCCCTCCCTTGTTTATGACTGTTCGCAAAAGGTGGATGTATGCTGCCTAGCGCCCGGCTGAGCTATCAGCATTATACACACGTTACAGCATCTTTTGCTGTGACCGCCAGTGCGGCGCCGTGCATTACTATAGCGCTTTCCAACCCAAGTCTGAGTGGTTAGTGGCATATGCCAGTGCGGCACTGCTCGCACTGTTGTGCTTAAAATTACCTTTTGTTTATTCTTACACCCAGTAGCGGTGTCGTGCGCAAGTGGTCTAGACGAACCCAATCCCGAGTCTTGGAATTGAGTTCTGTGACTTCTTGCTTGCGCTCTTTGTGCAGTACCACGGCTCTGTGACTTAACAGAGTTCGCTTTCACCGCCATATAGTGCTGCCATTTGTCAGCAGCCGGTTTTCTCTTGCACGGTGGACCCCGGGCTGGGAACGCACAAAATATCATCTTATTATTTACTTGGTGCGTTACGCCAGTCCTAACAGAACACTAGCGCCAGGGTCTGGCTAGTAAATGGCGGACAATCAGCGTCTACAGCGGTACATCCAGCAGCTGGAGGGTAGGTTGATGGCTCTAGAACGCACAACCTCAGCTGTGGATGTTACCGCAGTCGCTGTTCAGGCTGCAAGTGTAGCAGCAGCCAGTTTGTCCTCTGCCATCCCTGCTCCGACTTTATCCCGTCTCCCGCTTCCAGACAAGTTTGCTGGTGACAGTAAGCTATGTCGGTGATTCGTGAGTCAGTGCTTCATACATCTAGAGCCTCTGGCTGCATGTTTTCCTATGGAACAGGTGAAAGTGGGATTTATTTTATCTCTTTTGTTGGGCAGGGCATTGGAGTGGGCAACGCCGCTGTGGGAGCGTGACGATCGTGTGGTGCAGAGTGCTCTTCTCTTCCTGGACTCTCTTAGACAGGTCTTTTTAGGACCTCATGTCACCCACGATACCGCGCTCCAATTGTTCGCAATAACACAGGGTTCATCCATTGTCAGCCAGTTCGCCGTCCAATTCCAGACTCTGGTCTCTGAGCTGGAGTGGTCGGATAAAGTCCTTATTCTGGTGTTCTGGAATGGACTGGCAGAACATGTGAAGGACGCCTTGGCCACAAGGGAGATTCCCGCCACACTGGAGGAGCTCATTACAATATCTACCTGCATCGACCTCCGTTTTAAAGAGCGGAGGTTAGAGCGGACCCAGTGTAGGCAGAGGTTCTGGCTGCCTCCCACCTTCGCCAGACCTCTAGAATCTTCCGTGCAGGCGTCCGACTCCCATAAGGCCATGGAGGTTTCTCGAGCGGGACCTAAGTCCCGGGCCGCTCGAGTACCCGTGGCTTGTAATATTTTCCAACAGATAGGACATTATGCTAATAAATGTCCACAGCGGTCGGGTAAACGATCGTGTCTAGTATCCATTTGATACTAGTATCCATTAGACACAGCGGCATTTTCCTCAAAGCTGTCCCTTAAAGGGACAATCACTTTAGGCTCATCCACTCTAACAGTCAAGCTTTGTGTGGACTCTGGAGCAGAGGGGAATTTCATGTCCTCTGCTTTTGCTCTGAGCCATGCAATACCTCTGTTGATGCTCGCCAAACCGGTGACTGTTAGAGTAGTGAATGGGTCGACACTTCCTTCACAAATCACACACCAGACTGTCCCTTTCACGTTATCCATGTCCCCTTCGCACCAGGGGATAATTTCCCTTCTTGCCCTGTCCGAGGGAATGGACGAGATTCTGCTGGGAATACCCTGGCTTCGTTTCCACTCCCCACATATTGAGTGGACCTCTGGGAGGATATTGGGTTGGAGTGAATCTTGTAAGGGCAGATGTGTGAGGGAGTGCCTTCAGGTTTCCACTACCGAAATACCCGCTGATCTTTCTTTCCTTCCCAAGTGCTATTGGTCCTATGCAGACGTGTTCTCCAAAAAGGCTGCAGAGACCCTTCCGCCTCACCGCCCCTATGACTGTCCTATTGATCTCATGCCTGGAGCAGAACCTCCTCAGGGACGAGTCTATCCCCTCTCTCTCCCGGAAACGGAGCCTATGTCCCAATACATCCAGGAGAACTTGGCAAGAGGGTTCATTAGGAAGTCAGTGTGACCTGCAGGGGCGGGGTTCTTCTTCGTGCAGAAGAAGAACGGAGAATTACGTCCATGCATAGATTACAGGGGTCTTAATGCAATCACCGTTCAGAATAAGTATCCGTTGCCCCTGATTTGAGCTCTTTGATAGGCTACAGGCTGTGATGGACTGGCAAGAACCCCATTCTCTTAAAGCGGTGCAGCGCTTTATGGGGTTCATTAATTACTATCGCCAGTTCATTCCCCACTTCTCAACCTTGGTAGCTCCCTTGGTAGTGATATAGAAGGGTTAATAGTTTGCCTTTGAGTGCCTTTTGCCTTTAATTGCTAGAATTACTAGAATCTGTTGATGCAGTAGACTGATGGTCTCCTCTTCAAGGAGACTACACTTCTTATCATGTATGTTCTCAATAGTCAGCCACAACATGCTCTGGGTACGTGGTGAGAAATAAAGGTCAGTATGACCCTGGGTGATGGTGGGTAGGGTTGAGCGAAACGGATCGGTCATTTTCATAAGTCGCCGACTTTTGGCAAAGTCGGGTTTCATGAAACCCGACCCGATCCCTGTGTGGGGTCGGCCATGCGGTACGCGACCTTCGCGCCAAAGTCGCGTCTCTATGATGCATTCAGCGCCATTTCTAAGCCAATGAAGGTGGACGCAGAGTGTGGGCCTCGTGATGACATAGGTCTCAGTCCCCACATCTTAGAGAGGGGCATTGCAGTGATTGGCTTGCTTTCTGCGGCGTCACAGGGGCTATAAAGGGGCGTTCCCACCGACCGCCATCTTACTGCTGCTGATCTGAGCATATGGAGAGGTTGCTGCCGCTTCGTCAGAAGCAGGGATAGCGTTAGGCAGGGTACATTAACCCCCAAACCGCTTGTGCTGTAGCGATTTCCACTGTCCAACACCACCTTTTGTTTGCAGGGACAGTGGAGGCTACATTTTTTTTCCTCAGCGCTTTACCTCATTGGGCTGCCCTAGAAGGCTCCCTGATAGCTGCATTGCTGTTTGTACACTGCTGTGCAAACCAACTGCTTTTTTCACAGCACAAATCCTGTTGCTTCTTCCTTTCTGCACAGCTATCTTGTTTGTTTGTCCACACTTTAGACTTTTTTGTGCAGCAGTCCACTCCTTGTTATTACTGCCTGCCATACTTTGCTGAGATTACTGCAGGGAGATAGTAATTGTAGTACAGTCCCTTTTTTTTTTCGTTATATCTCTTCAAGACACTTTCTGCCACAGAAAATATACTCTAATACAGTGGCCCAGATTTATTCACTAGTCTCCCTGAAGAAAAAAAAAAAAAAGGGTGCAGATTAAAATTGGCAAATCTGTATCAGTGGCAGTCCTGTGTGTGGCATCTGTGTCTCATTTTCTGGCACAGAAGACATACAGTCTAACAGTGAGCCTGATTTCTTGCCAATGCTCCCATAAATAAAAAAAAAATACTGGGAGATTAAGATTGGCATTTCTGCCTCAGTGCCAGTCCAGTGTGTGCCATCTCTCTCATTTTGTGCCACATAAAACCTAGTGTGTAACACAGTGCCAGATTTTTTGACAATTCTCCCATAAATAAAAAACAAATAGTGGGAGATTAAGATTGGCATTTCTGCCTCAGTGCCAGTCCAGTGTGTGCCATCACTCTCATTTTGTGCCACATAAAACCTAGTGTGTAACACTGGGCCAGATTTTTTGACAATTCTCCCAGGAACCAAAAAAAATTGTGGGAGATTAAGATTGGCATTTCTGCCTCAGTGCCAGTCCAGTGTGTGCCATGACTCTCATTTTGTGCCACATAAAACCTAGTGTGTAACACTGGGCCAGATTTTTTGACAATTCTCCCAGGAACCAAAAAAAATTGTGGGAGATTAAGATTGGCATTTTTGCCTCAGTGCCAGTCCAGCGTGTGCCATCTCTCTCATTTTGTGCCACATAAAACCTAGTGTGTAACACTGGGCCAGATTTTTTGACAATTCTTCCAGGAACCAAAAAAAATTGTGGGAGATTAAGATTGGCATTTTTGCCTCAGTGCCAGTCCAGTGTGTGCCATCTCTCTCATTTTGTGGCACATAAAACCTAGTGTGTACCACTTGGCCAGATTTTTTGAACAATTCTCCCATAAATAAAAAAAAAATAGTGGGAGATTAAGATTGGCATTTCTGCCTCAGTGCCAGTCCAGTGTGATCCATCTCTCTCATTTTGTGCCACATAAAACCTAGTGTGTAACACGGTGCCAGATTTTTTGACAATTCTCCCATAAATAAAAAACAAATTGTGGGAGATTAAGATTGGCATTTCTGCCTCAGTGCCAGTCCAGTGTGTGCCATCTCTATCATTTTGTGCCACATAAAACCTAGTGTGAAACACGGTGCCAGATTTTTTGACAATCCTCCCACAAATAAAAAAAAAAATAGTGGGAGATTAAGATTGGCATTTCTGCGTCAGTGCCTGTCCAGCGTGTGCCATCTCTGTCATTTTGTGCCACATAAAACCTAGTGTGTAACACTGGGCCAGATTTTTTGATAATTCTCCCAGGAACCAAAAAAAATTGTGGGAGATTAAGATTGGCATTTTTGCCTCAGTGCCAGTCCAGCGTGTGCCATCTCTCTCATTTTGTGCCACATAAAACCTAGTGTGTAACACTGGGCCAGATTTTTTGACAATTCTTCCAGGAACCAAAAAAAATTGTGGGAGATTAAGATTGGCATTTTTGCCTCAGTGCCAGTCCAGTGTGTGCCATCTCTCTCATTTTGTGGCACATAAAACCTAGTGTGTACCACTTGGCCAGATTTTTTGAACAATTCTCCCATAAATAAAAAAAAATAGTGGGAGATTAAGATTGGCATTTCTGCCTCAGTGCCAGTCCAGTGTGATCCATCTCTCTCATTTTGTGCCACATAAAACCTAGTGTGTAACACGGTGCCAGATTTTTTGACAATTCTCCCATAAATAAAAAACAAATTGTGGGAGATTAAGATTGGCATTTCTGCCTCAGTGCCAGTCCAGTGTGTGCCATCTCTATCATTTTGTGCCACATAAAACCTAGTGTGTAACACTGGGCCTGATTTTTTGACAATTCTCCCAGGAACCAAAAAAAATTGTGGGAGATTAAGATTGGCATTTTTGCCTCAGTGCCAGTCAAGTGTGTGCCATCTCTCTCATTTTGTGCCACATAAAACCTAGTGTGAAACACGGTGCCAGATTTTTTGACAATTCTCCCATAAATAACAAAAAAAAATAGTGGGAGATTAAGATTGGCATTTCTGCGTCAGTGCCAGTCCAGTGTGTGCCATCTCTCTCATTTTGTGCCACATAAAACCTAGTGTGTAACACTGGGCCTGATTTTTTGACATTTCTCCCAGGAACCAAAAAAAATAGTGGGAGATTAAGATTGGCATTTCTGCGTCAGTGCCAGTCCAGTGTGTGCCATCTGTCTCTCATTTTGTGCCACAGAACATTTTATTGTATAAGAGTGGGCCACATTTCTTCAATATTCTCCCTGAAAAAATAAAAAGGGGGAGATTTTTATTGGTAGTGTGTGCATCTGCGTCAGTCCTGTTAGTGGCATATATGTCTGCCACTGAAGCTGTGTACTGTTATACATTGGGCCTGATTTTCTCTGCAGTCTCACCCACCTATAAAGGGATATATAAATCCAACAGAAGTTAGAGTTCACCTTGTAACTGGTTTTACAGTAAGCAATACCGTTAGCTTTGTTACGTTTTTCAAACAATGAGGAAGTCTGGTGGAAGAGGTCGTGGCCGTGGGCGGTCATTGCCAGCTGGTAATGATGGTAGTGGTGGTGGAGCATCAGGTGGTTGTGGGAAAAGCAATATAGCACCTAAGTCTCGAGTTGTTAAGCCAGCTTCGTCTCCTGGCTACACAAGGCCTCGAACGCTCCCTTTTCTGGGAGTAGGAAAACCGCTTTTAAAGCCGGAGCAGCAAGAACAAGTTTTGGCTTTCCTTGCTGACTCTGCCTCTAGCTCTTTTGCCTCCTCTTCTGAAACTGGTAAATGTAAAAGCAGCGCGTCGTTAGTGGATGTTCACGGTCAGGGACAAGTCGCTTCCTTGTCTTCTTCACCAAGAGCAACAGAGAAGGATGCGTCAGGCGACACAACGGGTTACTCCATGGAGCTCTTTACACATACCGTTCCTGGGTTAGTTAGTAAAATAGTTAACAGACCATGCCCATTACAAGTTGAATCGGACATGGAGTGCACAGATGCACAGCCACATTACTATGCTGTTCCTTTGACTCAGACCAGAACATTGCCCTCGCAGTGTACTGATCCAGAATCAGACCCTGATGAGACTATGGTGCCCCGTCACGAACGCTATACCACCGGCTTACACGGTGGCACAGACGAAGTTGCACACGAGATAGAAGAGGAGGTCATAGATGACACAGTTGTTGACCCCAATTGGCAGCCATTGGGGGAACAGGGTGCAGGCGGCAGTAGTTCTGAAGCGGAGGAGGAGGAGCCGCAGCAGGCATCAAAATCGCAACAGGTTCCATCTGCCAGGCCCGTATCTGGCCAAAAACGTGTGGCAAAACCAGTTGTAGGACAGCGTGGACATCCGGTTAAAGAAGCTCAGTCTGCAATGCCTGAAAAGGTATCCGATAGTAGAAAGAGTGCAGTCTGGCATTTTTTTAAACAACATCCAAATGATCAGCGCAAAGTCATCTGTCAAAAATGTTCAATTACCTTAAGCAGAGGTCAGAATCTTAAAATTCTAAATACAAGTTGCATGCGTAGACATTTAACCACCATGCATTTGCAAGCCTGGACTCAGTACCAAACGTCCCTTAAGGTTGTAGCACCCTCGGCCAATGAAGCTAGTCAGCAACGCTACATCCCTTCCCTCACTGTAAGCCCACCATTTCCCCCACCACCTGCAGCAAATGTGCAGATTTCGTCGCAAGGCCAAAGCAGTCAGGGAATCAACAGTTTCGTAGTAGGAAACACTGCATGTAGGGCACCAGCAAGAATACCATCTCCAACCCTCTCTCAGACTGCCATGTCTACCGGCACCCCCGCTAGTTCCACGATCTGCAGCTCTCCAGTCCAGCTCACCCTACATGAGACTCTCGTTAGGAAAAGGAAGTACTCATCATCGCAACCGCGTACACAGGGTTTGAACGCCCACATTGCTAGACTAATTTCATTAGAGATGATGCCCTACCGTTTAGTTGAAAGCGAAGCTTTCAAAGCCCTCATGGACTACGCAGAACCACGCTACGAGCTTCCCAGTCGACACTTCTTTTCGAGAAAAGCCATCCCAGCCCTCCACCAGCATGTAAAAGACCGCATCGTCCATGCACTCAGGCAATCTGTGAGTACAAAGGTGCACCTGATAACAGATGCATGGACCAGTAGGCATGGCCAGGGACATTACGTGTCCATCACGGCTCACTGGGTTAATGTGGTAGATGCAGGGTCCACAGGGGACAGCAATATTTGGACAGTTCTGCCTAGCCCAAGGTCTAGGAAACAGTTGGCTGTAGGCGTTCGCCCCCCCTCCTCCTCCTCCTCGTCCTGCAGAAGCGAGAGCTCGTCCACAGACCGCATTCACACGAGCACTCCATTCGCAGCTGCCACTGTTGCACACGAGGTGTCCCATTATGGGACACCTAGTGGCAAGCGTCAGCAGGCTGTATTGGCAATGAAGTGTTTGGGCAACAACAGACACACCGCGGAAGTTCTGTCCGAGTTCTTGCAGAAAGAAATTCAGTCATGGCTTGGCACTGTACATCTTGAGGCAGGCAAGGTAGTGAGTGATAACGGAAGGAATTGTATGGCTGCCATAGCCCTTTCACAACTGAAACACATTCCTTGCCTGGCTCACACCTTAAACCTGGTGGTGCAGTGCTTCCTGAAAAGTTATCCGGGGTTACCCGACCTGCTCCTCAAAGTGCGCAGACTTTGCGCGCATATCCGCCGTTCGCCCGTACACTCCAGCCGTATGCAGAACCATCAGCGGTCTTTGAACCTTCCCCAGCATCGCCTAATCATCGACGTTGCAACAAGGTGGAACTCCACACTGCACATGCTTCAGAGACTGTGCGAACAGAGGCGTGCTGTTATGTATTTGTGGGAGGATACACATACACGGGCAGGCAGTTGGATGGCAGACATGGAGTTGTCAGGTGTGCAGTGGTCGAAGGTACAAGACCTGTGTCAAGTCCTTCAGTGTTTTGAGGAATGCACACGGCTGGTTAGTGCAGGCAACGCCATAATAAGCATGAGCATCCCCCTAATGCGTCTGCTGATGCAAAGTTTGATGCACATAAAGGAGCAGGCGTCTGCAGCCGAGGAAGAGGGAAGCCTTGATGACAGTCAGCCATTGTCTGGTCAGGGCAGTCTACAGGACGAGGTAGCGGGCGAAGAGGAGGAGGACGAGGGGGATGATGGGGATGAGTATTTTTTGAATGAGGAAGCTTCTCCGGGGCCAATAGCAACTGGTGGCGTTGCAAGGCCGGGTTCAGGATTTTTTAGGGAGACAAGTGTTGTGAATTCTGTTGTCGGGGTCCCTCCTGTGGTCATGAATGGTACTTTGGCTGGTTCTGTCCATGGACTTCCTCTGGTGGGTGTTTCTGAGTTTCCTTCCACAGGTGACGAGGTTAATTCGTTAGCTGCTGCTCTATTTAACTCCACTTAGATCTTTGCTCCATGCCACCTGTCAATGTTCCAGTATTGGTCTAGTTCACTCCTGGATCGTTCTTGTGACCTGTCTTCCCATCAGAAGCTAAGTTCCAGCTTGTATTTCTTTGGTTTGCTATTTTCCTGTCCAGCTTGCTATTTAATTTGTTGTCTTGCTTGCTGGAAGCTCTGGGACGCAGAGGGAGCACCTCCGCACCGTGAGTCGGTGCGGAGGGTCTTTTTGCGCCCTCTGCATGGTCTTTTTGTAGGTTTTTGTGCTGACCTCAAAGTACCCTTTCCTATCCTCGGTCTGTTCAGTAAGTCGGGCCTCACTTTGCTAAATCTATTTCATCTCTGTGTTTGTATTTTCATCTTTACTCACAGTCATTATATGTGGGGGGCTGCCTTTTCCTTTGGGGAATTTCTCTGAGGCAAGGTAGGCTTTATTTTTCTATCTTCAGGGCTAGCTAGTTTCTTAGGCTGTGCCGAGTTGCATAGGGAGCGTTAGGCGCAATAAACGGCTATTTCTAGTGTGTTTGATAGGTTTAGAGATTGCGGTCAGCAGAGTTCCCACATCCCAGAGCTCGTCCTTATTATCAGTAACTATCAGGTCATTCCGTGTGCTCTTAACCACCAGGTCCATTATTGTCCTGACCACCAGGTCATAACAGTACAGGTGGCCCAAAGTACTAATGCATCTCAATAGAGGGATAAGAGAAGTTCTGAGACCATTTTTTTTTCTTTGCAGTGTGTTTTGTCTCTTTTTTCCCCTTTACCTCTTGGTGGTTCAGGACACTGGTGTAGACATGGACATTCAAGGTCTGTCCTCTTGGATGGATAATCTCACTACAAGGATACAAAACATTCAAGATTTTGTGGTTCAGAATCCGATGTCAGAGCCTAGGATTCCAATTCCTGATTTGTTTTTTGGTGATAGATCTAAGTTCTTGAATTTCAAAAATAATTGTAAATTGTTTCTTGCCTTGAAACCTCGCTCCTCAGGTGACCCTGTTCAACAAGTAAAGATCATTATTTCTTTGTTACGTGGGGACCCTCAAGACTGGGCATTTTCCCTTGCGCCAGGAGATCCGGCATTGCGTGATGTTGATGCGTTTTTCCTGGCGCTTGGATTGCTTTATGACGAACCTAATTCAGTGGATCAGGCAGAGAAAATCTTGCTGGCTCTGTGTCAGGGTCAGGATGAAGCGGAGATATATTGTCAGAAGTTTAGAAAGTGGTCTGTGCTCACTCAGTGGAATGAATGTGCCCTGGCAGCAATCTTCAGAAAGGGTCTCTCTGAAGCCCTTAAGGATGTCATGGTGGGGTTTCCCATGCCTGCCGGTCTGAATGAGTCTATGTCCTTGGCCATTCAGATCGATCGACGCTTGCGTGAGCGTAAAGCTGTGCACCATTTGGCGGTACTATCTGAGCATGGGCCTGAGCCTATGCAATGTGATAGGACTTTGACCAGAGCTGAACGGCAAGAACACAGACGTCGGAATGGGCTATGTTTTTACGGTGGTGATTCCACTCATGCTATCTCCGATTGTCCTAAGCGCACTAAGCGGTTCGCTAGGTCTGACACCATTGGTATGGTACAGTCTAAATTTCTATTATCTGCTACTCTGATTTGCTCTTTGTCTTCCTATTCTGTTATGGCTTCTGTGGATTCAGGCGCTGCCCTAAATTTGATGGACTTGGAGTATGCTAGGTGCTGTGGTTTTTTCTTGGAGCCCTTACAGTATCCTATTCCATTGAGAGGAATTGATGCTACGCCTTTGGCCAAGAATAAGCCTCAGTATTGGACCCAATTGACCATGTGCATGGCTCCTGTACATCAGGAGGATATCCGCTTTCTGGTGTTGCATAATCTGCATGATGTGGTCGTTTTGGAGTTGCCATGGCTACAGGTTCATAATCCAGTATTGGACTGGAAATCTATGTCTGTGTCCAGCTGGGGTTGCCAGGGGGTACATGATGATGTTCCATTTTTGTCTATTTCGTCTTCCACTCCTTCTGAAGTTCTGGAGTTTTTGTCGGATTATCGGGATGTATTTGATGAGCCCAAAGCCAGTGCCCTACCTCCTCATAGGGATTGCGATTGTGCAATTAATTTGATTCCTAGTAGTAAGTTTCCTAAGGGCCGATTGTTCAATTTATCTGTGCCAGAACACGCCGCTATGTGGAGTTATATAAAGGAATCCTTGGAGAAAGGCCATATTCGCCCGTCGTCATCACCGTTAGGAGCAGGGTTCTTTTTTGTGGCCAAGAAGGATGGTTCTTTGAGACCTTGTATTGATTACCGCCTTCTTAATAAAATTACAGTCAAATTTCAGTATCCTCTGCCGTTGCTGTCTGATTTGTTTGCTCGTATTAAAGGGGCTAGCTGGTTCACCAAGATAGATCTTCGAGGGGCGTATAATCTTGTGCGTATTAAACAAGGCGATGAATGGAAAACAGCATTTAATACGCCCGAGGGCCATTTTGAGTACCTGGTTATGCCATTCGGGCTTTCCAATGCTCCATCAGTATTTCAGTCCTATATGCATGACATCTTCCGAGAGTACCTGGATAAATTCCTGATTGTGTATTTGGATGATATTTTGGTCTTTTCGGATGATTGGGAGTCTCATGTGAAGCAGGTCAGAATGGTGTTCCAGGTCCTTCGTGCGAATTCCTTGTTTGTGAAGGGGTCAAAGTGTCTCTTTGGAGTTCAGAAGGTTTCATTTTTGGGGTTCATTTTTTCCCCTTCTACTATCGAGATGGACCCTGTTAAAGTCCAGGCCATTTACGATTGGACTCAGCCGACATCTGTGAAGAGCCTGCAAAAGTTCCTGGGCTTTGCTAATTTTTATCGGCGCTTCATCGCTAATTTTTCTACTGTTGCTAAACCGTTAACTGATTTGACCAAGAAGGGTGCCGATGTGGTCAATTGGTCTTCTGCAGCTGTAGAGGCTTTTCAGGAGTTGAAGCGTCGCTTTTCTTCTGCCCCTGTGTTGTGCCAGCCAGATGTTTCGCTCCCGTTTCAGGTTGAGGTTGATGCTTCTGAGATTGGAGCAGGGGCTGTTTTGTCGCAAAGAGGTTCTGATGGCTCGGTGATGAAGCCATGTGCTTTCTTTTCTAGAAAGTTTTTGCCTGCTGAGCGTAACTATGATGTTGGTAATCGTGAATTGTTGGCCATGAAGTGGGCATTCGAGGAGTGGCGTCATTGGCTGGAAGAAGCCAAGCATCGCGTGGTGGTCTTGACAGATCACAAGAATTTAACTTATCTTGAGTCTGCCAAACGGTTGAATCCGAGATAGGCTCGATGGTCGTTATTTTTCTCCCTTTTTGATTTTGTGGTTTCGTACCTTCCGGGCTCTAAGAATATGAAGGCTGATGCCCTGTCAAGGAGTTTTGTGCCTGACTCTCCGGGTGTTCCTGAGCCGGCAGGTATTCTCAAAGAGGGGGTAATTTTGTCTGCCATCTCCCCTGATTTGCGGCGGGTGCTGCAAAAATTTCAGGCTGATAGACCTGACCGTTGCCCAGCGGAGAAACTGTTTGTCCCTGATAGATGGACTAATAGAGTTATCTCTGAGATTCATTGTTCAGTGTTGGCTGGGTGTCATGATCCCAATGGCAGGGGATCACAAAAGGACAAGCACACAAAAAACAGAACAAGCTCTAGGGTGATGGAAACTGAGCTGACCGTGATCCTGAACCTAATTCACAACACTAGCAGTAGCCGGGGAACGTGCCTACGATGATTCTAGACGTCTCGCGCCAGCCGAAGGACTAGCTTCCCCTATTAGAAGAAACAAAGACCTCTCTTGCCTCCAGAGAAACACCCCACAGAAATAGCAGCCCCCCACATGTAATGACGGTGAAATGAGAGGAAAGCACATACGTAGTAATGAAAACAGATTCAGCAAAATGAGGCCCGCTAAAACTAGATAGCAGAGGATACAAAAGTGAACTGCGCGGTCAGCGAAAAACCCTACAAAAAACCATCCTGAAATTACCTGAACTCATGTGCCAACTCATGGAACATGAGGAGTAATATCAGCCCACTAGAGCAACCAGCAACAAGGAATCACATAACTGCAAGCTGGACTAAAACAAAAATAAAGCAAAACGTGGAACAGGAAAATCAAAAACTTAGCTTGTCCTGAAGATTACAGAAGCGGGAAGCAGAGGTAACAAGACACACTGATTACATTGATCGCCGGCGAGGAAATGACAAGAAAGCCAGGTTAAATAGGAAACTCCCATATCCTGATAGAACAGGTGGACACCAGAGACCGCAGAGAACACAAGTCACCCAGTACCATCTGTAACCACCAGAGGGAGCCCAAAAACAGAATCCACAACAGCTGGGCATCCTGGAATCTTTGGTACCAGAGATTTGGTGGCTAGATCCTTCTGGTGGCCGTCTTTGTCGCGGGATGTGCGTTCTTTTGTGCAGTCCTGTGGGACTTGTGCTCGGGCTAAGCCCTGCTGTTCTCGTGCCAGTGGGTTGCTTTTGCCCTTGCTGGTCCCGAAGAGGCCCTGGACGCATATTTCTATGGATTTTATTTCGGATCTCCCCGTCTCTCAAAAGATGCCGGTCATTTGGGTGGTTTGTGATCGCTTTTCTAAGATGGTCCATTTGGTACCTTTGTCTAAATTGCCTTCCTCCTCTGATTTGGTGCCATTTTTTTTCCAGCATGTGGTTCATTTACATAGTATCCTGGAGAACATCGTTTCTGACAGAGGTTCCCAGTTTGTTTCAAGGTTTTGGCGATCCTTTTGTGCTAGGATGGGCATTGATTTGTCTTTTTCCTCGGCTTTCCATCCTCAGACAAATGGCCAAACTGAACGAACTAATCAAACTTTGGAAACATATCTGAGATGCTTTGTTTCTGCTGATCAGGATGATTGGGTGTCCTTTTTGCCGTTGGCTGAGTTCGCCCTTAATAATCGGGCCAGCTCGGCTACTTTGGTTTCGCCGTTTTTCTGCAATTCTGGTTTCCATCCTCGTTTCTCTTCAGGGCAGGTTGAGTCTTCGGACTGTCCTGGTGTAGATACTGTGATGGATAGGTTGCAGCAGATTTGGACTCATGTGGTGGACAATTTGACATTGTCCCAGGAGAAGGCTCAACGTTTCGCTAACCGCCGGCGCTGTGTGGGTCCCTGACTTCGTGTTGGGGATTTGGTTTGGTTGTCGTCTCGTTATGTTCCTATGAAGGTTTCCTCTCCTAAGTTTAAGCCTCGTTTCATTGGTCCGTATAAGATTTCTGAGGTTATCAATCCTGTGTCATTCCGTTTGGCCCTTCCTGCTTCTTTTGCCATCCATAATGTGTTCCATAGGTCGTTGTTGCGGAGATACGTGGCGCCTGTGGTTCCATCCGTTGATCCTCCTGCCCCGGTGTTAGTTGAGGGGGAGTTGGAGTATGTGGTGGAGAAGATTTTGGATTCTCGTGTTTCGAGACGGAAACTCCAGTACCTGGTCAAGTGGAAGGGTTATGGTCAGGAAGATAATTCCTGGGTTTTTGCATCTGATGTTCATGCTGCCGATCTGGTTCGTGCCTTTCATTTGGCTCATCCTGGTCGGCCTGGGGGCTCTGGTGAGGGTTCGGTGACCCCTCCTCAAGGGGGGGGGTACTGTTGTGAATTCTGTTGTCGGGCTCCCTCCTGTGGTCATGAATGGTACTTCGGCTGGTTCTGTCCATGGACTTCCTCTGGTGGGTGTTTCTGAGTTTCCTTCCACAGGTGACGAGGTTAATTCGTTAGCTGCTGCTCTATTTAACTCCACTTAGATCTTTGCTCCATGCCACCTGTCAATATTCCAGTATTGGTCTAGTTCACTCCTGGATCGTTCTTGTGACCTGTCTTCCCATCAGAAGCTAAGTTCCAGCTTGTATTTCTTTGGTTTGCTATTTTCCTGTCCAGCTTGCTATTTAATTTGTTGTCTTGCTTGCTGGAAGCTCTGGGACGCAGAGGGAGCGCCTCCAAACCGTGAGTCGGTGCGGAGGGTCTTTTTGCGCCCTCTGCGTGGTCTTTTTGTAGGTTTTTGTGCTGACCTCAAAGTAACCTTTCCTATCCTCGGTCTGTTCAGTAAGTCGGGCCTCACTTTGCTAAATCTATTTCATCTCTGTGTTTGTATTTTCATCTTTACTCACAGTCATTATATGTGGGGGGCTGCCTTTTCCTTTGGGGAGTTTCTCTGAGGCAAGGTAGGCTTTATTTTTCTATCTTCAGGGCTAGCTAGTTTCTTAGGCTGTGCCGAGTTGCATAGGGAGCGTTAGGCGCAATCCACGGCTATTTCTAGTGTGTTTGATAGGTTTAGGGATTGCGGACAGCAGAGTTCCCACCTCCCAGAGCTCGTCCTTATTATCAGTAACTATCAGGTCATTCCGTGTGCTCTTAACCACCAGGTCCATTATTGTCCTGACCACCAGGTCATAACAGACAAGTGACGTAGATTTGCCTGAAACTGCCCCTCAACCCAGCACAACCGCAGATTTGACAACTGGAATTTTGGCCCACATGGCGGATTATGCCTTACGTATCCTCAAAAGGGACCCACGCATTATTAAAATGATGACCGAAGACGATTACTGGTTGGCCTGCCTCCTTGATCCTCGCTATAAAGGCAAATTGCAAAATATCATGCCACATGAGAACCTCGAACAAATATTAGCAACCAAACAAGCAACTCTTGTAGACCGTTTGATTCAGGCATTCCCAGCACACAGCGCCGGTGATGGTTCTCACACGAGCTGCAGGGGGCAACAGGGCAGAGGTGTTAAAGTTGCACAAATAAGAAGTGGCGTTGGACAGAGGAATTTTCTGACCAGGTTGTGGAGTGATTTTGCTATGACCGCAGACAGGACAGGTACTGCAGCATCAATTCAAAGTGACAGGAGACAACATTTGTCCAGTATGGTTACTAACTATTTTTCATCCCTTATCGATGTTCTCCCTCAACCGTCATTCCCATTTGATTACTGGGCATCCAAAATAGACACCTGGCCTGAATTGGCAGAATTTGCATTGCAGGAGCTTGCTTGCCCAGCAGCTAGTGTGCTATCAGAAAGAGTATTCAGTGCTGCTGGTTCAATATTGACCGAAAAAAGGACTCGTCTGGCTACCCAAAATGTTGATGATCTAACCTTCATTAAAATGAACCACTCATGGATTTCTAATTATTTTGCCCCACCTTTCCCGGCTGACACCTAGCTTTCCTAGAAAAAGGTCTTGCTTGTGGACTCGTCTTACTGACTGTTCCAATCTCTTAATTTGCAGCAGCTGTTTGTCCAGCATAAAACATGTTTACACCTCCCTAAATGGGCTAACTTCCCCCACAGGGCCGTGGTCGCGCCACTTGGCGCAAGCACCCGTGAGAGTGCCTTTTGTCTGAAGAGGTGGGTGTGCACGCTTTTGGTCGACGGCACTGCAACTGGGTCCCTCATAGTACAATAAAGTGTCTCTGGCGGTGGTGGTGCGCACCCAACGTCAGACACACCGTTGTAACATGAGGAGCCCTGGGCCTGTACCGCCGGCCACAAGAGAGTTCCCCCCCAGCTCAAACAATGCTCTACCACTTGCAAAATTATCTCTCACAGCTCCACCAATGTTTAGTCTATGTGCTGACATCCTTCAATGCCTGGCACTGACAATACCAATTTGTTGACATGTTTGATGCTAGTTAAAATAGTCAGGGTCAGTGTCCTATATTGACACCAGTAAATACTTAGCGCCAAATTACTATGTTTGAAACTGAGCAGAGGAGCCCACCCCTGTACCTAAGTATGCCACCCTTTTGTTTTTTGGTTTTGTTGTTTTGCGAGACATTAACATCTATTTATTTTTTGGGAGTACTAACTGTGTCAGACACTCCTTCC